>NC_136773.1:6889107-7346720 GCF_947034865.1 Barbatula barbatula
TTAATATATATATTTTTTTTTTCTAAGTGATAGCGTGCGTGAGTAGCCTACTCCTCTCATACGGAATAGCCTAATAAAACTAGCAAATCACCTCATAGTATATTTTCGAGAAAAAAAATTCCATCCAATAAGAGAAGGCAGAAGGACAATTCAATTCCATCCAATCACAATTCCCCCAATCATTCTCAACTTGCAGTTAGTTAGTGAAGGCCGAATCTGACATCAAGTGTAATGTATACGAGACGAGACCACGGATAAGCTTAATTGACTCACTCAAGTTCAAAGATGTCAAAGAAGCGTTCCTGTACACTCAACGACGATCTTCAGAAAGAGTTTAAATTTCTCAAAAGAGAGTCACAATCAGAGGCAAGCAAATTAAGATGCGACATTTGCGGGGCTCGCTTTTCTATTGCTCACGGAGGCCGAGCCGGCATTACGCAGCATATGCACACAAAAAAGCACATGGATGCTGCTAAAAGTAAGTGTGCTACTCCAAGTGTCAGCGATTTTTTTGTGAAGCAAAGTTGCGAATCTGATAAAGTACATGCAAGTGAAGGACTTTTTGCATACCATTCTGTTATTCATGGCCATAGTTTTCGGTCAGCTGACTGCACTGCAAAATTGATAAAGAAATTGTATGATCCGAAATTTTCTTCAGCTCGCACTAAATCTGAGGCTATAATATGTAACGTTCTTGGTCCTTTGTCAGAGGAAGAAGTTCAGCATGATTTGGACAAGTGCTCATTTGTCACATTAACTGTGGATGCATCCAACCACAAAGACATTAAATTGTTCCCTGTGCTTGTGCGGTACTTCAAGCCACTAGAGGGTGTAAAGGTCAAGATAATCGAATTTTCATCTCTGCCAGGTGAGACATCAGATTTGCAAACTGCCTACATTTCCCATGTCATTGAAAAACATGGCCTTGCTCAGAAAATAGTTGCACTTTGTGCTGATAACACTAACACAAACTTTGGCGGTGTTAAAAGAGCTGGTAAAGGCAACATCTGGAGAAAGCTGCAAATGCAGCTAGGAAGGGATATTCTGGGCATTGGCTGTAGTGCACACATCATCCACAATACCCTGCAAACAGCAGTGGATTGCTTACCGATTGATTTGGACTGTTTTGCTGTGAAGGTATACAAATACTTTCATATCTATACAGTGCGCGTAAAGGAACTCAAGGAGTTTTGTGACTTTGTACAGCTGGACTACCAGAAATTACTGCAGCATGGTAGCACACGTTTCCTCTCTCTTGGTCCATCTCTTGAACGAATTCTGCACCTTTTTGATGGTCTACGTGCATACTTTCTTTCTCAGGAAAAGTGCCCAAAGTTTCTTAAGAGACTCTTTCAGCAACCCTTGCACAAAACTTTGGCTTTGGAAACTGCAGCTTTCCATCGTGCACTGGAGACAGTAGAGCAAGACAATATATCTGCCACAGAAGTGGCTTTGCACATATATGATCTGAGAAATGTCTTGCAGGCCAGGCTGGAGGAATCATTTATTCCCTCTGACATCAAAACACAGTTAGACACCCTTGTTGATGCTGGTGACATAAAAGCTGATGATTTTTATTGTGCAGTGAGAAGCTTTTACTCAGCATCAGTGGATTACCTTGATAATTGGAGCTGCTCACTGGAGAATACAAAAGAACTAGAGTGGGTCCTACTGAGAAGTGTTCCAGAATGGAGAGACATTCAGAGCAGCCTCAGTAAATTCTACTCAAGAATACCTGCTCTCACATCGGTTGACGAAACCATGCTCTTTGATGAGTGGGCCTGTGCCAAAAACATTGTCACTTGTCACCTCACTGAGTGGAACAAAAACAAGGTGGCTGTGTCTGATAGATGGACAGACGTGTTTAGTGAGATGGGAAGCAAGTCACTCAACTTTGGAGCCTTATCTTTGACTGTGGAGTTTGTTTTATGCCTGCCTGGTACATCTGCACCTGTGGAGCGTGTGTTCTCGTTAATGAATGCATCATGGACTGATGAAAAATCTCGACTGAGTGTAACAACAATGAAGGCAATGCTTTTCGTGCGAATTAATTTCGGACTGGACTGCTCTGCATTTTATGATAAACTCTTGAAAGACAAGCGCACACTGGCAAAAATTGGTTCCAGTGAAAAATACAAAACGGCAACAGTGAATGATGCTGTTGCAGCATCTTGTTCCCACTGATCTGCAATTTTATGTAAGTCTACATTATTTTTTTTACATAGCTAACAATATTATTAAGTGTAAATACTTGTATGTGTGCAGTTGGTGTTGTGGGTCTTTGGGTTCTGTGTCTGTCCCGTATTCCACTCTGAGAAATCTGGTCACCCTATATATAATGTATATATATATATATATATATATATATATATATATATATATATATATATACAATTCTTGATAGTTCAAGTTATTTTGGATTTTGGTTCATATTCTTTGCTTTGTAATATTGAATAATCTCCTTAACAACGTACTTGGACAATTTTTCCATTCCTCTTATCAGTGTTGTGGATCTTAATAGGGTATAAGATACAAAATTGTCACCATGGTGGCTGGAATGAAAGACAGAGGTGCACAATCTGTCTTTAACCAAGCGTGCAACACTTCATCCTTCATGAGCAGAGACTTGACTATTAAATTATGTGATTCAATCTGTTTTCAAATTTGTTTGAATGGATTAACTGATATCACTGTACTACAGGGAAAAAGTAATTATTCATGTAATACACAAAAACAATGGTTTATAAAGGCATAGACAAATCAAGAACCAATAAGTACTAAGCTCAACTTTAAACAATTCCTAATATTTGATAATAATTAATATGCCAACTTTGCAGTGGAGGCTGAAGATCAGGGTGAAAGTGAAAGTGTTCACTGTGGAAGTGGGCTACAGGGGTACAGCATAGTATAGCAATTGACAAATCAACAATTTTTAACATTGAACGTACAAAACTGTGTAAGTGTATTTAAATCGTGTCTTGTTGAGTTTTAGTGCTGTGTTAAACTGAGAAATCGACTAACCTCACTATTCTTAGCTTTGTATACTGTGCTAGGCTTTAATGGACTAGTTTTGATGCACTTATTGTATTTTGTTGCCTATGTTGTTATAATTGCTTCCAATGTTTCCTCATCTGTAAGTCGCTTTGGATAAAAGCGTCTGCTAAATGACTAAATGTATAAACCATTGCATCATTAACATTACATTTACATGTTAGCTTGCTGTCTGGGGGTCCCCTATATGTTCAGATAACATCCTGAATGTTCTGTGCAGATCCTTCAAATAACCTCCTCACACCCTTAAAAAAACTTCCCCCTGTGCTCCAGGCGCCTCAATCACTCCTACCATCAGTCCTTCATCCAGGTCCACCTCTAGATGTTCTCCAGCTCTTGCTGCCGGTAATCAGGACAACACATCGGCATTGACGTGCTCACAACCTGGCCGGTACTGCAGCTAGTAGTTAAAGTTGGCGAGTTGAGCCACCCACCTCTGCTCTACCGCTCCCAGTTTAGCCGTCTGGAGGTGAACCAGCGGGCTGTTGTCAGTGACCACCAGTACTTCAGCTCCCCACAAGTAGTCCTTAAATTTCTCACATAGGGCCCACTTCAGGGCCAACAACTCAATCTTAAAAGAGCTATAGTTAGCATCGTTCCGCTCCGCTGGGTGGAGACTCCGGCTGGCATAGGCAATGACCTTCTCCACTCCGTTCTGCCACTGGGCCAGTACTGCCCCTAGCCCCGTATTACTGGCATCCGTGTATAAAACAAATGGCTGGGTGAAATCAGCGTAAGCCAGAATAGGGGCCTGCAACAGCTCCTGTTTCAGCCTCTGAAAGGCCACGTCACACTCGGGGCTCCAGACTATCAAAGGGGAACCTCGACCACGTGGACGACTTGACCCAGCGAGCAGTTGGCTTAAAGGCTTAGCGATCCTAGAAAAATCCTTGATAAAGCACCGATAGTATCCCACGAATCCCAAGAAGGACCACACTTTCTTCACCGTTTTAGGGGGGTCCCAGCCTTGCACCGCAGACACTTTATCTGGGTCTACAGCCACTCCCGCAACCCTCACGCAATGGCCCAAGAACTTGACCTCTTTCCGAAGGAGTTGGCATTTCCCTGGCTGGAGCTTCAACCCATACTTCTCCATGGCTTGAAATACTTGCTCTAGATGTAACAGATGGGAGCCAAAGTCGGGTGAGTAAACAATCACGTCGTCTAGATAGACCAGGGTGGAGTCCATCAACTGCCCTCCCAGGCATCGCTGCATCAACCGTTGGAACGTGGCGGGGGTGTTACAGAGTCCAAAGGGCATCCGATCCCACTCGAACAACCCAAAGGGCGTGCTAAAGGCAGTCTTCTCTTGGTCCCCTTCTTCCACCTGTACCTCCCAGTATCCGCTTGCAAGGTCAAGAGTAGAGTACCAGGCAGCGTGCGTTAGGCTCGTAAGGGAGTCTTCAATCCTCGGCAAGGGAAAAGCGTCCTTCTTGGTGACCTGATTCAGCTTACGATAGTCTACACAGAACCCCCAAGAGCCGGTTTTCTTGCGTACCAGCACAATCGGGGCTGCCCACGGACTACTGCTCTCCCGGATAATTCCTTTTTCCAGCATCCCCTTCAATAAGGTGCGGATCTCGGAGTACAAGGTCGGAGGGACCGGACGGTACCGCTCTCGACTAGGCGTGGCATCCCCAGTAGGTATCGAGTGCTTTACGACATCCGTACATCCATAATCCTCGTCGTGAGTAGAGAAGACATGCTGCCACTTGGCCAGAAACCGCTGAAGCTGGTCCGTTTGTTCTTCTCCTAAGCCCTCGCCCTGCAGCGATTCACCCTGAAGATGAGCCGGCATGCTTCTGTCGGCGGGACCAGACTGAGGTTCTTCCGGCGTCAGGCTTACTTCGACCACTGTTGCGCTGACTTGACAGATGCGAACCTCCTTCCCTTCTCTCACCTGGTGAGGACTCATCGGCGTAATACGAGCCAACCGTTGGTGACGGTACAGATGAACTGGATACCCGCTCACATTCCTCACTCGTACTGAGACACGGCATCGACAGGCCACGGCTAACCCTCGAGCCACCTCTACACTCTGGCACTCCCAATGGGGCTCCACAAGGACCCAATCTTCTGGGCCATAAGTCCGAGCAGGGAGACGAATCCAGACCACTGCTTCACTTTGGGCCGGAACGTAGATAGCATATCGGCACGCCACTCAGCCAGTGTCTTCTCGATCCTGTTGGGAACTTGCGGCCTGTACTCGACAATCCATAACAACACGCTCCCATTCTTGTTTCTCGGCCAAAGTGATACAGAGGGGCCCGGCTCGAAACAATTCCTCCCAACACTCCATAATCACATTCATCCCCAGTAAGGCTCGATGCGCCCCCAGGCAAGAGTCTCGAACAACTACCACTCCCTTCTGTGGTATCAAAGTCCTGTGGATCTCAAATGCGGTCACTCGGTACCCAATATATGGGATGTTCAAACCATTTGCTCCCCATAGTGTAAGCCAGGGGACTTCGGCTTCCAGTAAGTGATGGACATTAAACAGTTCTTTAGACAAGCTTTCAGCAAACAGGGTGACCTGGGATCCTGTGTCTACCAGGCACTGGACATTTACACCATTCACCTTGATCTCTACCAGTGGACAACGTCCCACCAGACTGTCTCTTGGGGCTGAATTTTCAGAGGGGTCAATCCAGGGGGTCCCGACCACTTGACCTACAGTGGCCGGTCGTCCTAAAAACCCCCTTGCGAACTGTGGCGAGAGCTGCATTGGCGGCTATGTCCAGGTCTTCCACAGTTATTACAGATCGGGCGCCCCTGTCCATCCCACTGGAACTTGGGACCGATTGGCCGACCAGCACGTCTTCCTGGATCCCTTCCTCCATCCGAGTAGGAGCGCTCTCGAGGCAAAGTCGGAGGCTCTGGCCGTCCACGGCGAAACTCCCCAGAAGGGTCTTGGATAACTCTGCCATTTCTTCACAGACATCCTTCATTAACTCAGTACGCAAGGCTTGTTTCCAATCCGACGGTTCAGGAGGTACAGGAATGCTAGCACCGCTCGCAGCCATACACATGGGGGAATCCACTGTTTCGGCATGATCCCGCTCCAGAGCTAGAGCCCCTCGGCGAAGATCTTCGAAGGTCAAGGCCACATCTCGCCGAAGCTGTAATCGTAAACTCTGTCGTGTATGGCCTTCTCGTAATCACAACAAAAATTGATCTCTCAACAGGGTCTCCTCTTCTCCCAGGCCATGATTTTCTCGGTCCTTCAATCTAGAATAGTGCTCTAGTAGACGCAGGGAAAACGCCCTCAAAGTTTGTCTTGGCCCCTGTTTACAGTTGAAGAATTGTGCCCGTAGCACCGCCACCGAAGTAGAATCACCATATTGCCCAGTCAAGAATTAAAAGATGGCTCGAACGAAGGGAACTCTGGCCAGCGGAGAGTCAAAAGGGCCTGAGCCAACCAGTCGCGGAAGGTAAGCAACACGAGATAGACTCTAGGTCGGGGCGTCGGCGCAGCCGTAGACTCCCTTCCTCTCCCACAAAGGGATCTCTTTACTGGACCAGACTTTCGTCGAAGGGTGTTGCCAAAGCATCCAGCAACTTCCTGTGTTCACAGAACAACAATAAGTAGACGGTACAACCGTTACTAACCGGCTTCCTCCTCCGTAGCAGGTCGGGTGCAGCAGCCAACAGACTCGAGGTTTGCCTCTTGCAGGGCAGCAGTGGACCAGACTTTCGTCGAAGGGTGTTGCCAAAGCATCCAGCAACTTCCTGTGGTCACAGAACAACAATGGGTAGGCAGTACAAGTGTTACTAACCGGCTCTCTCTTTCCCTGAGCAGACAGGGAGGTGGCAGTCTCCCAGGAGAGAATCGAGAAACACAAGGGGGGTGACTGGGCTTTCTTCGGTTCCTAGAACAATAATCAGAGAATAATCTCCCACAGCCTCAAGTGCGGCTCATCCCACCAGCGCACAAGGCCGAGCTTCTCCGCTCTCGGATACAGCAACAACAGGCTAGGAACCCGGACACAGTTCTTCAGATTTGTAGATCAGATTGAATGCTTGATACCCCACTGGTTAGACTTCCCCAGACCAAGATTACAGAGTGATGGTAATGGTTAAATCTCCCACACTTGTGCATACATCAATACTAGAACTCCTCACACGTGTTCACTTCACACACTGCAATGCCACACTACCTCACAGTGAACAACAGGCCTTCACTCCATCTCGGCAGGGGCGGACAATCCACAGATGGCTTTTCGTAATAGGGTATCAGGTTTCCAGATCGATCACATAAGGCCCGGGTTCTTTACTTGATCTCTGAGGCTCACGGTGAGAGAGAAATACACCCTGACAGCAAGCACAGGTCAGTATTCAGCATGCTCTAGGCCAATCCTCATAACATCACTTTTCTCATAAGCCAATTAAAGTGCACTTAACTTTCCTCTTTGGTGACAACATAGATCCTTAGTACTATCCTTAATCACTCTGTCCTCAATCCCATTTGCCAGTCACTCACCCATCTTCAGTGTTTAAACACCCTCACACTTGCTGTTGCTGTTGCGTCTACTGGTAGAAAACACTAAAGGGAATCCGAGGTCAAAAACAAGCACACCAAACACGAACCCCCCCTATGGCTTCCAGCTTCTCCTTTTATCCATCTCCCCACATGTGCTCGCCAATACCGGCTTGATTAGTGGTCACAGCTGGCGCTCGTCAATGTCGTTGACCATTCCTCTTCATTTCACCCGGTGACATATTTCCATAATCACATATCCCCCAAACACAGCATATTTATAATTACCTTTCCATCCTCACCCGCCTACCTGACACATGAATTCTTAGTCATCATGATACAACTAGCTCTTTAGTAGTATCTGACTGGTTAATGTTTTATTCACCATGAGTTGATGTTTAAGAACAGGAAATGGATGAGCAGAAATTTTGTGAGCTGTTCAGTTTTGGTTCCATCCCCATGAGTTAAGGTATAGGACAAGGCTGCTCTATCTGTACACTGTTCGCCCTTTATTTGGGTGCTTGTTGATAGTTATGGAGGGTGCATATGTTGCTGGAGTATCATTACAGCAGTATTTGGAGCAATCAGAGGAAGTTAGTGTTAACTAATGCTTATATGGGGTGTGTGTGTGTTTACTCTATAAATTCACCCAATTTATTCTGAATTTATTAGCCATGTTCATTTGAAGTGGGAAAAAGAATGTTATACTTTGATAGTATTGTCTTAGTAAAATTAAAAAAAATCAAACCAACATGTCGGAGTCGGAGACTTGCAGGTAGATCCAGTCCAGCCCTTTGCACAGACACAGCTATATCCAATGACCTCATCTGTACAAGTTCCACCGTTGGCACAAGGCGATGAAAGACACTCATTGATTTCTAAGAAAGGAGCAGGAGTCACACATTAAAACTGATGTAAGACCAAACAGATGGTTATATGTAAAAATAACGGGAAACTTCCAGTCCACCAGGAAAGTCCACCAGACCTAGCCTGGATAAAGAATTTCATAAAAATAACTTCATTTTATTAATATCAGTTTTTATTCCATACATAAAAGCTTACAGCTATTTTAATGCAACTTGAAAGGTAATACAATACAAGTACAAATATCCTGACTATTTATGTGGACAGCGGCCCCTGTTGGCCTTAAACTGGACAGTTCACATTAGAAGGTTAGCAATGACTACTTTGCTTGTAACAATATTTGTACTTTAATTTTGTGCAATACTATTATGTAAATTAAAATATCTGAACACCTAGATGTCAAAGTTTAGTTGTGACCAAACATACGCAAGTGATGAGGGTAAATAGTTGAATCTAAATGCAAATATTTATGAAAACATTGTTGGATCTCATCCTTAAACATTTTGTGTACGTTGATAAGACTGCTGTGTGAGCACAGATGGGAAATAATGAAGTAGCTACAAATACTTTATTATTATAATTAAATAGATTTTCTGGTATCAGTACTTTAACTTTTTTATGATTTTTCGGGCTATAATATTTATTTTATTTTATTCAATTTCAGTAGATCCTTTAAGTAGATGACAAAAAATGAATGTAAATGACATTGACACCTTTGCAAACCGGTTGCTGACTACTCCAGCTGAGCGAGTCTTCACATTGTCGTGTCTCTGAGCCCACCAGCACAAAGCCTGCATCACACAAGAAGTGAACTTCATGACCAGGAAATTGCATTTTCCCCAACATTCTGCCATTGATGGGACACTCCAGGTTTGAGCAAGTAACTAGAGAATATTAAAAAGTATGGACAGAGTAAGGAAACAAAATGACATTTCACAAAACTTTTGATCTAACAAATCTTACATGATACTTACAGTTCTGTGGTTTAGCAGATAGGCGAACAAAACGATCATGCAAAAGATTCAGTTTCTTCCTCAAAGTACGAACATTCTGCAAGTATGATGCTCCCTGTGCTGAAAGCAGTTTGTTAGCCTGTTGAATTGAGCTCTGTAGGTCCTGTGCACTGGGACAGTCCTAAAAAAAGTGTGTTATCAGGGATGGGCAATATTTCAAACACATCTATTTAAAATACTAAATACTATTTTATATACAGTACTATTAAGAGTTAACACTTAATATTTTTTTATTGAGCTTATTCATTTGGATATCACCATTATGGTGATCACTGTTTCTTTGAGTTGGGTCTCTTCCTGACCTTTGAAATATCTATGACTATGTCTCTTTGAAGCTTAGTGGTTTTAGCAAAGAATGTCTAATTGTTGTGTTAAGCGGAACCATTTGTGTGGGAGTTTGATTAAATGAAGTCCAATTTTTCTTTCATATTGTAGTTAACTGTCTTTTAGTCTTGCATCTATTTGGAGATGTCTTAAAAGAACAGTCAGTTCTCAAAAAGACAAAAAAGTCTAAAAGACACTCAAAATATGTGTATAAATCTCAACAATGGTGTGAATGAATAAAATAAAGCTTCATGCAGCCATGGGTAACATCATAGTTCAAAACTAATTCTTGACTCTCTGCATGCAGCTTTATTTAGCTAATTTTCACCATTGTTGGGATTCATATACTGATTCTTGATGTATGTGTGTGTCAATTTCTGTTGTAGATCAAGTTTTAATTTGTATCCTGTTTTCACAAATCTTTCTAGACATCATAATACATTAAACTCTCAGACAAAATTGCGTTCTTTTAGGATCAGCAGCACAGCACAAAACTTGGCATTAATTTAAAGTTTAATTTAAAACTTTAAATTAATTAATTTTTTGCTCAAATGAAGAGCAAACATGAATTTGGTGGTAAAATGAGTTGCAAAACTGATAAGCTGATGTCCAGCTTTAACTTTCTAAAAACAGCAATGACATAAAGTGTTCGAGTGTACTTGGCACTGCTCAATTATGGCCATGAATGCAGGATTGTACTGCTTAGTTGAATGAGCAGTCTGTTTAAAACGCTTAGAGTGTTGCATGAAAGGTGCACAGAAATGTTGGTGATTTTGTGACATACATTTTCCATAATTCTCAATCTCAGTTCATTCATTGAATTGGATATGATGCAAAAATCATTCAAATAATTTGTGGCAAATTCAATAAATTAAAGATTAGAGAACAGTCCACATATTGACAATTAAATGTGAGGGGGTGACATGTCCTTCTAAACGGGGTGTTTTGTATTTTTTCCAAAAAGAAACCTACATTGCTGGCATTTGTCCCACAGACTCAGCAACAACAAAAAAAATGCAAACATATTATTGTCTTACCTGTAATAAATACCCATACCTGCCAAAATATCTCATTCGTGTATGGTTGACTAACTGAAGTTGATCTGTAAATATGTAAATTCAACAACACACAACCCTGTACAGTTTCTCTTGTTATTATTCCCATTTTCTGTACATTATTCTCATTTTATATTTGCAATTGTTCTAAATCTTTTGAAACTGTAAATCTTTATTATAATTTGTCTTGTCATTTTTAATTTAGCAAGTAGGTCTTTTTTGAAGATCAGTGCAGTTCACGAAGTGTTTGCAAGAAGGTTGTTAAGGAGAGTGTAAGCTGTTTTGTTTTTCTCCTTTATCTCCCTACTCTGGGATCATTTAGGGGATTTGGTCTATTGGCTGATCCTTGGTCAGCTGTTAAGGGCAGACACTTGTACTCATGCTGTGCATCCATAGATGATAGTAGACAAAGTTCCTATCCATATTGACGTGACGTATTGACAGTTGACATAAGAGTAAATATTGCGTTTTTTTTCACGATCAGAGATTTAAAGAGCAATCAGAAAACTGTTTAAAACTACACGTTGTACTTCACCCTTGAGGTCTTTTCTTGTTTCCCAGTAAAAAAGTCTGTCTACACTGCAAAAAAATTCAGAAAGTACTTTCTTACTAACACATGTGTCTTTCAGTGAGCAATCCATCAATAGGTGTGGCTTAGAAGTCTATAAAGATTTTTCTGAAACTATTTCATTCATGACTGTCAAAAGGTAAGATGATCTTGCCTCTCTATAGGCTCCAAATAAGGGGCAAGAGCACTTGATGTGTTCAAGTAGTTGATTTTTCTTAATGTTTCTGGATGATGGTTTTATTTATCAATATACGTTTATTGGGGCAAACTACAGTCATTGATCTTTGATGTCTGGTAATGACGCTGAGTTTCTGTCCAGATTAGCAAATTTATAATCCACACACACTTTTTTTAGGATTACTATTTAAATGATTTACATTTATTTAAATTGTATACTGATATAAAAACGTAATGATACAATTACATTTTTGAATTCAAAACCTTAACGAAAACTTCTTATAAAGAAATAAGTCAATAAGAGCCTTGCATAGATGTTAACGCCTTCAATGCTGCAATTCTCAAATCTAAATTAGTTCAATGCTGAAATTTTCATTCTCAAATCTAAATTAGTTTCCCATAAAAATATATGTATTTGTAAAATAGTTATTTATGGCAATATGATGCAAATCACTTACCTGTGCCAGCATGGTATAAGCCCTAAAAATAAGTAATAAAAACAGCGAAGAGTATATTTGGTTCATCTTCATGTAGTTGGATTGGATTCATGTAGCAGTTTTGCCTGTATATTCTTGGCACACTACTAGACACCCTCTGAATGAGACCTCTGCTACTCCTAATGGGAGGAGAGCAAGCAGTGTTTTTTTTCGTCACGGGTCAAGTAGGTTATTTGTTTAACAGCAGAGAAAATCTACAGCTAGGTTGGGCTTTTCTTTACCAGTGTTTCAAAATAAAAAAAAGCAGTTCTACTTTCTCTCTAACTTATTTGCATTAAAAGAAATTCTCACGTTTTGCAAAAGAATGCAGCTTGTATGGCGGTTGTGGTCTCTGTATACTTACAGAGAGGATTTTTAGCCAAGTATACTGGCAAACCTATTTTAAGGGATAATTTTGACATCTCTACATTATTTATCCATACATTTAGGCACAACACAGTAGTGCTGTACTAAAACAAGACTTAAACATTTCTGCAGTGCCTTGTTTGTTTTGTTACTCAGTCCAGCCCACCACAGAGACAAGACTAAAAAGGGTTTCACTGCTGGGCCATAAATAATTTCCGTGTTAAAGTAGGAATTATCCAATTTTTGGAGAGCATGTGAAGGCAGCATGAGAATATGAGAGCAATGAGGTGGTGTCTAAGTGGTTTTGTTCAGCTCTTTCCCTTCTGCTGACAACAGGGAAAGAAACATTTAAATATAAAGCCCAAAGTGATTTACAATTGTTGAAATTTAAATTTCATTTGGATGTATTTACTTAGAATCTTTACGAAATTCAGTCCTTTATGCAGGTATGTTACATTTTACAACCACAATACGTTAAATGCAGAACATTGGACATTAAAACATTCACATAATGGCACTGCACCCGTTTCAACACAAATCTTACATCCATATCCATGCTTCAAGGAATGAACACTTGAAAACCGAAAACCAGAACACAAATGTGTCTTCAGAGACGTTAGTTCAGTTTTATTCAGCAGTAGACCCACGTAACATGTTCACCACTACATATATCAAGCTTAAGTCTAGATTTATCCACTCAAGTCATCCAAAGTACCACACTTTACAAAATCTTGTGACCTTTATACTACTGTTGATATATGGGTCAAAAATACCTCAGTCATCGTGACAAATGTCAAAAATTATATGTTGAGGTTGGCCGAGTAAATGTTCTTTATATATTAATGTTTTAAAGAACACATGTTCTATATATAGAATTACTTCGTAACAGCCAAGAAAAGCCAGTGTTACCAACCTACCCATTTGGAGTATTTTACAGGCAATTTATAGTTATCCGTTTCCAAAAAGTAGACTAACTGAAGTTCGGGTTTAGAAAATAAATTCTAAAGCATTTTTTTTTAATTGTTAATTTACATTTCTAAATAAAAATAAGCAGTGGTTAAGATAGAATTACCTTATATGTTATGACAATTTTCTGCTATGAACTAAATGCATGTAGGTTCCTACTACTTACCACTAGAGGTCAGAAGAGGTTGACGGACTGCAGTTGGTTGTTCGAGTAAGTTAAGAGCTGACTGTAAACAATGGAGCTGTAAAAGACATCTGCTGCAAACAGTTTCTTCATTATAAATAGAAACATTACAAAAATTACACCCTCAAACAACGGATTTGAGCTCATTTATCATAAAGAAACATTTAATTAGTTTAAAGTCTGTCCAATAATTACAAATGCATACATCACAACTTAAAATTAAAGTAGCAGAAGACCAGGAGGTTTTTTTGTTTTTCTTGTGACTTGCAGCCAAAAGCGAGGTTGTCTGTCATTGCTTCTTTCATCAACAAACAAGTCAACTCCTACACACCACAGAAATACTCAAAATAATTGCAGCTATTACGAGTATGTGGCTGTTCGTGACACAATGACTGGAGTTACAGTAATGAAAGTCACAGCACGAGAATGTGAATGTGACATTGTTTCCACGGATATTATAACTCTTAGGTTTCAAACAATCACGCTTGGCTATGCAACCCTTGGTGAACAGAACGGAGGTACGTCCAAACCGACCATCAGCTGAGTAGCACAGTTCCCGCGGCGTGCATTCTGATATGATATGCATGCAGGTTTTGTTGAAAGGCGTTGGAGAACAAAAGTAACACTGAAGATTTTCACAGTACAGTCCAGGTAGAAGACACAGCAGTAAAACCGCAAAACCAAAGAGTCTGTGAAACACACATTTCGACACCATTGAAACCATTTTCGACACCATTGAAACCATTTTCGACACCACACTCTTGCTGCTAGATTTCATTAAGTAGTTTTTCCAACTGAGGCGATTCATCTGACTTAAATATGCCACAAACTTACAAACCAGGTGTTGGTTGTCACCTTGATTACTTCAATTATCACCAAATTTCAATGTTGTAATAAGGAACAGATGGATTACCACCTTATTTGCAGTATTTCACAATTTCTGAAACACATTTCTTGAAAGCTTCACCCATATTCCCAAAACTTTAAACAGAAAACCCAGTCTTTAAACTACATTCACAAAACCCCTGACTCTTCTGGCAAAATCAAACACTTGCCTCAAAACCATTTGATCTGTGCTCATAATCAAACAATGCTTTCAAACATAAACACAGCCAGTCAATATATAAACACTCATCAGCATTCATTAGACACTACATAAAAAATTGACAACACAGCGTCCAGGCCATGTAGTTACAGAGAGAAAATGCTTATTGCATATAGAAAATAATTTTGCCATAATTATATGCAAATAATTCACAACTCAGTACAGCAAATATATTGCATACTCTAAGTACTGCAAGTAATACAGTATTGGATTTCTGTATTTTCAGCATAAAAATAAAGTAAGCCCAAAGAACAAAGACAACTCTAAATGAAAAGTATTGTGCAATTGCAAAATCAAAGTCAATGAGAGACTCCTTCTGCCTAAGCATCCCGTCGTCTTGCTGGGTCCGGCCAGAGGACTTCGTCCACATCACATGCAATGTTGTCCCTTCCTAGGCAATGGGGGAAGAACCCTCTCGTGTGCCGGATCCAGCCTTGACAACACTCCACATCTATGTCATCACAGGCCAATTCCATTGCCTGTAAAAGATTTACCCTTGTATATGGGTTACGGTCATAGACCTTCCGTCGCCACGCAGAGAAAAACTCTTCTATTGGGTTGAGGAAAGGGCTGTATGGTGGAAGGTGAACATTCACGAATCGCTGGTTGATGTTGAACCACTCACATATTCAGACACCACGGTGAAAGCTGACATTGTCCCAAACCACAACATAGACAGGATGCACTGCCTGCTGATGGTCCTGCTCACGTTCAAACAAAACATCTCAAAGACCACCCAGAAATGTAAGAAGATGGTCAGTGTTATATGGCCCCAGGGTTGAATGACGGTGGAGAACCCCCCCATTGCTTATGGCTGCACATAGGGTGACATTGCCACCACGATGGCCAATTATGTTCCAGCCTCTCCTTCTCCTCTTCGCCAGATTGAACCCTGCTTCATCTACAAAAATATATTCATGGGGCCTTCCAATGGAATCCATTTCAAACACCCTCTATATATAAAAGAGATAAATAAATAGTTTTGTTAGTGTTAAAGAAAGACATATTTCTGCAAAAGTGTATGTACATATGTATATGCACTCCTGATTTACATACACTACAATATAGTGCAGTTACACTAACAGTATAAGACAATAACTGTAGGCTACAAACTTGTACTGTAAGCATCAGTGCTGAAAGTGTACACTTACTTGCACATACTGATATCGTAGATCTTTGACCCTTTCTGAATTGCGCTCAAAGGGTACTCTGTACACTTGCTTCATGCTTACCCTGTTGCGATGGAGGACAAAGGAAATGGTAGAAAGGCTCACACTGTAGATACCTTCAAAGTTTACATTGTCTTCTACAAGACTTTGCTGTATTTCACACAGTCGGATGACTTTGTTTTGATGGACCATATCAACAATGAGAGCCTTTTGCTGTTGGGAGAACAAAGGAGTCCTTCCACCCTCATTTGGTAGTCTTGCAATTCTACAAAAGGGAAAATGCATACAAATGTATACATTCAGAAACAATAGTAATGGACATCACATTCCTATGTAAAATGTATTGTAAATATATTTTTCTTTTTTCCCCACTCCCCTTTCTATTGATAAACTGACTGATGTACTATATGAAATGTATACAGTAAACTTTCAGTCGCACAAATTAGAAAAACAACACATTTACCTGTTCTCTTCTCTGAATGTCTTGATGGTGGCCACAGAGAATCTGGACAAATTGGGTTGTACTCTTTGTCCTGCTTCCCTCATTGTCATTCCATGAACAAGAACATGGTCTATCACAGTTGCCCGAATTTGATCTGAAATTACTATGCTTGGTGTTGCTCTTCGTTAACATTGTACTCTTCCTCCTCGTCCACCACCACTTACACAAACTCTTCCTCCTCTTCCTCTCACATTGTTTCCATCCATTGTGGTATCAACACTCAACGTACCTGGGCCACCTGTACTGGCTTATATTCTAGACAACTGATTTGATCACATCATTAGAAAGAAGTGTGAACAATTTTGAGTTGTTGTGTGTAAACGATGACAGCTGTGTTGTAGTTGTGTTTAACTTTTGCCACAGTGCAAAATGTGTTTTAGTGAGTAAGAATGTGTTTAGAGTTTATCAAAAAGAGTGGATGAGATTTGCAAACAGTGTCTTAATATCTGAACTTGTTTAAGGTTTTGCCTACAAAGTGACTGATTCGACAAATGTGTTTAGAACATCGAGCATTGGTTTCAGACAATGGGGTTTAGTGTTTTAACAATTGTGAAATACTATAATACACTAATACTACTGATCACCATACTACAGTATATAAATTCTGGCAGCCAAAGACAAATATTTTTACATTTTTACTAACATACAGAAAATGACACACTTTCAATTGGTATAAATATACCTGATTAAAATTGTGACCCTGTGGAC
The DNA here is from genome assembly GCF_947034865.1 of Barbatula barbatula. NCBI lineage: Eukaryota > Metazoa > Chordata > Actinopteri > Cypriniformes > Nemacheilidae > Barbatula > Barbatula barbatula. Next base: position 6,906,113 of record NC_136773.1, read on the forward strand.
AATTGTGTCTACATACAATTGGGAACCTGCGGAAAAACAGGTTATTTATTTTGTGATTGACTGCTTACTACAAAATATCATCCTAATTAATGTAAAGAGTATTCTGTTAATTAATTAATATTGACTAAGTAAGGCCATGTCAAAGATAGAAATCAGAGTAAAATTAATGGTTGAAATAAAATGAATGTAATGTATTACATAATGCACGTGTATAGTTGATTATTTCTTATGCTTCTGTTTGATTTCTGAAACATATTTTATAGGCTTTGCAACAATGCAAAATTATCAAAATCACAACAAAAAAATAATTTGAAAAACTTGCCATATAATAAAACATTTGCGCTATGTTGCTTACGAAATAATACACTGCTGCTTGGGAATTGTAATTATTGAAAAACACATAATGGTGGAGTTATGTATTGTGTTGGTGAGGTTAATTTGACCATGCAACAGTTAACTGATTAAAAAACGTTTTTTATTAAAAGCTTATCAGTTTCCAAACTAAAAACAAGCTTATAATTATAACAAGCGCACCAGCCACTCTGGTATTAATAAAATGTCTAAGTTATTAATACCAGGCATCATGCAACATTTTGTCATGTCACATGCAAAACCCTTCTATCATGTAAACATACACACACTAAGTATTAATTTTGTAGACAGTTATTTAAAGGATTAATGTCAGTCATATTGTTAGCTGGACTAACAGTAACCCCAAGCAGCTGTTTAAGGAGGTTATCCACTGCAGGGGGACTATTGCAGAGGTTATGACAGCAACACGTATAAGTAACATTGTAGCCCACACCCATGTACATAAGTGTTTGATGAAAGCCACAGAGCTCCTGTGCCACACAGCCCTGGCCAGAAAGCATGTGGACCCTTCCGTAATGCCCTTTGCTGGAGAAACAACGTTCCTGGGGCCTGCAAGTGGTGGTGGTGATGTTGGAGCAGTTCTTGTGTCTGACCTGCAGAGGGCAGTAGTTACATAACAGCCCATCACTGGATAAAAGAGCAGCAAGCAGCAGGAGCACACTAACAGGAGGAAATGCAGAGAGATCGAATTGTCATACGATGAGTTGTATTTGGCAAGACATCAAGACGTTCTTTTTTAAACATACATTACAGTAGAGCATGCAGGAATGTAGAAAAAATTATATATTATAGTATGGTTGCAGTTTGATAAAATGCTGCTAATAATTCAGCACGGAAAAGCTAATAGCAACACTCACCTGCTGATCATTGCACAATGTAGTGACATTATACATCCACTATAAATAATCTAGTCCCATGGATCTTAAGCAGTTATGACAAACTGCCAACACGATCGGTCCCTAATTAGTTGAATTAATCATCTGGAAACCAGGTGACTGTAATTTAGTTACTTGTGTGTTTGTGTAGTAATCCAATATTTTTATTCTAATAAATTCGGTAATACAGGACAAAAAATGTAATGCTTATGTGTTTTAATACTGCTAAAAAAATATTTATAATTTTCACGGTGGAGATTTACATTTCAGAGCACTATGTCACAAAACTGGCTCCTCAACACCTTAGAGTCCATTTAATGTTCGATAGCTGGCCAAAAAAGAAATTAATACTTACAAAATAATTCCACCTTTTAAATTTCAGAGCACTATGTCACAAAACTTGTTCCTTTACTTTATGTTTTGTTGGAAAATTACCGTTATGAATCAGCTTAAGGCAAGGAAACTGAACACCATTATATTTGTAGGCTTCTTAATTAATGCAAAGTAATCTTTCAAAATGACATGTATAGTTCTGTCAAAGACACAAAGTGATGGAATATTAAGTAGAAAATAGTTTTCATTATATAAAGAAATAATGCCTTATTTGGGAGGGCATGACGGTAAGTTATGAGAAGTAAAATTTTTTGGGTGAACATTTTTATATGAATTTGATGTTGAAGAACCTTTTTTAGTGAATATGCAATTACTAAATAAAAACAGTGATAATTCCATTGTGGATAGCAAGAATTAATATTTGTACGACTAAATATTAAAATGCCAAAATCAAGAACTTGTATACTGTGAATAAATAACAGCAAGTAAAATTGTTGTTGGCTATTTTTTAACTCTCCCTTGTGTCATTTAAATGCTTGATGGCTTTTCTTTCCTTTCCCAAAGCACTGATATTTTTAAAAGTGCTGTTTTGAATTTACAGGTACAATGGGAGTGAATTATGACCCTTTTCGCAAGGTTCAAAATGACACAACAACTTTAATACAATATAATACATTTTCTAAGATTTCTAAGACAAATATTTGCCTTTTTTACTTGTATTGCCACCCCATGAAATGTAGCCTAGATCAAATACATTTTGAAAATGGTGTCAGCAGTTGGTTTGATTAACTTACTTACTTACTGAAGGCTCTACATTTGACATGATTAAGATTTTAATCCACGCCCTACATTTTTCCAGTGTAACCATTTTTTTACCTGTTTTACCAAATGGTGTCAAGTTTATTGTATAACAGCAACCACAATTTACTGGACATATAAATCTCAAAGCAGTGCAGTATGTGCAGAGCAGGACGGATCAAGGAGAGAGGGTCCTGGGGGTGTAAAGCAGTTTCTTCTGGCTGTAGCAAGCCATGTGGTCATTCCCAGTAAAAATGTCAAAAAATTCTTGAAATAAGAAGTATTTTCTTGATGAGCAAACTGACCTAAGAAAATAAATCTTGTTTTTATCCAAAAATATGAAATTTCAGTGAATTTGTGCTTAAAACAAACAAATATATCTGCCAATGGAGTAAGAAAAATTATCTTGTATTAAGTGACTAAGAAAAAGGTAAACCCTAATTCAAGATAATTAGTTTTACCCCATTGGCAGATTTATTTGCTTGTTTTAAAACAAATTATCTTGAATTAGGGTTTACCTTTTTCTTTCAAGACTTTTTTACTGGGAAACAAGAAAAAAAAGACTAAGAAAGAAAGTCATTTTTTTGCGATGTATACAAACACAAATGTGTCTTTCAGTGAGCAAACCATACAGTAGGTGTGGTTTAGAAGTGTAGAGAAACTTCTTCATTCACTCAATGTGTTCCAGTAGTTCTTTTTTTTATGTTTCTGCATGTTGGTTTTATTTGTCAATATACATTATTGGTGCTACAGACATTGATCTTTGATGTCTGGGAATGGCGCGAATGAGTTTCTGGCCAGATTAGCCAAATGTATAATCCACACACACTTTTTTAGGATTAATATTTAGATGTTTTAAATTCATTTAAATTGTATACTGATATAAAAACGTAATGATACAATTAGATTTTTGTATTCAAAACCTTAACTAAAACACTTGCAGTGAATGACTGTATTATAAAGAATTAAAAGTCAATAAGATTTCAATGCCTTCAAAATAGATGTCAATGCCTTCAATGCTGCAATTGTCACTCAAATCTAAATTAGTTTCCTATAAAAATATATGTATCTGTAATATGTTTTGTTATTTATGGGAATATGTTGCATATTACTTACCTGTGCCAGCATGGTATAAGCCCTTAAAATAAGTAATAAAAACAGTGACGAGTATATTTGGTTCTTCTCATGTAGTTGGATTGCGTTGATTGTTTCATGATATATCTCCGTGTAGTAGATTCCGTCATGCAAAGGCTCTTTTGGCTGTATATTCTTGACACACTATTGGACATCTGCTAGTCCTAATGGGAGGAGCGCAAGCAGTGTTTTTTTCCATCACAAGTCAGCGAGGTTATTTGTTTAACAGCAGGGAAAATCTACAGCTATAGGTTGGCCTTTTCTGTACCAGCATGTCAAGATAATAATAGTAAATGGACAAAGTAGAACACTTTTATTTTTTAGTTACATTAAAATTCTCACATGTTTTGCAAAATAATGCTATGGAGGTTGGGGTCAATTGTATACTTACAGAGAGCATTAATGGCCAAGTTGGTTTAAGGGAGAATTCAGACATCAATACATTTATCCATACATTTAGACACAACAGTAGTGCTGTACTAAAACAAGACTGAAACATTATTCAGGTGGTGGTGGGCATGACCGATTAACCAAACAAACGAGACAAGACGAAAAAGTTAAGGAACTAAAAAGGGTTTCACTGCTGGGCCATAAATACTTTCCGGGTTAAAGTAGGAATTATCAAATTTTTGAGAGCATGTGAAGGCAGCACGAGACTATGAGAGAGCAAGGAGGTTGTGTCCAAGACAGAAGGGAAGGAGCTGAACAAAACCACTGAGGACGACAGGGAAAGAAACACTTAAATACATAAAGCACAAAGTGATTTACAATGTCTATTTAAACTTCATTTGGATGCATTGACACATACCTGCATAAAGGACTGCATTCCTTTTATTTTACAACACCACAATACGTTAAATGCATAACATTGGACATTAAGAAAACAGTCACATAATAGCACTGCACCCGTTTCAACACAAAAATCTTACATCCATATCCATGCTTCAAGGAATGAACACCTGAAAACCGAACACCAGAACACAAATGTGTCTTCAGAGACGCAAGTTCAGTTTTATTCAGCAGTAGACCCACGTAACATGTTCACCACTAGATATCACAATTTAACCACTTAAGTCAACTAAAGTACCTCACAAAGTACCACACTACTGTTGATATATGGATCATTATCACTATATAAAGTTTGGTGTGATCAAAATTACTCATCGTGGTCATCGTGACAAATGTCAAAAATTATATGTTCAGGTTGGCCACGTAAATATATATATATATATATATATATATATATATAACGTTTTAAAGAACACATGTTCTATATATAGAATTACTTCGTAACAGCCAAGAAAAGCCAGTGCTACCAACCTACCCATTTGGAGTATTTTACAGGCAATTTATAGTTATCAGTTTCCAAAAAGCAGACTTACTGAAGTTCTGGTTTAGAAAATAAATTCAAAAGTATTTTTATAAATTGTTAATTTACACTTTAAAATAAAAATAAGCCCCGTTTTAAAAGATAGAATGACTTTAGTTCATAGCAGAAAATTGTCATGATATATAATGTATGTAGGTTCCTACCACTTACCACTAGAGGTCAGTAGAGGTTGACGGACCGCAGTTGGTTGTTCGAGTAAGTTAAGAGCTGACTGTAAACATGCGAGCTGTAAAAGACATCTGCTGCAAACAGTTTCTTCATTATAAATAGAAACATTACAAAAATTACACCCTCAAACAACGGATTTGAGCTCACTTATCATAAAGAAACATTTAATTAGTCTAAAGTCTGTCCAATAATTACAAATGCATACATCACAACTTAAAATTAAAGTAGCAGAAGACCAGGAGGTTTTTTTGTTTTTCTTGTGACTTGCAGCCAAAAGCGAGGTTGTCTGTCATTGCTTCTTTCATCAACAAACAAGTCAACTCCTACACACCACAGAAATACTCAAAATAATTGCAGCTATTACGAGTATGTGGCTGTTCGTGACACAATGACTGGAGTTACAGTAATGAAAGTCACAGCACGAGAATGTGAATGTGACATTGTTTCCACGGATATTATAACTCTTAGGTTTGAAACAATCACGCTTGGCTATGCAACCCTTGGTGAACAGAACTGAGGTACGTCCAAACCGACCATCAGCAGAGTAGCACAGTTCCCGCGGCGTGCATTCTGATATGATATGCATGCAGGTTTTGTTGAAAGGCTGCTGGGTGGGTTGCCTCAGACATAACGTCTCACACAGAGGAACAACCGACCCAGAAAAACAATTTTTAAAGCCTTTTATAATATTTCACGACGTGTCTCTTCTTCAGCTGGGGTCCAATCAGCTTTCTCTCCTTTGTCCTGTCTCAGCCAACCAGCTCACTGCATTGTTTTTCCAACCATCTGTAAAACATTACACGGAGGCCCCCACAATCACATTCCATGGGGCTCCGTGTGTAATCTAATCTCTACACACATACATAGTATTTCCTGTGGAAAATACCCTCAGTATCAGCCCTAAATTCAACTCACACACTGGTTAAATTTTCCACATATAATGTACGTGTAACCATGTTAAAAATTACATCAATAAGAATAAATAGTTAAAAGCTGTATAAATAAGTTTGAAAGTTAAGTGATTCTTTTAATGTAAGTTTATTCGTCAGAGTTAAAAATGTTAATACAATAATTTAACGTTTGAGATTAAAAATGTGTCAATAGAAAATTAATGTCACTGCCCCATTAAGGGGCTAGTGACGCTAAAGCAGTGCATCAGCGAGGCTGCTGCGAGAAACCCTGAGGGAGAGATCAGAAGAGAGATCGGAGAGAACGAACTGTTAAATAACTAGATAAAAGAGTGAAAAGGTTGATTTTAAAGTTGAAAAGACATAATTTACCTGATCAGGGATTGACGGGGATTTTATGAGAAATAAGCTACACCGGTTTTGGTGAGTTTGAGTTGTCTATTTTGCACTTTGTTGTTGCACGTATTTTTTTTCTTTAGCAGAGAGCTAATGTTAAAACGTAGCCGTTTACAAGAAAATGTTTTGTAATAAGTTGTCTATCAGTTCAGATTTTGGGTTTATGAGAACTGTGAATGTTATAAAAGTGAACATATGCTTTGTAAATGGAAAATGTGCTGTTATGTGAAACGGAGCAGTAGAACAGATCGCTCCGCCGCCATTGTGGAGTGAAAGAACACCGTAACAGTAACTTAATGACACAGAGACTATGGAACATTTTATATGTGATATGAAGAGCCAAGAAATTTATTTATTGTGCTTTTGACCTGTTATGCAGGTCAGGTTTTTTTTCCTTGTGTATGTTTTGTCCGAGGCTCAGTCGGAGTGAGGATTGACCTGCAGTGTGTGGGATAGCACACGTGCAGACAGGATTCAAGATGGCGAGCCAGACCCAGAATTGCAATGCACCTTCTCCATCGCATCAGTGAGGAAATCTCTTGAGTACGGTGACTCGCTGCCAGAGCGGTAGGAGTATTTTAAATTGATTTCGACTGAATCGAACTACGATTGAACTGTCGTTTAGAACTGGATTGAACTATCGTTTGATTGAACCGAATTGAGTCACTTCATTGAACTGAATAACTAAACCCCCATTGGACTCGAGCTGAGTTGAACGATTTATTTTATTTTCATATTGAGTTTATATGTTTGACTGTGAACTGAAATAATTACGATTCATTTTGATCTGACTGTGAATTGTGAAGTGTTATCATTTATTTTGATTTGATTGTGTGTATATATTTCTTTTTATTGCTTTTGTTTTGTTTCATGTTCTGTTATTTCATGTGTTTTTGCACTCAGTAAATAGCAGGCCTTTTGTACTTAAAGTAACGGTCTCTGGCGTAGTAATTCTGTCTCCCCCACTCCTTAGAGCCTAGAACTGGTCCAGTAGCAAAGTGATCGGTGCGATACCGGTGTTATAATTTGGCGAGCCAGCCAGGAGTGGCATAGAGCATTTAAAATTAGAAACCAGAGACCGTATAGTATTGCTATCAGTCATTCATTATGGATGTTATTCAGACGAGTAGTGTGGAAGTCCCTAACTCGGTCATAGTTAGCGGTATAGCCGGTACATAAGCCGACGAAGAGCTATATGATTTCCTGAAACAATACGGTTCTGTTCAAAGGGTAATCCAAGTAGATTCCGCTGATCCAGCATCAGACAAACAGGCCATAGTAGAGTATGAGTATGGTACAGCTATGCAGTCTTTCTTACCGTTATTGCCACGCAGACTTGACAGTAAGACCCAGGCTAACGTCACTTATCATATTAGAGCATTAGCCAGTGTTTACACACCTGTAGCTAGAAAAACAGCCACGCAGACCTACCTTTCAGAGTTAAAGGACATTGCAAAACTGACTGGCAAAGACTTTGCAGCTGTCCTCAGAGAAGAGCTCTCCGCCATCAGCGAGAGTGTCGATCTAGACCAATCAGAAACCCAAGATGAAGATATAGAGCAGAACTCACCTGATGCTCCAGAGCAATATAGCCCTGAAAATGCTGCACAGGTAAGCCCCCTGCCCAGTACAGCCCTGGGGCAGCATGTTCAACACCATTGGCCTCCACCACCATCTAAAGAAAAGACACAGCCTGCTCTGAAACTTTCTGACATCAACCCACCTGACATACAAAAAGTAATAGTTGAGCACATAGTGAGGAATGAAGATTCTGCTTTACAAGTGCACACTTCTTTGAGACTCAGACCCTTCTCTGGGCGTTTCCCCCGACCCAGTAATGAAGTAGATTATGAGACATGGCGTTCCAATGTGGAACTTCTCCTTAAAGATACAACGCAGTCCAACCTTTACAAGTCACGAAAGCTTCTTGAAAGTCTCCTATCACCTGCCATCGATATTGTGAAACACCTGACACCTGAATCCCCCCTCCTCGAGTACTTCTTGGACTCCGCTTTCGGCACTGTCGAGGACGGAGATGACCTTTTTGCAAAGTACCTTAACACAATGCAAGATAACGGTGAGAAACCCTCAGCTTATCTACAACGGCTGCAGGCGATGCTGAACACCACCCTCAGGAGGGGAGGTGTAACTGCCAGTGATCTTGACCGGCATCTTTTAAGACAGTTTGTCAGAGGCTGCTGGGACAACTTTTTTTTTTAATAGCCGAACTCCAGCTAGAACAAAAGAAACAGAACCCACCTACCTTCGCTGAACTTCTCCTGTCACTCCGTGTAGCAGAAGACAAACGTACTTCTAAAGCATCCCGCATGAAACAGCATCTCAATATTGCAAAACCAAGAGTGTCTTCTTATTATCAAGGCATTCACGTGCAAAGTGAAGAAGACTGCAGCCCACCTCAGCCAGCCCTTGGTCACAGATCCGAAATCCGAGACCTAAAGGAACAAATAGCTGATTTATAGTCCCAGCTTACACGTATCACACAGAAAGACAGTAGGAAGGCTAAATCAGCCTCCAGACCAGTAACTCCCCAAATAGTTACCACTCCAACGCCTCAAAAACCGCACCACAGTCGAGATGCAAACAATAATACAAGCAACAGACCAAAGCACTGGTATTGCTTTAGATGTGGGGAGGACGGACACATTAAGCCTCAGTGTGAAAGTGAGCCGAACCCATCTCTCGTAGCTGAGAAGAGGAAGCAGCTGAGAGAAAAACAGCTAACATGGGATATTGAAAATGGTGCTTCAAAGCCTGATGATTTAAACTAGGCCCAGTTCCGGTTGTGGGACGAACGGGAACTGGAACACAGACAAAGTGTCCCAAAAATAAACTACATCGTGCTTGTGTGTACTGTCACACACCAAAACAGACGGCGACCCTGCCAAAAGGGCTAATTGGAGCTAAGTGCACTGCACAATTGACCATAGACAACAAAGTCTGCCAATGCTTGTTAGATTCAGGCTCTCAAGTAACAACAATACCCAACTCTTTCTATTTAAAGAACTTGTCTCACTTACCTATGAATTCCTTGAATAATTTGCTTGAAGTGGAAGGAGCCAACGGCCAAAGTGTCCCTTACCTTGGCTATGTTGAGACCACCATCAGATTCCCAAAGAGCTTAATTGGAGCAGACATTGAGGTGCCCACGCTAGCTTTAGTTGTACCTGACATGCGCTCCACCTTGTCATCAGTGCTTATAGGCACAAACACTTTGGATGTTCTCTATGAAAGGTATGCTGACATTGCTCCTCAGAAATATGAGTCTCTTCCCTACGGCTATAAAGTTGTCTTAAAGACCCTTGAAATCAGGAAAAGACATTCTGCTGATTCCAGTTTAGGAGAGGTGAGACTTCATAGTAGAGACTTTGAGACTATTGCGGCTGGACAGACAAAGGTCTTTGAAGGATGTGTGAACCGCAGGACAGTTGATGTCGGAAAGTGGGTGATGGTAACGTCACCAAAATCATCTTCCCTGCCTGGAGGCATCCTAGTGACAGATAGTTTGGTAAGCCTACCGCCAAGGCTTATGGAGCGCTGTATGGGAGAGTTGAATTTGAAGCAAGTCCTAGTTTTCCTTGATGACCTCATAATTTTCTCCTCGACGCTGGAGGAACACGAGGAAAGGCTGATGCGCGTGCTCAATCAATTGAAAGAGTTTGGTTTGAAATTGTCACCAGGGAAATGCAAGTTCTTTCAAACCTCTGTAAAGTACCTCGGCCACATCGTATCCGAGAAGGGCATCGAAACCGATCCAGATAAAGTAGCAGCATTAAAAACCTGGCCAAAACCCAACAACCTGAAAGAGCTAAGAACCTTCCTGGGTTTCTGTGGTTATTACCGCCGGTTTGTAAAAGACTACTCAAAGATCGTTAAGCCGCTCAACGAGCTCACTTCTGGCTACCCTCCGCTGAGAAAGCACACTAAAACCGCGGAGAACCCTGATAAATACCATAATCCAAAGGATAGATGGACGTCTGCTTGCCAGGCAGCGTTCGACACCATAATTGAGAAACTAACCACAGCACCTATCCTCGGGTTCGCTGACCCCAAGCTCCCCTACATTTTACACACAGATGCGAGCACCTCGGGACTCGGTGCTGCCCTTTACCAGGAACAACAAGGGCGGAAGCGAGTGGTTGCTTATGCGAGTCGAGGTCTGTCGAAATGTGAGTCCAGGTATCCTGCGCACAAATTAGAATTCCTTGCCCTTAAATGGGCAGTGACAGAGAAATTCCAGCACTACCTATATCGGAATACGTTCCTTGCTGTCACCGATAGCAAGCCATTAACATATATTCTTACCTCTGCTAAGCTCGATGCCACAAGCTACAGGTGGTTAGCCGCCTTGTCGACATTTGATTTCTAGCTACAATACAGAGCCGGTAAACAAAACCAAGACGCAGACGGGCTGTCTAGGCGCCCCCACGGCAAATTACCTGATGACATATCATCACAAAAAGATTTTGAGAGGACTTGCAATCGCTGCATACGACGTAAGGCTATGCCTGAGAAAGCCGCACCACTCGTCAACATCATCGCTACAAGGCCACTCGAATTTGTGTGCATGGACTTTCTCAGTGTAGAACCAGACTCCAGTAACACCAAGGATATTCTGGTCATTACTGACCATTTTACGAAATATGCAGTGGCTGTCCCCACCCCGAATCAGAAAGCCAGGACAGTGGCCAAGAGCCTGTGGGACCACTTTCTTGTCCATTATGGCATCCCTGAAAGACTCCACAGTGACCAAGGTCCCGACTTTGAGTCCCGAACAATAAAGGAACTGTGTGAGCTCATTGGCACTCAAAAGATAAGAACCACCCCTTACCACCCGAGAGGGAACCCTGTAGAACGCTTCAACAGGACCCTGCTCAACATGTTAGGAACCCTCGAGAATCAGAAAAAGAGTCACTGGCGGGATTATGTCAAACCATTGCTTATGCGAGTCGAGGTCTGTCGAAATGTGAGTCCAGGTATCCTGCGCACAAATTAGAATTCCTTGCCCTTAAATGGGCAGTGACAGAGAAATTCCAGGACTACCTATATGGGAATACGTTCCTTGCTGTCACCGATAGCAAGCCATTAACATATATTCTTACCTCTGCTAAGCTCGATGCCACAAGCTACAGGTGGTTAGCCGCCTTGTCGACATTTGATTTCCAGCTACAATACAGAGCCGGTAAACAAAACCAAGACGCAGACGGGCTGTCTAGGCGCCCCCATGGCAAATTACCTGATGACATATCATCACAAAAAGATTTTGAGAGGATACAACAATTCACCAAAAGACACTTGTCAGAAGCTGATTATGCACACCTGGATGAAACCACCATCAAAGCTATTTGTGAGAAGCACTTCGTTCGCCAAGTAATCAACAATCACTCTGGGGAAACATCACCCAGCACCACCTTGGTTGTGTCACTTGCCTGTCATCCAAAGGCTCTCCCACAAAGCTTTGAAGAAGAGGATCAGTTAGGTGGTTTACCTGTCATCCCCTCATTAGCACCAGCTGAATTAAGAGACGAGCAAAACGCTGATCCCTGCATCCGTGAATTACTCAGGCAAGTGGAGTTAGGAGAGAAACCCCCACCGTCCTTGAGGAAGGAACTTCCTGAGCTTGGTCTCTTATTAATAGAGTGGATCAAACTTACTGTCTTAAATGGTGTCTTGTATCGCAAGCGACAAGAGGGTGCTCAAACTCAATACCAACTTGTACTCCCCGAAGTCCTGAGACCCTTAGTTCTCAAAAGTCTCCATGACGATATGGGCCACATGGGCATAGAGCGTACTCTAGATCTCGTCCGGAAGCGTTTCTATTGGCCTAAAATGTCAGCCGAGGTGGGAACTAAAGTCAAGACTTGCAATCGCTGCATACGACGTAAGGCTATGCCTGAGAAAGCCGCACCACTCGTCAACATCATCGCTACAAGGCCACTCGAACTTGTGTGCATGGACTTTCTCAGTGTAGAACCAGACTCCAGTAACACCAAGGATATTCTGGTCATTACTGACCATTTTACGAAATATGCAGTGGCTGTCCCCACCCCGAATCAGAAAGCCAGGACAGTGGCCAAGAGCCTGTGGGACCACTTTCTTGTCCATTATGGCATCCCTGAAAGACTCCACAGTGACCAAGGTCCGACTTTGAGTCCCGAACAATAAAGGAACTGTGTGAGCTCATTGGCACTCAAAAGATAAGAACCACCCCTTACCACCCGAGAGGGAACCCTGTAGAACGCTTCAACAGGACCCTGCTCAACATGTTGGGAACCCTCGAGAATCAGAAAAAGAGTCACTGGCGGGATTATGTCAAACCATTAGTGCATGCTTATAATTGTACTAAAAACGAGACAACTGGTTTTACCCCTTACGAGCTGATGTTCGGGCGTCAGCCAAGGTTGCCAGTCGACCTAGCCTTTGGCCTACCAGTCAATCACCAACCAGGTTCACACTCACAATATGTTCGCATGTCTGGATATGTCCCAGTGTATGTTGTGAGGCCTGAGACAAGAGATGGCCCACAAAGAACTCTTCATCGTGATCTCTTGCTGCCATGCGGTTTCCTTCCTGCAACCTCAGTCGAAAGTGAAGCTAATCCTGAAAAAGCAGTAAGACGACCAAGAACTCAATTGCACCCTTAGAATGACAGTTCAGAAGGAACTGATGGTGATGAATCTCAATCTGACTCTGAGGAATATCACTGTAATGAACACAGGAACCTACGAGTGGAAACACTAGAGTTTGACCCGACCCCTGAACCTTTAGAATACTTACCAGAAAGGGTCGAACCAGAACCTTCCAAGGAGTTGATCGCTGTTAAGCAAGGTCTTTCAAATGTAGCCAAAGCTCTTGAAGATTCCCTAAAAGAGACCTGTAACCCTAAAACCAATGACTTACCTGATCCTGAAGAGAACAGCTCAACCGCTGGACAAGAAATTGGAAACCTACCTGAGGAAGACCTGGATAATGTCCATCCTTCTATTCAACCTGCTCAGGAGAGCGAGGAGAACACAAGTGTTATGGACCAAACTGGCATCCAGACAGAAAGTGACTGTTCTAGAAGACCTGTCAGAGATAGAAAAGCAGTTAAAAGACTGACTTACCCTGCGCTAGGGAACCCGTTGGTTACTGTAGTTCAGTCCTTGTTTCAAACCTTGAGTGATGTGCTTACAGATTCCCTTAAAGAGCCTAGCTTTCCAAAAAACCCTAGAGTTATGACAGTATAAATTCAGAATGCACAGGGACGTGCATTAGGTAAAGAGGGGAGGATGTAACCATGTTAAAAATGACATCAATAAGAATAAATAGTTAAAAGCTGTATAAATAAGTTTGAAAGTTAAGTGATTCATTTAATGTAAGTTTATTCGTCAGAGTTAAAAATGTTAATACAATAATTTAAAGTTTGAGATTAAAAATGTGTCAATAGAAAATTAATGTCACTGCCCCTTTAAGGGGCTAGTGACGCTAAAGCAGTGCGTCAGCGAGGCTGCTGCGAGAAACCCTGAGGGAGAGATCAGAAGAGAGATCGGAGAGAACGAACTGTTAAATAACTAGATAAAAGAGTGAAAAGGTTGATTTTAAAGTTGAAAAGACATAATTTACCTGATCAGGGATTGACGGGGATTTTATGAGAAATAAGATACACCGGTTTTGGTGAGTTTGAGTTGTCTATTTTGCACTTTGTTGTTGCACGTATTTTTTTTCTTTAGCAGAGAGCTAATGTTAAAACGTAGCCGTTTACAAGAAAATGTTTTGTAAAAAGTTGTTTATCAGTTCAGATTTTGGGTTTATGAGAACTGTGAATGTTATAAAAGTGAACATATGCTTTGTAAATGGAAAATGTGCTGTTATGTGAAACGGAGTAGTAGAACAGATCGCTCCGCCGCCATTGTGGAGTGAAAGAACACCGTAACAGTAACTTAATGACACAGAGACTATGGAACATTTTATATGTGATATTAAGAGCTAAGAAATTGATTTATTGTGCTTTTGACCTGTTATGCAGGTCAGGTTTTTTTTCCTTGTGTATGTTTTGTCCGAGGCTCAGTCGGAGTGAGGATTGACCTGCAGTGTGCGGAAATCTCTTGAGTACCTGTTCTGTTCTGCTTGTGCCGGGCCAGCGTGATGAGCTCATCATCGGTTCAAACGTCCTCAAGCACCTCACACGTACCATGAAGAGCGATGAAAACTACTGGAGACTCCTATCAGCTGGAGGCAAGAAAGTACCGTCAGACTGTGACCTGTTCCTTGATATGCTGTCCTGCACCACAAGATGGAAGAGCGAGGATGTCCCAGACAAGATCGGCCCTTTGAAGCTGTCACACTGGAACCGTAACACGAACACCTAGTGTGGGGTAGGCTGTCCAGCAAGGTGCCGATGTCTCCAGGCAGCAAAGTCATTGTGGAGCCGTGTGGTTTCAGGTCAGGTCCACGGGATGTCCTTGTGGGTCGTGTCATCACTGCGATGTGGGCTGACAGGTGGGTGCCCTTGAAGATGACGAATCTTTCGCCAAAGCCAGTCACATCGAGACGTAATGTCATCATCGGTGATGTGTTTCCGTGTCATGCTGTGGAGGACTTCAACGTTCAACAAGGTCTGTGTGAAATGAAGGGCCTGAAGCCAGAGAGTGTTATTGCTTCTGCTGTCACGGATGCTGACCTCACAGAACGCCTGTCCAACCTGTGGTTGAGCGATTTGGACATTGATTCATGCCAAGCCAGCTTTTGGGCGAAGAAACGTCTTGTCGAACTAGTTCAAGAGTATGAAGACATCTTCTCCAGACACTCACTTGATTGTGGCGAGGCGAGAGAGTTTGTGCACAGCATTCGCCTGACAGACGATCGCCCATTTCGCATGCCATATAGGAGAGTCCCTCCTGCACATTACCACCAGCTACGACGCGTGCTCTCAGACATGGAGGAGAGGGGGATCATCCGCAAGTCCATCAGTGAGTATGCATCCCCTCTCGTCATGGTGTGGAAGAGAGACGGTGGGCTCAGAATCTGCACGGACTTCAGGTGGCTGATTGCACGGACTTTGAAAGATGCTCACCCACTGCCTCATCAGGCCGACTGTCTAGCAGCACTGGGAGGTAATGCTGTTTTCAGTACAATGGATCTGACCTCTGGCTTTTATAATGTTCCGATGTGTGAAGACCACAAGAAGTATACAGCCTTCACGACACCTGTTGGTTTGTATGAGTACAAGAGGATGCCGCAAGGACTTTGTAACAGCCCAGCATCGTTTATGCGTATGATGCTAAGCATCTTCGGCAGCCTTAACTTCTCCAGACTGCTCTGCTACTTAGATGACCTACTTGTCTTTGCGCCCACTGAAGAGGAAGCACTAAACAGGCTCCAAGTGGTCTTCGGTAAGCTCAGAGACAACAACCTCAAGCTGAGCCCCAAGAAATGCCACCTTATGATGAGGTCCGTGAGGTTCCTTGGTCACGTCATTGACCAAAGTGGGGTTGCGGTGGATCCCAACAAAGTTGATGTCATCTGCAAGATGCAAAAGGAGGCTCTGATGGAGGAGGATGGTCGCACCCCATCTGTAAAGAGGCTGAAGTCATTTCTTGGCATGGTGTTCTTCTACCAGTCTTTCATTCCTGGCTGCTCAGCCATTGCCAAGCCCCTGTTTGCTTTGACGGCAGGCCAGATGAGGAGAGGCCGGATTGGTCGGAATGGTGGAGGTGCGGGTATGTACAGGAAACTGACTGCAGCGGATTGGACTACTGAATGCGAGAATGCTTTCCGGAAACTCAAGACAGATCTGCTCAACTGTGCTGTATTGGCCCATCCTGATTTCTCAAGACCATTCATCCTGTCTGTTGATGCATCCCTGGACGGGCTTGGAGCTGTGTTGTCACAATTGCCAGCTGGGGAGGACAAGGCTCGCCCCATTGCTTTTGCCAGTAAGACCCTCAGCAAGTCACAGCAGCGATATCCCGCTCATCGTCTTGAGTTTATGGCACTGAAGTGGAGCGTCTCTGAGAAGTTCAGTCACTGGCTGAAAGGGCATGACTTTACTGTGTGGACAGACAACAACCCGCTGACCCACATCATGACCAAGCCAAACTCGATGCATACGAACAGAGGTGGGTAGCCAAACTGTCTTCATACAACTTCGACCTGAAATACATCCCAGGCCCAAAAAATGTTGTAGCAGACGCACTCAGTCGAGATCCCTTTACCACTTTAGTTAGCAGGCGTCTGATCCAAGAGCCATATGGTAGCCTAGTGCAGGAGGCTGAAGGTGCGGAGGCTGAGGAGGTGCAACAGACATTCAGACTGAGTGTCCAACACCTTCAAGCGGTTCAACAGTCCGAGCCGCCACATTACACTGCAGGCTCCTACAGTGCAGCTGCAGTCAAAGCTGCTCTAGCCTCTCACAGCTCTTGGAGGAGTGGTGTGGAGAACAGGGCTCTTTGTCTTGGCCAACATGTCCAACAGCTGCAACCTGCAGGCCAGTGTACCCTGCCCTCACTTACTCTGCACGAATTGGAAGATAAGCAGCTTCAGGATCACACAGTATCTTCGGTACTCCCGTTTTGGCCCGCAGACGTCGCCCATCTAGACGAGAAAGGCACATTATGGGCCCCAGTTCGTTGGCATTACTGAAACACTGGGAGAGGCTAGTCATTCGGAATGGTGTCTTGTACCGAGAAACGAAGGACCCTGTGAGTAGGATGAGAAGATTACAGTTGCTACTGCCAGCCAGTTTGAGGGGTGAGGCCTTGAAGGGAGTTCATGACTTGGCAGGACATCAAGGACAGGCGAGGACGCTCCATCTGGCGAGTCAGCGCTTTTTCTGGCCCAGTATGGAGAGAGACACGAGAGAGCATGTGCGATGCTGTGAGAGGTGTGTACTTGCAAAATCTCCGGAGCCCTCAGCACGAGCCCCCTTGAAAAGTATTAAAACTTCCGCTGCCATGGAACTGGTCTGTATTGATTTTTGGTCAGCAGAGGATAAGAACAAGAACTCTGTTGATGTGCTGGTGGCCACTGACCACTTTACGAAAATGGCTTTTGCCTTTCCTTGCAGGAACCAGACTGCCAAGCAAGTGGCCAAAAAGTTATGGGATTGTGTCTTTTGTGTCTACGGGTTCCCTGAGCGCATCCACTCTGACCTGGGCCCTAATTTTGAGAGTGAGCTGGTGTCTGAGTTGCTGCAGCTGTCGGGGGTGGCAAAGTCTCATACAACGCCTTATCACCCAATGGGCAACGGGGGCACAGAGCGCTTTAACCGCACACTGGGCAACATGATACGGAGTCTTCCTCTGAGAGCCAAGCGAGAATGGCCACAGCAGATCCAGACGCTAACATTTGCATAAAACGCGACTGCTCATGAAACAACCGGCTATGCACCTTTCCACTTGATGTTTGGCCGCGTTCCAAGGTTCCCAGTTGATGTTGTCTTTTAGTCTGTTCTACACGACCTCACTGTAACAGACTTCAGCAGCTACTCAAGGACCCTGCTATCTTACCTGTCTGAGGCAGCCAACATCGCCCAGCAGCATGCCACTAAAGAGCAGGAACAGCAGGCTCATCAGTACAATAAAAAGGTCAGAGGGGTTTCCTTACACGTTGGAGCCCGAGTGCTAATCGCGAACAAGAAAGAGAGAGGTAAAAAGAAGTTAGCCGACAAGTGGGAACCTGCAGTGTATACGGTAGTGGAGCGGAACCCCAAGACTCACATCTACATGATCAGCGATACCTCTGGCCAGAGCAAGGTTGTGCACAGGAACCTTTTGCTTGACGTGAGCTTCCTTCCTATCCAAGACACCCTGGAGGATCGGTCACTGGTCAGATCGTTGGAAGTTGAAGGCTCAAGTGTCTGTGGAGATGCGGATAACCTGAGCAATCTGGAGCAAGAGTCTTCCTTGGCACGGACATCCTCATGGGTTCTGTCAGACACTGATCGAGCTGCTGAGGCTTCAGCAGCCAAGGAAGCTTCTATTTCAGAACTTGAGGACGAACCTCATGCTCATGAAGACATGGTCAGTCAACCTGAAGCGACTGTTGTGGAATTTTCTTATTCCTTAATCAAAGTGAGTTTTTAAACACTTTAGACAAATGCAACACACAGAGAGCATGAGTTACCTTGCAAGGTATTTTATATTTTATTGACATTCAGTCTGCATCACAAGCATGGTGCAGAGAGAAGGCGCCCTCCTTCTCACTTACAGGGCTTTTATACGATCCAAACATGACACCCCTTTTCTCCCCTCCCTTGAGCAAGAACGTATCTTTGGTAACGAAAATGTGTCGCCATCTCTTATCTTCACCAGAACCTCTTGGTCTTTGCTCAAGGGCAAAGGAGCTGAGTGGTCTGCCACGTAGCAAAACATTTTTCTCAGGAATTTAAGAACAACAAGATAGACAGTCTTGAATCAATTTTTACAGAGATTAGCATGAAGAAACCCACGTCATGAAAATTTCCATCACACGACCCTGTCTGACCCAGACCCTGTTCAGTCAAATGAACCTACCGACGTTGATACGAGTCCGGCTGACTCTACCCCCACTCAAGCCTGCTCACCTGCTGACTCTACTGTGACTCAGACTGCTGTAGTTAATAACAGAGTTCAAGGCAGGGTTGTAACTAGAACCGGGAGGGTGGTTAGGTCTGTCAATAGGCTTATTGAGAGTATGGTTCAGAGACCTGTTATATGGGGCCTCTCTTTGCCTCAGAAAGTTTGATTTAGAGTGCACATCATTACGTTTTTTTTTCTTTTCAACTGGGTTTTATTTTTTTTCCCATCCTTGAATGTGAAACCGTACTGTGGGGTTTTTCGAGCCAAGGGACCAGATGTTTAGGGGTGTAGGCTACACCTTTATGTTCCTGAGAGGATGAGGGCCTTATCAACCTTTTTTTTTTCTCTTGATCTGATTTACGGATAGTTTTTACTGAACTGGGATTAGATCTCATTGTTATTTGGTCCGGGTACGAGTGTGTTTACATTAATGCATCATTGGTGCTATTAAAGAATTCAGGGGTGTTATTTTGGTGGAATTCAGGGGGGGTGAATGTAGCAGGTTTATTTGTATACTTATGAATTCCACCAAAAAATATTTCTTTTTGTACTACTGGGAGTTTCGTTTTGGGTTAGCGCAGCGCGTGTGACGTCATCAGACCGGAACTTGCGCCGCATAAGGCTAACCTCAGTCAGAGCAATGCTGGATTTGACTGAGGTGAGTTCACGTCAGGTTTCTCCGATAATAAAACGGATATACAAGTTGTTTTAATCACTTATTTGTTGACATATGACCGTGTAAGAGTGTCTATGATGATGAGTGAATCTTGCAGGAGTCTTAATGAACTACGAGCTGTGATATTGTTTTTTATATATGTTAAATGCAGTTCGATAGCTGCTACCGCACACGGTGAGCTAGCTGTTCGGCAGGCCATTAACATTGTATTGACGTGATGCTATTTTTTTAGATGGTAACCTGATGTCACGCAGCACTCATTGCCATATTGTTTATGACCGCAGGTATGTTTTTTTTGTCCATCCATCCATTTTCTACCGCTTATCCGGGGCCGGGTCGCGGGGGCAGCAGTCTAAGCAGAGATGCCCAGACATCCCTCACCCTAGACACTTCCTCTAGCTCATCCGGGGGGACACCGAGGCGTTCCCAGGCCAGCCGGGAGACATAGTCCCACCAGCGTGCCACCACAAAACACATGTGGATTGGTTGAGCAAACTCCCATGAACCCTCCAGCACCCTGTAGAGGGTGTAGAGCTGGTCCAGCGTTCCACGGCCTGGACGAAAACCACACTGTTCCTCCTGAATCCGAGGTTCTACTATCGGCCGTATTCTTCTCTCCAGTACCCTGGCATAGACTTTCCCGGGAAGGCTGAGAAGTGTGATCCCCCTGTAGTTGGAACACACCCTCCGGTCCCCCTTCTTAAAAAGAGGGACCACCACCCCGGTCTGCCATCCCAGAGGCACTGTCCCCGACCTCCAGCCAAGACAGCCCCACAACATCCAGAGACTTGAGGTACTCAGGGCGAATCTCATCCACCCCCAGTGCCTTGCCACTGAGGAGTTTCTTGACTACCTCAGTGACTTCGGCTTGGTTGATGGACGAGTCCACCTCTGAGCCCTCAGCCTCTGCTTCCTCAATGGAGGACGTGACGGTTGGATTGAGGAGATCCTCGAAGTACTCCTTCCACCGACATCCTCAGTTGAGGTCAACAGCCTCCCACCTCGACTGTAAACAGCGTTGGTAGGGCACTGTTTCCCTCTCCTGAGGCGCCGGACGGTTTGCCAGAATCTCTTCGAGGCCAGTCGATAGTCCTTCTCCATGGCGTCACCAAACCCCTCCCAGGCCCGAGTTTTTGCCTCCACAACCACCCGGGCAGCTGTCCGCTTGGCCTGCCGGTACCTGTCAGCTGCCTAAGGAGTCCCACAAGCCAACCAGGCCCGAAAAGACTCCTTCTTCAGCTTGACGGTTTCCCTTACTTCCGGTGTCCACCACCGGGTTCGGGGATTCCCGCCTCGACAGGCACCGGAGACCTTACGGCCACAGCTCCGAGTGGCCGCTTCGACAATGGAGGCGGAGAACATGGTCCACTCGGACTCAATGTCTCCAGCCTCCCTCTGGATCTGGTTGAAGCTCTGCCGGAGGTGGGAGTTAAAGATCTCTCTGACAGGAGACTCGGCCAGGCGTTCCCAGCAGACCCTTACAGTACGTTTGGGTCTGCCGAGTCTGTCCAGCTTCCTCTCTTGCCATCGGATCCAACTCACCACCAGGTGGTGATCAGTTGACAGCTCCGCCCCTCTCTTAACCCGAGTGTCCAAAACATATGGTCGCAGGTCAGATGAAACGACCACAAAGTCGATCATCGACCTGCGGCCTAGGGTGTCCTGGTGCCACGTGCACTGATGGACACCCTTATGCTTGAACATGGTGTTCGTTATAGACAAACTGTGACTAGCACAGAAGTCCAATAACTGAACAACGCTCGGGTTCAGATCAGGGGGGCCGTTCCTCCCAATCACGCCCCTCCAGGTGTCACTGTCGTTGCCGACATGGGCGTTGAAGTCCCCCAGTAGGACGACGGAGTCCCCAGTCGGAGCACATTCCAGCACCCCTCCCAGAGACTCCAAGAAGGTCGGGTACTCTGCACTGCCATTCGGCCCGTAGGCACAAACAACAGTGAGAGACCTAACCCCGACCCGTAGGCGCAGGGAAACGACCCTCTCGTTCACCGGGGTAAACTCCAACACATGGCGGGAGAGCTGGGGGGCTATAAGCAGACCCACACCAGCCCGCCGCCTCTCACCATGGGCAACTCCAGAGTGATGAAGTGTCCATCCTCTCTCGAGGAGTGTGGTTCCAGAGCCCAATGCGTAGAGGTGATCCCGACTATCTCTAGATGCATATTTACTCTGTGTGAAATCGTAGTGTTATACCCTCTAGTTGTGTTCATTAAATCCCAAAAAGTACATTTGAACTGAATCTGTTATTTGCACCACATACTCGAAGTCAATTAAAATAAGATATTAACGTTACCTACGCTTTATTATATTACTATTTCAGTAATATAAACTGTACGAACCTAGGAAGAATTAATTTGTCCTGATCAGAAAATTAAGGCTACTTAGACGTTCGTATTGAGAATTGAGTGGGAAGTCTATAACTATAGTTTACAGGACAAACGAAGTAGTCAGATAACTTAAAGCAATTCTATAGAGGTTACTTGTACTTAATTAAACATTTTTCCTTATAGGGAAAATTTAGATTTATTATGAACGACAAGCAAATTATATTCATAAATCAATGAATATTCAATCCATTTGAGTTGATCTTTCCCCAAGACTCATTGTCGCTACACTGTGGCACTGTCAAAAGACTCAATTATCCCAATCTATCCAGCCATCGTGTCGACAACATATCTGTAAATCCTTAAATCCTCGTCGCCAATTGTTGTGTTTGTACTATTTAACACAATAAAGATCAGACATCAGCGAACTGTCTAACTTCTTTAACTGAACAAAAACTGGCCTGCCAACCACAAGGGGTTGGCCAACCAAAACCGAACAAAGAGTTACTCTCTTAGAATGGACATGCATAACAAACCCGGAGTTTCCCCACACTCCTTACACCACAACATGATAGGGTTAGTTTGTAGAAAACACAGTTATGAGCCTAGCTACGGCGAAACAACTATTATTATGGTTAGGGTAGCATACCATGGGAACAAACATACACGGTAGAAATAATTTTTTTTACACTTTAAGCCTTTCTCAGGTGGCGAGAGGGGAAAAAGAGCCATTCTTTGGTAGAATTTGAATCTTAGCTGTTCCTGCCCAGATAGCAATGAGTTGGCGGACCACCAGCGGTGCTCCGGCGGCACAAGAAGCGTCAGAAAGGCGTAATCGCAAACGCGTCTGACGGCGCCCAGCCGGCGGCAGCCGCTATTTGAAAGCAGCAGCCGGCGTTCTACCGCCTTAGTTCCGCGGATAGCCCATTACATTACAGGCAAATTAGAACACTTACAATAACTGTTAATAATTTAAAGAGGTCAGCTCTGGGGTGAAAAGAATTAGGCTACCAGTAAACATTGTATCAAGTAATGAGGATATTTGGTACCAAAGAATGTGCAGGATACCAAATAATTTGAGGTATAACATCACATTTACAAGTGATTTCTAACAAAAGGATAGTAGGTACATGTCATGGTGGTAGTACAAATAAGTCCAACAGTGCGAGGTTAAAGTCTAGTGACCAACAATAAATATGGACAATATAAGCACACTGACAGAATAAAAGTAGATCTATCCAAGGAGCTGCCCTCAAGGCAGGGTCACAGGGAATAAAAAAAGATAAGTAATTTCAACAGTGAAGTGTGGATTGGGTGAGTGTAGTGTGACACTTCTGCCTCCTCAAGGGTCTTGATGTTGAGTGCAGGATAAAGAAAGGGTTCCAGTAGTCAGTAATGCTGGGGTGTCAGAAGTCAGCCTAGGTTTAAGGGGTCGGCTGTGGGTCCCTCTCAGCTGTGCGCCGCCTTTTACCACCTTCACGGTCAGATGCTCCTTTCAGGTAACGCGTAACATTAACCTGGACAGCCTCATCAGTGGCATGCCGGGTTCTTCCGGATGGCTCCTGTAGAAAATACAAATTTGTCATTCCATTTGAATAGCATAAGGCAATACACATCTATTTAAATAAAAAAAAAATCCAACTTACTTTGAACAATGGTCTTCAGCAACAGGTCTGTAAAACATACTTTATTCCCTACACCGGTCCAGGTTGTAGTAATGGATAGGTGATTAGAGAAGATACTCTGAAGCATTCGCCACACGGTTGTCTTAAGGTCCCTCCCACATTTGATTGCCAAAAACCGAAGCTGACAATTCAAAAAGTGTTACAAAGTACATTTCTCTGAAGTCATATATAAATATGTGACAGGTCGCGGATTGAGACTGTATATGCAGTGTACACTCTTAATTTTACTTTTTAGATTACCCTACGGAGAAATTGGCATACTTACCTCCTGGAGCTCTTTATCCTGCCTCAAAGTGTTTCACCAGGTTCGAATGCCTCATCAACAGTTATTTCCTGTGCTTCAGGGGTAACCATTTGTCTGTGGCTTGTTGTAGCCATTGCATGTTGATGCTCATTAACAGGTGGATTTACTTGGTCAAAGTCGAGAATTACAGCAAGTAAAGCACCGTTTGCAGATGCAATTTCCTGTTTGTCCCTCTCAGCTCCTTTCAATATTCTTCTCCTTTTGGCCCAGTAACTAGACATCAACTAAACATGCATTTACCTTTAAAACCAAAACTATTGTCCAACAGTAGGTCTCTTGGGTGAAGATAACAAGTTATGCTCTGGTCAAGTTATCTGTACGAAAACGTGAACAAAACCACATTGTTAATGCCACTTTAGCTGCAGGATTAGCAGCATACAGCAAACGTAGTCCTACTAACAATATTGCTTAACCTCAGTGTGTGCTGTAACAAAGGCAAAACAGCATGTGTTAGCTAACACTTGCTAGCAACTTTAGCGGATTAGAAGCATACTTGTTTAGGCAAACAAAATAATTTAAACAACCTATACAGTGTGTACTGTAACAAAGGCAAAACAGCATGTGTTAGCGAACACTTGCTAGCAACTTTAGCGGACTAGAAGCATACTTGTTTAGAAAAACTAAATAATTTAAACAACCTATATACGTCATTACTTTTGTAAGAAAACACCAAACTTCTTTCTGGATGTAAAGCTTTGGCTACATGTAGGACATGCTTGAACTCAGGGTGTAAAAAAAGGAAACTAACTGAAAACATACTCATATAAACAGAAAAAAACTCAACACCTGGAAGAAACTAAATAGCTATTTCAGAAGTTAATAGTAATAGTGGCAACTTTGTAAACAAGGCTAATTTAGCTCGACTGAACAAAGATGATGATGAACATTTCTTCAATGTTCTGCGCGTTCAGAATTGGAGAGAGGAGTTTATTGATCAGAAGATTCAAAATACAGCTGGGTGGGTTGCCTTTTAGACTCAGTCTTACAAGAGAACTGATATCTTACAAAGGACCGACCCAGAAGAACAATTTTACATGGTATTTATAATCCTTCTGGTGTCTTTTATTAGCTGGGGGTTGGGGAAGCCTGGGCACACGTCCAATCCGCTCTCTCTTTGTGGTGCATCAGCCAACCAGCTCACACTGCTTTTCCCGACCATCTATGGAACATCACACGAAACCTCACACTTCACCAAATTCCGACGAGCTCTGCGTAATCTGATTTTTACACACACACATATTATTCTGGTACAGAAAGTTCACTCCAAATTAGCCCTTAACTCAACTCACACATCGGTTATATTTTTTACATATTATGCACAGTTAGTGATCAATAATGAAATCATATAGCATATTAAATGTAAAAGCACGTTTAAACCACAATAAAAATCACAATAAAAATCCTTCAATGACTAGAGATTTTAAAACGATAAACAAAAACAATGTAAAAAAGTAAACATATTGCGTTACAACAAAATGAAACATGTACTTACTTAAACGATCGTAGTCGATGACTTTTATCTGAAATATCAATCTTGATCCTCTTGAAACAACATGTGACGAGTGATCTTCCAGGAGCTGATGCTTGCGTGCGCGCGCATGTTGGCAACGGAAGTTTGTTCCGTTATTTTTTTACACTGTCTTCATTGTACTTACTGATAGGAATGATATGAATATTGTGTGGTAATATATGTATGTAAGCTAAGGTTGTTTGTGAATTTTAAATTATGAATGCCTTTTTTGTCAATGTTCTACATTGTTAATAAAAACAACACAGACAGAGAAATGTAACCGGTAACTTCCGGTTTACAATTTTTTCTTCCCCCTGCTGCCCCTGTCGACAGGTGGAGGTACTTCATTGTTTGTGCTTTAACACTTTCTTAAACATTAATTTGTACAGGTCGCAATTGCAAATTGATCCCTTACACCTGTAAAAGGTCAAATAAATTCGAAATCGAGGTTGGAAAAAAATGAAACACATAAACGACATTTCCAGTCAAGTGCATAAATCAAAGAAATGTAAAAATGTTCACTTATGTGCATAAAATAATTTGATATATTTTACATATAATACTGTATGATCGGTTCGGAGTTTCAAAGTAATTTACATGTCATTTTCTAAACCTTTAATGGAATCAAGAATCTGTTATAAACCCTACCCGCTTTGGAGTAAAACAATAGCCTATTTGATATAATTCACTCACATCTAGGCTATTATGATTTTATAACCGCTTCAAATGGGAAAGTAGTTAAAATGCTGTAATTACACAACTCCTGCACGGCCGATTTTGACAAAATTTTAAAGCGGCTTGACGCCAGCCTGCCGCAGTCCATTATACGGAGGCAACCACCGGAGAAAATGAAGCAGTCGGGCCGCCGGCTGCATGCTGGCGGCATCTCGTTAGAAATGGGAGTGGCGTATTCGGCGGCAAACGTTTCATCCCCGCCAGTGAGACGCACCTATAGCCGACAGCTTAGGGCTGGCGGCAAAAAGAAGTCTTGCGGATATTTTTTGCTATCTGGGTGGCGTAACATGGCTTTTGTCACCTTAGGACACATTCAGTACCCACCCCCAAGAATGCCTTTGAAGCTCAGGGGAGGGTATCGGAATGTTCCCTGGTCAATCCAAAAAGGTGATAACTTGGGCCATTGACGTTTTACGATCCCAGGTGTTGACCTTTTTTGGTGCCGTTGCCATGGTGAATCGTGATATCGGAGCTCCATTGATGATGGCTTTTTAAAGTCGTGGTGCCACGCTTAACCCAGGGTAAGCCTACCCAGAGTAAATTGAACTAACTCAAACCACAAACTCAAAGTTTAATTTCTAAGTAAATCAACTCTGAGTTCAAGGTTTAACTACAGTTTGTTGCACCTCCTTATTGAAACGGGACCCTGGTGATATTACTGGTATATTATTGTTAATGTAACCAGTCTGAATCGATCCGGTGTCGTATCCATTGCCATGGTAGGGAAAAATTGCAATCTCAAACAAGACTTTACATTTGTACATGCATACTTCCACACACTCTGTTACACTTCTATGTTCTAATCGTTCCATGTGGTGAACTGATGTGGTGAAACTGATGCCACTGCAGATAGCACTGGTACGTTTATAAGATGTCTGCAAAAAATATTAAGATCTTGAAAACATCTGCGATGTAAAAAGATCTGAGAAACGTCTGAGAAAAGGCAGTTTTATATACATCCTAAATCATTAAAATCTTACAGACATCTTAGACATCTCAGTATTGCAAATGTGCAAGCAATCAAAAAATACATCTTGCAGAGTTAAATGCACACAAATAGAGGTTTCCCAGATGTATGTGCTATCAGGTTTTATTGCTAAGAGCTAAAGCTCATGAATATGGATTACATATGAATCTAACCAACAGAAACATTAATAATAATAATAATAATACGTTTTATTTATATAGCGCCTTTCCAGGGGTGTATTCCAGAAAGCTGGGTTAATTTACCATCAGATTAACCCTGAACTGTGGGTTGATTAACCCAAAACCTGCCTACTCTGGGTATGTCGGTTCCAAAACACCTGTGTCGAGTTAGTTTAATCAACCTACTGCTAATAACCTTGAGTTAATGCGCGCGCACGGAGAACATATCAAGGCATTTTCAATGGAATGCCGAATTCAGCAGTCACCATGGAAACTAAGGGTGAAAAGTTACATGCCGCGTACTTCTCCGAAGCGGAGTTAGAAGTTTTAATGTTTGCTTATGAGGAGTTCAAGCCCATTATAATGAAAAAAAGTAATACAGCTGCATATGCGAGGGAGAGACAATTGGCTTGGCAAAAAATAACTGACAGAGTCAATGCGTAAGATTGTTTTTATAACATTGTAAATATGCTTGCATTTTGTTAATTTGCAAAGTTGAACAATTGTCTTTTTGAGCATGTGGCATGACTCGACAAGCATTTACTTTTCTCTACATCAGTTTCTTAAGAATACAGTGCAATGTATATTGACAAGAAATATTTAGGCCTCTTGTTTTATAAGGTGTAATCCTTCTGGAGCCAAAAGAACTCTTTCCCAAGTCAAAATGAAACACAAAAACATTCTCCAAAAAGGTAATATTTTATTTTAACTGTTGTAAGATCAATGTCTTAAGTTACTTTTACAGTATTCTTCCTATATAGCTAATAGAAAGAAGGCTGAGGCCCGTCTAACTGGCGGGGGTCCACCTCCACCTCCTCTCACCCCATCTGAGGAGTTGGCTCTTTCGATTAATAAAGGTCGCCCTGTTGTCGATGGGATTCCAGAGGGCACTTCGTCAGACTTTGCTACCTCCCACAACAACTCAAGTGACTTGGTACAATGTAGGTATACCATATTAGTACTTATGATTATTTAGTCATACGTTTGGACAAAATGATCATTACCTCTTGTCATTAGGAAGAAGGCTAAATGATGTATACAGTAATCTGTATTTTTTATTCTTGCATGTTCCTAATGCCTTTATTCAGTGTCTGTCATACTTTAGTAATTTACACATTGGGTATATTTTTTTCTTGCAGTTGCTGATGGACGCATTGTATTATTGGATCCTCCTGAAACCACACAGTCTGTCACAATTGTTAGTGATGCATTTTAAGAACCAGTTGCTTTTATATCGTTCAGTTTGTCTGCCAGACAAAGTAACCTTGCATATTTCCACTCTAGGATGATGATGAAGAAACCATATCTGCTGTGACGGAATTAGAAAGTGCTAGGAGACCCACAGAGGTATGATGCATATACTGGACAATGCATAGCTTTTTAGATGGAGTGACAAATGTGTAATTTGTCATGTGACAGAATCTAGCTGGGGATGTACATGCAGATGAGGGTCCATCTACCTCTACACATAATCTTAGCAGTGTAAGAACTTGTCCCTGGTTGTCCTTATTTACATAATGTTACTATGTGGCAGATTTTCTCCTTCAACCATCTTAATTACTTTGCCTTCCTAGTTGTCTGCAAAGGAGCTGTATAAGGTCCATCTATTAAGGCCAATTAAAAAAAACGGACATGGACATGGATCTTATGCAGCTTCAGCTAGAGGAGAAAAGGCTGGCCATAAAAAAAGGCCAACCTTGAAATAGAACTACTGGAGCATCGCCTTAAGGTGAGAATCATATGTGAACATTAATCTGTTATTTTTTGTGTGTGTGTATAAAGTAATAAATACAAATCTGTCATGTCTCTTTTATTTCAGGATATAAAGAAATAGAACACATTAAATAAAGTGATTTTGACAAATCATGTCTCTAAGCATTCTGCCATCTCTGTGGTCTGCTAGATTCAATGGGTGTTGTTCTAGGTCATCTTCATCAGGACAGGGGGGATGCCTCTCTCCTCTTATTGTGGCAATGTTGTGAAGTACCACACAAGCAACTGTGATGTCACATGCCCTATTTGGAGTGACCCTGAGCCCACGCAGACACTGAAACCTTGCCTTCAGAATGCCTATTGTCATCTCCACCTTGGCCCGTGTTCTGCTGTGAGACCGGTTGAAGCGTGTCTGTGGTCCGGGCTCAGGATCAGGGTAGGGTGTCATCATATAGGGGAGGCAAGGGTATCCTCTGTCTCCCAGCAAATAACCATAGAAGTGTCCTGTAATGTTTGAGGTGCTTTGTAAATGTAATAAAGACTAAAAGCATTTGTCTAACAAAACGTACCCTGTTGAAATTTGTTGCACAGAGATGACTCTCTAAATATTCTGGCATCATGTTGGCCATTTTGCCTCAACATTAGTGATGAGGTGAGTTGCATCACATATTACCTGTGAAGAACAATAAGTTTATTATTTGTAACACCAATATTAAGGAGCCAAAATATAGCTATTACCTGCACATTGATGCTATGCACAGACTTCCTATTAACATAGTCTCCCTCATGGATTGATGGAGCTTTAATAGGAATGTGGGTGCCATCAATGCACCCAATCACGTTTGGGAACCCTGATATTAAGATTAAGAACAAGTTTAAAAAGTCTGTGTAGCCTTTACGTGTATGTGTGTGCAGTCAAAATAAACCTATTAAGAAATGTCATTTAATTAAAGTAGATGACAGAATTTCTGAGAGCAAACCTGCCACCCTGTGGAATTCTTCTTTAATAAAGCGCACAGGTTTATGGCCAGGAAACTGTACAAAAGTGTGTAGAAACCGTTTCAGTGCCATGCATACTGTACGAACTGCTCTACACACTGTTGCCTTTCCCACATGCTCTGCATCGCCCACATTGTAGAGAAAACTCCCTGTAGCAAAAAAGCGCAGAGCAATACAAAGAATTTGTTCGGCGCCAAGCGCTGACCCGCGGTTTGTCACGTTTGAGATGTGTGGTTTTAGTAGGTTTGTTAAATAAATTAACGACTGCCTAGAAAAACGATAGCGCTCCTGCAAATATTCGTTAGGATAAGAAAAGACATCGATATGTGGTCTTATCACTCTCTCACGGCGAAAAAGCCCCCGTATAATCTGTGCCTCTACGTCCACAGGATCCTCATCGAAAGGGCATGCCATGCTCGGAAACCTCTCTGAAACAAACTAACCCTGCAACATAACCTGCTCCGGAGCAGGTTATCTTCAGAGAGTCAGTTGCTATGGTTACATACATAACCCGAAAGTTACCTCCGTTTTTGGAACCGAAAGCAGAGGTTATCCGCTTACTTACTCCTAAACTTACCCGGGTAAGTCACATAACCTGCTTTCTGGAATACACCCCAGGGCTCAAGGATGCTTTACAATAAACAAACAACAAGAAAGGCGGTTGACAAAGACAGCAGACAAAACAACAGTAGATAAGAATTAGGTGAATGGGCAGCACATAAAAAATTAAAAATAGAAATAGAAATAATAATTATGAATTATGACATTCTGAAAAAAGGTGAGTTTTGAGCATGGATTTGAATTCAGAGATAGTGTTAACAGAACAGAGAGATCGAGGGAGAGAGTTCCACATTTTGGGTGCAACAACACTAAATGATCAGCCCCCCATTGAAGCAAGGCGATGCCGAGGGACAACGAGAAGGCAAGAGTCAGAGGATCGTAAAGTGCGAGTCAGGGTTTAGGGGAGGAGCAACATGCAACGTTTTTTACTACTTTCGTAGCAATAGTAGTAATTCGTTGATTTCACTGATATTGATACAAAATTTGTCTGGCTGCCACAAAGACATGGCCCCAAAAACGATTTAATAGTTGAAATAGTAGCTAGTAGTCAAAATAATGTATCATAATCCAAATAATCCAAGAGGAAATATAAGCACAGGAGAAAGATAATAAAAAGAGGTGTAACTTTTTGACATGTTACACATCCGACCCAACAAAGACTAAAAAAACAGAACAGTCTATACTGTGGAGGGGATTCTGGGACATGGGCAATCGTGACTGTACTCCCCCCTCACAGCAAGCCACATCCTTGTGCTGTAGATGGGACACAGAGAAAGAATGGGCATATTAAACAGGGAGGAGGCAGAACCAAGAATTCTAGGTTGAAGCGATGTCCACCGAGGCAGAGTGCAGGAGGAGAAGGTTCCCAGTTGGATTGAGGCGAAACTACATCACTGAGAAAACAAAAAAATATATAATCTTCGCTGCACCTTTTTGTTTTGGTTTGGGTCTTCCTGTTAATCTTGTATTAATCCAACAGAAAATATAAACACAGGTGAAACAGGACTACAGCATAATATTTTCATATTTTACAGGTAAGACCCAACAAAGACTAACAAACAGTCAAGTCAACTTTATTTTTATAGTGCTTTTTACAATTTCCATTGTTACAAAGCAGCTGTACAAAAAAACATCGACTATTAGCAAAGCCAAAACACAAGTCAAATATCAGACAGACTATAAATTCCTATATGCTGTGTTAATTAAAAAAACTATACAATTCTAGCAGCCCTGCCCGCTCTGGTATCCTTGGAATGCGTCCTGCTGTCATGATTCTCGTGGTGAGACACAGAGAGAGGACCCAGGTGCAGACAGCGGGTAAGGTTAACAGATATTTAATAATAATAACAACAAAACAAAGACCCACGAGGGGGTAACAGAACAAAACATGGATACAATAACATGACCAAACAGGACTAGGGCTAACTACACTAAACTATACAAAGACTTAAAATAAACTCAAAACAAGAACTACAAATACACTAAACTAGACTGACAAGACACATGGACTCACCACACAACCACAATGAACCAGCACAAGACAGAAGACACAAGGGCATTAAATAAGGGAGCAAATCAAGAGGGAAACAGGTGTAGGGCATTAATCAATAACGAGGGTAACGAGAGGATGGGAACAATGACGAGACTGGAGAGAGAGTATGGAAGGCCATAAGAACAATAATTGTCTCTCTCCACATTTAACATGAGGTTCTGTCATGATCCTGCCACTAAACCAAGAGAAACATGACATGATGCGGCAGAATCATGACACCTGCATGCTCTGGTAACCTTGGACTGCGTCCTGCCCATTCTGGTAAACTTGACACAATGAGACAAGACTGGCTGAGAGTAGAGTTCTGTTCTGTACACTTTGATGCATCAGTTGTTATCGGAAGTGTTCCTGGTTCCGGTTGATTTAACTTGTGCAGCCTAAACCTTCTGAATATTTATATTATGATAGTGTAGATTAAAAAGATGCGTCTTTAGTCTAGATTTAAACTGAGAGAGTGTGTCTGCCTCACAGACAGTGTGGGGAAGACTGTTCCAAAGTTTAGGCGCTAGATAGGAAAAGGATCTGCCGCCTGCACTTGATTTTGAAATTCTAGGTATTACCAACTGACCGGACGCCTGCGAGCATAGTGCAGGTAAAGGACTGCAATACTAGAGAAGTTCACTCAAGTAGTGAGGAGTTAAACCATGTAGGGCTTTATAGGTAATGAGCAAGATTTTAAAATTAATGCAATGCTTTATTAGTAACCAGTGCAAGGTAGACAGAACCGGGCCTATATGCTCATACTTTTTTGTATGTCTAAGATCTCGAGCTGCCGCATTTTGGGCCAGTTGGAGTTTTTGTAATAAGCCTGCAGGGCCACTTTTTTATATCGACTATGCATTCCATTATTGTGTCGCTGCAAAGACCATAGGCTCTAAGACTGTGCCCTGTGGTACGCCGTACTGGACTTGCGATTTTCGTGACAACTCATTGTTTATTGCTACATATTGAAAACCGTCGGATAAAGACCTAAACCATTTCAAAGCTATTCCCTTAATGCCGACTTAATGTTCTAGTGAATGTAGGACATGCTGCAGTTGTCATGGATTGCAGAGGAAGAATCCAATTGCAGGCAGCGATGAATGGGTTAACAGACTTTAATAATAACCACAACAAAACAAAAACCCACGAGGGGGTAACAAAACAAGAACGGGGGACACGATAACAAAACACGATAAACTAATAAGAAACTAACACACTTGACAAGAACTTTAACTACAAAAACACTTAAACAGAACACTCCCGTGAACAAGAATCAATAAACACTGCAACTATAATCTCTCACAAGGAATATACATTTACATTTATTCATTTGGCAGACGCTTTTATCCAAAGCGACTTACAAAGTAGTTTTTTATACAGTGGCACATTACTGCAGAGCAATGAGGGGTAAGGTGCCTTGCTCAAGGGCCCTTCAGTCATGACCTGCTGGTACTGAGATTTGAGATGGGAACACAAGGCAGGAAACATGTACAACGAACGCTTAAATATGGGATTAAATATGGGAAACTCGGGGGACACGTGATGGCGGCATAAGAGACAGACGTGTTTTCGGGAGCTCCGCGGGTGCCCCAACATTTTGCAATATTCCGTTAGATATTGATCTCTTTTGCAAATGCTGACGCTGTATTATGACTTTGGAACACTTTTGGACTAAACGACACGAAACGATGCCCTCCAGTAAGCGAAAGAACGTCAAGTTGGATCAGCGGGCTATGGACACCTCGGCCACACTTTTATCTCAACATGGCGAACAAGACGTCGAAAACAGTAGCAACCCGTCTGAACCTGAACTGGAGCCCGGGCTTGCTAAAGCTTTTGAGGAAATGACAAAAAAGATCATGCTGCAAATCTGTGAAAAGCTGGATCCTTTGGCGAAGACGGTCGCGTCGCATACAACCGAGCTGACACGAGCTAAGGAGCGCCTGGACGAAGCGGAGGCCAGAATACTACAGCTAGAAACGGCTACCGGGCCTCTTGCTGCTAAAACACAGGCCCTAGAGGAGAAAGTCAAGGCCTTCGCTGACCATATTGACGATTTGGAAAACAGGGGACGGCGAAAGAATATATGTATATTTAATATCTCTGAAGACACAGGAGAAAATGCTCTAGCGTTTTTTGAACGCTGGCTGCCAACTTTCCTCGGCATGGATATGAAGGGTGGCCGTGTCAAGCTTGAGCGTGCACATCGCTCCCTCGCACCCAAACCCGGGGATGGCCAGCGGCCGTTCCCGGTCATTGTCAGATTCCACTCGTTTCCAGATAAGCAGAGAGTGATGGCAGCAGTACGACGGAAAGCGGCGGAAGGCGACATTACTATGTGCGGTAAACAAATTTTTTTCTACAATGACCTCTCTGCTGCAGTGCTGCGGAAACGATAAGAGTTCACGGAGGCTAAAAAGCGTCTCAGAGAAATTGGCGCACAATACTCCATGCTCTACCCAGCGAAGCTACAGGTGTCGTTCAACGGGATAAGGAAAACCTTCCTTTCGCCGGCCGATGTTTTTTCTTTTGTGTCCAGTGTTGCAAACCAAGGCTGAGGAACGTTTATTTACTGTGACACGGTAGGTTATATCATGTGTGTGTTGTTCACACATCCATCTTATGAAGACTGTAGTCAGTCCTGTTGTGTTTAAGATTTCATTAATATAGCCCGCTTGCATGTGTTTTATATTACTAATATTGATTGAGAAAGCGATCTGCATTAAGATTTAATTACATATTTCCTCGCGGGCGCTTGCTTTGGTCCCCGTCACGTTTTGTATCAGTTCTGGCAAGTGTTTATGCACCTCTTCAGGGCGCATTCTAAAAAGGTGGCCCCCATAAAATCTGGGGGAAGTCTCCCCTCAAAAGAACTTTTATGTTATAGTTTTCTACTGAACTTTATAATTTTACTTTTTTTCATTTTCTTCTACTATTGTCCTTCGCTGTTCTTTTCCCCCCTCATGTTTAGTGAGGTTTGGTTGGTGGTTATGCTCAGCTCTGATCTGGTTATTTTTTGTATTTTACGATGCATCATTAGGTTGTCAAAATTGCTTTATTGTGCTAGGTTTAATTGTATTATATACTAATAACCTTGATAATGTCAAATAATAACGTCAAATTTTGTTCATGGAATGTGAGGGGTTTGCGAGGCAGGGTTAAACAGAGAAAAGTATTTGCTTTATTAAAAAAGGAGAAAGTTGACGTGGCGCTGCTTCAGGAATCGCATCTTAATGATAGTGAGCATCTTAGATTGAAATATGGTTGGGTTAGCCAGGTTTACTTTTCCTCTTTCACCACCAGCAGTAGGGGTGTTGTAATACTTATAAGTAAGAAAATACCATTTCATTTGAAGACGTGTGTCAAGGACACGCGTGGAAGATATGTTATAATTAAGGGAATCTTACAGGGAGAAGAAACTACTGTGATGAATCTCTACTGCCCTCCTAATTACTCTCCTGATCTTTTAACAAAAGCATTTTTAGAATTCACAGAAATATCGTCATCTGTAGCTTTGGTGGGGGGTGACTTTAATTGCTTGCTCAATCCCCTAATTGATAAGCATCCCTCGCGTAGCTCTGCTTTAACAAACCAGGCCAGTGCCCTATCTGCGATATGTGATGAGATGAGCTTTCTCGATGTGTGGCGAACTTTACACCCATCTGACAAACAATTTACATTTTACTCCCCTCCTCATAAATGCCACACTCGTATAGATTATTTATTTGTCCCGAAGTCCCTCATACAATATGTCTCATCTTGCGAAATCGGGATCATTGTTGTTAGTGATCATGCTATGGTTTGTCTGAAGTTGACTGTTGGACATTTTGCAGGAAGTAGGAGATGGAGATTTGATTCACGCCTTCTAAGAGATGAGAAATTTGTATCTTATATGACCAGGGAATTTAAAATCTTTATGGATATAAACTCACAGTCTACTGAAGACACCTCTCTACTTTGGGAGACTTCTTAAACATATATCAGAGGTTTAGTAATTGGCTACTCTGCCTCTAAGAGACGAAGGCAATCAGAGCTCCAGTCAAAGCTTGAGAAAGATTTAAAGGATATTGAAAAAATGTTAACTTCATCATCTGACCCATTATTATTACAAAATAAATGCGCTTTGCAAGCCGCATTAGACACTTTGTTAACTCAACGGGCTAAGAGTTCTATTCTCTTTTCTAGACAGCGACTATATGAATTTGGTGATAAACCCAGCAAGTATCTATCTTACTTGACTAAAGTCGAATCAGATCCTCAAATAATTACCTCAATAGTTGATACTGCTGGTACTCGTTATTTTGATAATAAAAGCATAAATAATATTTTCAGAGAATTTTACTCGCAACTTTATAAATCAGATCTTCCCCCAGGAGCCTCTGTGGATATGGAACATTTTCTGTCTCAAATAATTCTTCCTACTATTTCTGAAACTCAGAAGGCTGAATTAAATGCACCTATTACTAAAGATGAAGCCCTGTTTGCACTTAAAACATTACAATCAGGGAAGGCACCCGGGCCAGATGGCTTGACTGGCGATTTTTATAAAGAGTTCCATCACGTGTTATTGGACCCTTTTTTGAATATGCTAGAGCATTCTTTTACATCCGGCCTTCTACCTCAATCTTTGAGAGAGGCAGACATCACAGTTATCCTTAAAAAGGGCAAGAACGCAGATCACTGTTCTAATTACAGGCCTATCGCTTTGTTAAACCAGGATCTTAAGTTACTTTCTAAGATACTAGCGCTCAGACTCGAAAAAGTTTTGCCTGTCATAATCAAGGAAGACCAGACGGGGTTTATCAAGGGAAGAAGTTCTAGCCACAATGTAAGAAGACTCTTAAATGTTATTAATATATGTCAAACCCAGAATATCGAAAGTGTAATCATCTCACTTGATGCAGAGAAGGCCTTCGACCGTGTTGAGTGGCCTTATTTGCATCATATTTTACATAAGTTTAATTTAGGGGAGACATAAGGTGGATTAATTTGCTGTATAATAACCCTTTAGCTTCAGTTATCACTAACGGCTGTAGGTCTAACAGTTTCTCACTTTATCACTCGACACGGCAAGGCTGTCCTCTCAGCCCCTCCCTCTTTGCCCTGGCGATTGAGCCCCTGGCCGCGGCCGTCAGGCAAGATTTATTAATAAAAGGAATTAGCGCCGGCGACACTCAACATAAAATTTCTCTATACGCGGATGATATTTTATTATATATATCAGAACCAGCTTCAACTATCTCTCGTTTCATCAAACTAATTCACCAATTTGGAACATTTTCAGGTTACAAAATAAACTTCTCGAAATCTCTTGCGATGCCACTGGGGGCTCTCAGAGGAAGGACTACTTCCCTTGTACCTTTTCCATTTCGCTGGTCCCCGTCTGGTTTTGTGTACCTCGGTATTCATATCACCCCTATGTTTCACCAAATGTTTAAGGCTAACTACACTCCTCTACTAGATGTCATAAAAAAAGATTTACAAAGGTGGTGCTCTCTTCCCTTATCTTTGCTTGGTAGGGTATCTCTTATTAAGATGAAAGTTCTTCCTAAATTACTGTACCCCTTACAGATGATCCCCTTATTACTCTCAAACAAAGTACTGAAGCTACTTAACAGCTGGTTGAGTGAATTTATTTGGATAAAAGAAAACCCAGGCTTAAATTTTCCAAGTTACAGTTACCTACGTCAAAAGGGGGGGTGGATGTGCCTAACTTCAGATTGTATCAACTGGCATCACATTTGAGGTTTGTAGCCGAATGGGTAAAGGAGGATCCCACCTCTGTTTGGTTAGGTCTAGAAAAGTTTCACACTCACTGCTCATTGCTCGGTCTTTTATCCTGTAAGAATATAAAGTCTGTAAGCATTTTGTTCAATAACAACCCTATAGTTGTTAATACTGTTAAAGCATGGTTTGCAGTGCGTAAGCTGGAGGGAAGATCTTTACTGACTCCTTTGCTTTCCCCAGTGCAAGGAAACCCTGACTTTGAACCAGGCATGACAGATACAGGTTATGATATCTGGACACACCAAGGAGTTAAAAAGATGTGTGATTTGTTTGTGGGACCCTCCTTATCCTCATTTGAACAAATTCAGGCTAAATATAACCTCCCTGGCTCTCATTTTTTTTAGATATCTCCAAGTGCGTGATTTTATATTTAAAAAAACTACATTTGCTTCTGAAGCCTCTTTATCTCTACTAGAAAAGTTACTACTCAAATGTCCAGTTAAGAAGGTGATCACTTCTTTTTATAATGTGCTTAACCAGACATCTGTCATACTGGCAGTCTCAGACGCAGCACTAATATGGCAAACTGAACTGGGTGTAACTATTGGTAAGGAGAAATGGGATGTCATCTGTAATCAAACAAAACGGATATCTGTCTGTAATCGCGCCAGGTTGTTACAATTTAAAATTATTCACAGATTGCAAATATCTCCTAGCAAAAGACATAAAATGTATCCTCATACCTCTCCTGATTGCCTTAAATGCAAAACTGCGTTGGGTACATATACTCATTGTGTTTGGTACTGTCCTAAAATTCAGTCACACTGGCAAGATGTTCTGGAAGATATGAGCGCTATTTTTGGAACTGTTTTGACCTGTGATCCTGTCTCGCTGCTCTTGGGATATAGAGACACTAAAATCAGTCCTGGTTCAGGCAGACTATATGATATTCTCACCTATGCTGCACGCAAGAACATTTTCCGGTCTTGGATTAGCGACAAACCTCCTTCTAAAACAACTTGGCATAAACTCATCATGGAGCTCTTTCCTTTGGAATACCTAACCTGCCTTCTTCATTCCACAAAAGGACGTTTCTTAAATATTTGGACTCCCTATCTTCGTTTTACCAACTCTACTGTTGCATCTATATTGAATGGCGTTGCTCTAGATTAATCTTTTTGTTTTGTATTGTATCTTATGTCCTGTATATTGTCCAGATCTATACTGTGCTGAGCTCTGTTCTGTTTTTCTGTTCTTGTTTGTTAAACTTAAATTTGTTTAAAAGAAAATAAAAATATTTGAGAAAAAAAAATATGGGAAACTCACAAGGCATGATTACACAGGGCAGGTGTGGGCGATAAAACACTCAGGGGAAGCTAACGAGGAAACGAGAGGGGCGGGGCCAGAGACGAGACCGGATGTCATTACTGACAATAATATGTTTCTCTCCACACAAAACACGTGGCCCTGTCATGATCCTGCCACTAGACTAGGAAATCAAGACACAAGAAAGGCAGGATCATGACACAAGGAAGGCAGCAGTCAATGTCGAATGCAGCGCTAAGGTCTAGCAGCACCAATAAAGGGATACAACCTCGCTCAGCAGATCATTTGTAACTCTGATCATAGCAGTCTCTTTACTGTGATGTGCTCTAAATCCAGACTAGAAATTTTCATTTATGTCATTCCTTTGAAGGAAGGAACATAATTGAGTTGAGACTTCTGTTTCCAGATCTTTAGATATAAAACGTTAATTCGATTTTGTTCTGTAGTTAACTAGTTCTCTAGAGTTGAATTAACATTAAAACCAGAGTGCCAGAGGATCTTTAAATTCCGGGAGCATCTCTTTCATTAGATTTGTATGTATAGGGTCTAGCATGCATGCTGTTGATTAAGATGATCTAACGATTTTAGATATACAGAATCAGAAGTTGCAGAAGATTTATTTTTAATTTAGCCACTGTGTTAAATAAAAACCTAGGTTTGTGCTGGTTTTCTTCTATTAGTGATGAAAAACAGGGTATATATACTTTAAAGATGATGAAGTGATTGCCAGCAGCTGTGCTTGATTGCAGATTTGCACAGGGTAATCATGACAAATAGTATAGTATATTAATTATTAGTAGGGCTGTCAAAAGATAAAAATTTTTAATCTAATTAATCACAATGTTTCTTGAATTAATTTAGATTAATCACAATCATAAATATGACTGAAAAATTCACTTTTTCTGTGTAGCCTTCTCAGAACAGAAAGATAAATGACAAGAAGCGCATATTACATTTGTCTCTTCTTTTTTATTAATGACAAATCCAAAAAATAATTTTAATTCTAAACAATTTTGGAACTTAGCCATTGCTCTTAGCAAATACAGGATAGATGAATGGAACGTTTTTCTTTATGAACAAACAACTTGACTTTCACACATCTGCAGGTGGCTCTTTTATCTGTTATTTATTCATCTTTTAGCCAGTTGCTAAGGCAAACTAACTGGTTAACATTTTCTGAATGTAAAGCGGACCGTTTCTTCTGAACAATATGGCCCGCGACTGAGAAGAGTCGTTCGCATGGAACCGTGGATGCAGGAGTCGCTAGATATTTGCTGGCAAGCCGGGCCAGCTTGTCATGTGCTCCTGAATGAGCAGCCCACCACTGCATGGGGCAGTCCTCCATACTTATGCTTGGCTCTGCTCTGTACCTGTGTATCTCTCTATCAGGTTGTACCTCTTCATCTGATTCTGAATCTGAGCCCATCTGTAGAAGGTGAGTTTTCTTCCTCGGTGGTCCATCTTGAGAAGTCAGCAGAGACCTTCTGGGTGATTGTTCATAAAGCATGCCTCCAAGTGAGGTCCACACCTCTTCCCTTTCACTCTTGGGCAGACTCTTCAAGTCTTTGAAACGTGGATTCAGCGCCGTTGCAAGCTTGAGCCATGCATTGTTAGTATTTTCTTGGCGGGAGGCTAGTTCTTCCATGAAGATTGTCTTAAATCTCCCCACATATGCAGGGTCTTCTTCAGAGACCTTCATCACTTGACGCAGGTGGCAGAGGGCAGGCAGTACCACTGAGCAGGAGATATAGGCCTCTCCACCCAGAATCTCCATTACATACCTGCAGTAGAATAAAACGCGCACACAAACACACACACAAGGTATTTGAACATTAGTTGGTATGCTGGCAAATAGTTAAATAATAAATTTGAGCTAGATCAGTTCAATTACATTTTTCAATTTGCACATTATATGTGCATTCCTTACCTGCAGGGCTCTAGGAGAGTGCTCAGTCTCTGCAGTTTGTCCCATTCGGGTGGCGTCAGCATAACCAGTTTGTGGTTTTGTTGGTCCAGTGTTGCTTTTAGTGCTGCTTGATTGCGGTTCAGGCGCTTGATCATTTCCACCGTGGAATTCCACCGCGTTGGCATGTCTTGGATCAGTGGCTCCTGCTGCTGTCCCAGGGCCGCTTGCTGTGCTTTAAGCTCCGTGGTGTTTGCTGCGCTGTGTCTGAAGTGACCGACAATTTTGCGACACTTGGCCAACACATTCGCAAATCCACTATTAGAGAGGCTCATGTTGATGCTTCTCTGTAGCATGTGAGCGATGCAGGGCATGTGCTCATATGGCAGAAGTTTAGCCGCAGCGGTCATATTTCGTGCACTGACAGTCCCTATAGTTGTGATTTTTCCTTCAATTTTCCACTTGTGTGCCACAGTTTGAAACTGTTGAGCACATACCTCTGCAAAGTGATGCTCTTCGGTTTTCATTACTGTTAAAGCAAACGACTTCAGTTTCCAGGTTTTAGTGATGTAATGCGCCGTCACACCCAGATAATTGTTGTTACTCACGGAGGTCCAGTGGTCTCCCGTTAAAGCAACATATTCCGCTGAAGCCAAATCCTCTTCCTTCGTTTTCTTTTTAGCGTCATAAAGTTCGTTGATTTTAGTCATCACTGTGCCTCTCGACGGTGGCTTTTAGAATGCGTCTAAAGTTGCCACTTTCAAAACTTCTGCGAGGCCCGTGTCCTCGACAATATTAATCGGTCTACAGTCCTTGGCTATCCATTTGGCAATTGTGTCTGTCAGCTTATCTGACGTAGACTTACTTAATGCCCTGCGTTCGGTGAGGGTGGTCTGACGCATGCCAGGCTTAACATCTGAAGTTGAAGCCCCAACAAATGAATGCTTGGCGTTAAGATGATACTTAAGGCTCGAGGTGCTTCGGTTGAACGAAAAGTCGTTCCTGCAGTGTGAGCAAACCACAACATGTTTGTTTACTGTTCCATCTTTGTTCTTTTTATACTCGAAGTGTCCATCCAGAGGGCCAACGGGTTGTTAGGACACCTCCATCTCCCCCGTGTCAGCCATGCTGTTTACGCGACGAGAAATGAACGCGGCAGATGCTAAAGGTTAGTATTGCTACTGATTATAGACAGATAGAATGACTGAATAAATGAGTATTAACATGTATTTACTTACAGACATTAAGTCTATAAGACAAGTGAAACTTCTCCCAAAAATGAAAATTCTGTAATGATTACAGTTCTCACCCTCTTGTCCTTTCAAACCTGTCCAGAGAACACAAATGAAGATATTTAGAACAAAGTTGCTAACCCAACAGCAGCTGCACCCATTCATTTTCATTGTATGTATACAAAACCAATGCAAGTGAATGGGTACCATCGCTGTGCAGTTAACAACATTCTTCAAAATATCTTCTCTTGTGTTCTGCGGAAGAAAGAAAAGTCATACAGGTTTAAATTAACTAAAGGTTATTTAAAATTTTTGGGTGAAGTTTTTGTTGTGGCATGCACTTTCTTTTGTCTTGTGTATTTTGTCTTGTGTATCTTTGTCCTGTCAGAGACTGCTTTTTATTGTGCCTACTGAACAGTGGCACCAGTTTGGTGGCTGGTTTTGCTGTGTTCTCAGTCTTGGGCTTCATGGCTCATGAGCTGGGCGTCCCTATTGAGCGGGTGGCAGAATCAGGTAGCTACTGCAGCATTTCTTAAAGAACATGATGAGTTGGGTAATGGGTTCACATTAAGCAATGCTTATGAATACTAAATTCTCAACCTCAGATATCTGTATGTTTCAGGTCCTGGTCTAGCGTTCATAGCTTATCCACAGGCAGTTGCTATGATGCCTCTTCCTCAGTTGTGGGCTGTGTGTTTCTTCATCATGATTCTTTTGCTGGGTCTAAACACACATGTGAGTTTAAATTCCCAGTAACATAGGTCCTCCTCAGCACTGCCATAACAGCATGATTAAGGGTGTGTGTGTATCGCCACTTTGAAAGTATTTTGTTCAAGATTAAAGACTGGAACATTTACAATTATTTTCTTTGCTTAAAAGTTACACATTATATCCGGTAGCTTGTCGCAGTGGAAGTTATCATGACATCAGTGACAGACCTG
Organism: Barbatula barbatula; assembly: GCF_947034865.1. Lineage (NCBI taxonomy): Eukaryota > Metazoa > Chordata > Actinopteri > Cypriniformes > Nemacheilidae > Barbatula > Barbatula barbatula. The sequence continues at coordinate 6,949,378 of NC_136773.1, forward strand.
TTTCCCAAGTCACTACGCAAACCTGGACGTCATGAACTTTTCCTCCTGCTCTTCCGCCTGATTTGCTTCTTCAGCCAACTCGCCATGGTTACAGAGGTCAGAGAAGTGTCTTTGGGCTTGTACAGGTGTCCGTGCATACGTGTTTTTGCATTTTTAAGACATGGGCCTGTCCTGCACATTTACCTTCTGTCTCATACACATGCTCCTAAGTGACCAAGACCGCAAGTGTGGATAAATGGACAAAGCTCTTACCTCCAGGTCTAATTCACCTGATCCAGCTAATCTAGTGTTTCAGGATTACTAGAAAAGGCAGGTGTGATTACAGTTTAATTCTGCTGGAAAGCGGCCCTCCTGGAACAGAAATTTGTGTGGTCTACACAGAAGGTTACATTTTAAAGCACTAGGAAAGAGATCAAAACATTTTAAATGGCTAGAACCCCCTTGACATTATAAACATTACGGAGTAGAGGGGATTTACAGCGGTGTCATGCAACAACATAAATAAGATGACACATTTTATCTAATGACACTTCACTGATGCACTGTTTCCGTCTGCAGGCAAAGTTCAATGCAGTTGATCTAAATCTGGAATCCGTTAGGTCTAGAGGGTTAGTCCACACAAAAATTAAAATGTTCTATTTATTTACTCACCCTCATGCCATCCAAGAGGGTGATGATGTTTCTTGAGTGCAACAGCATAGGTTTTTTTTTTTTTTTTTATCTGCCACAGCCATGTTACACTAAGTGTTCCTTTTTAACCCTGATTGGTCTGCCATTTTTGTTTGTGGTCACAGCAAATCCAATGATGATTGCACTTGCAATACACAATACCGTACGCCAGTCATCCTCAATAGTTGGGCCGCGGTCCGGATTGTAATTGTCTGTGATAATGGCAAGCAAAGCCACACCTATACGTTATGTGCAGAGATACGTAAGTACGTGTTACTTGGAGCGCATGACGGAATAAAGTTGTTACTGAGTTTCCGTGCATCTCTGTCTAATGGTTACTTTCAATGAGAAGTGATAAAACAACAACCATTACAATGGCGACGAGGATTTAAAAGCGCTCTGAGTGTATTTTTACGCCATCTCCAGCAACTTGCCTGTTACCGAGTGAGTACATTCAAGTAATCTGCTAGCAGCCATGCAGTCTGTGCTAAACAACGCAGCCATTCACCCGTTTGACTCAGAAACAGACCCCAGTTCACTAGGGACTCGGTGGAACAAGTGGATGCAGCAGTTCGACAACTTTCTTGTCACCCTGAACATCACCGTTGATACCAGAAAAAAAAAGCTATTGTTACACCTCGCTGGCGAACGAGTACATTACATATACGACACGTTTGCAGATGACACTGATGGCTACGCAGAAACGAAAGCTAAGCTAAACAGCTATTTCTCTCCCACAAAGAACACACAGTATCTTGTATTTCAATTCAGAAAAGCTGTGCAACAACAATGTGAAAATCTAGACATGTATCAAACCAGACTCAAGATGCTTGCAAAAGACTGTGAGTTTGCTGATGTTGATCGAAAAATAAAGGCACAGATGATACAAAGCTGCATTTCATCCAGGCTACGCCGAAAAGCACTGAGAGAACCAGATCCTTAGCGGCTCTTCTAGATCATGGCAGAACACTAGAACTTTCTGAAAAGCAAGCTACAGGCATTGAACAAAATACAGCGGCTACAGTTATTTCACTACAACGTGATCAAAAACAACAGAGTGAATCTAAAACCAACTACAGGCAAACTTCCAACAACCAATGTAGAAAATGTGGAGGGAAATACCCACATCAAGGCATCTGTCCCTCAGATGCCTTGGAAATTAATGCAGGGCATGCGGAAAGTGAAATCACTTTGCAAAGATGTGTTGTTCAAGCTCAAAAAAAACTCCTGAACACGACACGAGTAATAACTTCAAACAATAGAATGATTTTGCACGCCGACAACGCAACAGCACAACGAGAGTCAAACAAGTCGCTGCAACAACCACTAGTCACATACTCATCATGCAGTGACGATGTTTACGTATTTGACTTGATGTCCACAGTTTGTCAGCAACAACCTCAGAGACTGGTGAATGTAAACGTAACAAAGATCAGAGTTTTGATCATAGAAACAGTAACTGGTCCAACTTCATGGGTTTCTCCAATCGTGACTCCACCCAAGCCAAAAGACCCCAATAAGGTCAGGATATGTGTCGACATGCATCAGGCCAATACCGCAATGCAACGTGAGCGTTATATCACTCCCACTATTGATGATGTTATACATGATCTGAATGGTGCCAAATTTTTTATAAACGCCTAAATTTCCGCATATCTTCTGCTGCGGAAGTTTTTCAGCACACCATAGCTCAAACGTAACAAGGCATCAGAGGCGTAAGAAACCTTAGCGATGATATCATTGTGTATGGTGTGTCACAAGCAGCCCACGACGAAGCTCTCAAAACTATTTTCCGCAGTGAGTTTCTGCCGCTGGCATCTCTGCGGATCCTAAATAAAAGCGTGTGAGCCTAAAAATTCCTGCAGAAATTCGAAGCCTCCTCGGCATGGTAAATTATTGCTCACGGTTTATAAAAGACTTGTCAACCATCACCGCACCTCTACGCGAACTAACAAAGAAAGGTAAACAATGGCAGTGGACAGAAACGCACCAAAAAGCCCTTCAAGATCTCAGAAATACTTTGGCCGATGCCACGACCATGTCGTACTTCGACCCTTCGAAAGGCACAGAGCTTGTGGTAGATGCTAGTCCAGTAGGCCATGGGGCCATCCTATCGCAAACACAGGACGGATCATAGTGTATGCCAGTCGTGCAGTCAGCGACATTGAAAAACACTATTCACAGACTGAACGAGAAGCTCTAGCCATTGTGTCGGATTGTAAACATTTTCACCTATACCTTTATGGTACTCCTTTCATTTTAGTAACTGACCACAAGCCGTTGAAACAGATTTGGAAAAACCCCAGATCGAAACCACCTGCGAGAATCGTAAGATGGGGTCTGAGACCTCAACGTATCACTTCTCAATTCAGTATAGGAAAGGAACCGACAATCCAGCTGATTTCATCTCCAGACATCCTGTTCCTCTCAAGAGTGAGCATAAAAGTAGAGCATCTAAAGTGGCCAAGGAATACGCCAACTTCATGGCTTTGCAATCGACACCAAAAGCTATGACTCTAGACGAGATCAAAACAGAGACGAAAACGTCTCGGTTACGTATGTAACCTCTGTTCCCTGATGGAGGGAACAAGACGTTGTGTCGAAGCCGACAGATGGGGTTCGCCCTTGAGAACCAATCGTCTCTGACTATTTTGAAAAGGCCAATGAAATTGGCAAATGAAATTTGCATGCCGGGCTCCACCCCGGATATCCGGGTATAAAAGGGGAGCCGGCGTGCCCATTCATTCACCTTTTGTGCTGAGGAGCCTGAGAGCATCTCGTGACTGCTGCAGCGGACGGCTATTGTCGTGGCATGAAGGACACAACGTCTTGTTCCCTCCATCAGGGAACAGAGGTTACATACGTAACCGAGACGTTCCCTTTCTGTCGGTCTCTCGACGTTGTGTCGAAGCCGACAGATGGGGTTCCTATTGAAAACGCCACGGTAATAGCCGCGTCACAATCTCCAGCCAAGCGACGTTGACCAGCCTAGGCGAGTCAGACGTAAGCGCTCTCGCGAAATTGTAACCTTCCAGTAGGTAGACAGGGGGACCCAGAGCTTTAGAAAAGATGGGTAGCCCCTGCCCTCTGCCAACTCAGACGGCCCCATTGGTGAGAGCCATCCGGCCGTAGGACCACTGGGTAAGCGCTATTCCCTCAAGGGGGAGGTGCGCTACGGAGACCACTTCCCACCCTCAGGGGGAATACAGTGGCGAATCAGCATGGTCTTACCGGTAGGGAAGAACTCATGGGAGGTATGTGCGAGAAGCCGCAAGGTGGATGTCCACCTGGGGAAGGTCACAGGTTCCAGGAGGGGAACAACTCATGACGGAATCTCAGACGGAACCACCCTGCTGGGGGGTTACCACGTCTGGAGCACTGAGGTCGGTTAGAGCTACACGTAGATAACTCAACTTGTGCCCGCCAAAGGTGGCAGGCTGCTCCGCCCAGCCCGCTGCCTTGAGTGCTTAGTGATGGATGGAATGCCGATTCTTCGCCCGAGGGGAAAGAAGGGAGGCAGATGATTGCGCACTGACCCACCTAAAGAGGGGGGATGGCGCTCTTCGCAGGCGTACGCCCTGCCGGTCGCCGGTCTCACCTGGTGTTATCCTGCAAGACTCGAGCTGACACCGGTTCCACGTGGAGGTTGTAGAACCTCGCGAAGGTGTTGGGCGTAGCCCAACCCGCAGCTCTGCACATGTCTGCCAGAGAGGCGCCCCGAGCCAGTGCCCACGAGGAGGCAACACCCCTGGTAGAGTGTACCCTCACTGCCAGCGGGCACGGGCAATCCTGAGATCTGTACGCCGTCGTGAACGCGTCCACGATCCAGTGCACCAGTCTCTGTTTGGAGACCGCTCTCCCCTTCTGCTGACCTCCAAAACAAACAAAGAGCTGCTCAGAGCCTCTGAAGCTCTGCGTGCGGTCCACGTAGAGGCGCAAGGCGCGTACTGGACACAACACGGACGGGGTTGGGTCTTCCTCCCCGGTGGGGAGCGCCTGCAAGGTCACCACCTGGTCCCGGAAGGGAGTGGTGGGAACCTTGGGCACGTAGCCAGGCCGAGGTCTCAGGATCACGTGAGAATCACCGGGCCCGAAATTTAGGCACTCTGTGGACACGGAAAATGCTTGCAGATCCCCCACCCTCTTGATGGAGGCGAGCGCCATCAGGAGAGCCGTCTTCATCGTACGATGAGAAAGATCGGTCTCTCTGAGGGGCTCGAAGGGAGGCCTCTGAAGGCCCGCCAGGACCACATTGAGGTCCCAAGAGGGTACGGAGCGCGGCTGAGGCGGGTTAAGCCTCCTCGCGCCCCTGAGGAACCTGATGATCAGGTCATGCTGCCCTAGAGGCTTTCCTGAAACTGGTCCGTGATGAGCGGCGATAGCGGCTACATACACTTTCAGTGTGGAAGGGGAGAGATTACTCTCCAACCTCTCCTGCAGGAAGGACAGCACGTGCCTGACCGAGCAAATCCGTGGGTCTTCTCTGCGAGAAGAACACCAAGACGAGAAGAGGCGCCACTTAAAGGCGTACAGCCGCCTTGTGGCAGGTGCCCTAGCCTGAGTGATGGTCTCCACCACCACGGGGGGTACACCACTCAGGATCTCCTCGTCCCATCCAGGAGCCAGACGTGGAGGTCTGGTCTCGGGTGCCGCAACATGCCCTTCCCCTGCGAGAGAAGGTCCTTCGTCATGGGAATTGGCCAGGGGGGAGTTGTCGTCAGAAGCATTAGCTCCGAGAACCAAGTCCGGTTGGGCCAGTACGGCGCAACTAGTACCACTTGATGCTCCTCTTCCCTGACTTTGCACAGGACCTGTGTAATGAGGCTCACTGGGGGGAAGGCGTACTTCCACTTGTCCCGTGGCCAGCTGTGCGCTAGGGCATCCGTGCCGAGGGGGCCCTTGGTCAGGGAGTACCAAAGCGGGCAATGGGTGGTGTCCAGGGAGGCAAACAGGTCCACCTGTGCCCGCCCGAACTGCACCCAAATAAGCTGGACTGCACAGGGGTGGAGTCGCCACTCTCCACGGGCCGTCGACTGACGAGAGCGCATCGGCTGTCTGGTTCAGGTCACCCGGTATGTGAGTGGCATGCAGAGACTTCGTCACCTGCTGACTCCACAGGAGGAGGCGTCGGGCAAGTTGCGTTAACTGTCGTGAGCGGATACCCCCCTGGTGGTTGATATACGCTACGGCAGTCGTGCTGTCTGATCGGACCAGTACGTGCTGGCCCTGCACGAGGGACCGTAGTCCCTCAGTGCCAACAGAACAGCTAACAACTCTAGGCGGTTGATATGCCAACACAGTTGGGACCCCGTCCAGAGACCCGACACTGTGTGCCCTTTGCACACCACACCCCAACCCTGTAAGGAGGCGTCGGTCGTTACCACGACGCGCCTCGGGACCTGCCCCATGGGGAATCCAGTCCGTAAAAAGGTCACTGATGACCACGGGGTTAGGATACGACGGCAGAGAGGTGTAATGACGATCCACCTCCTGCCTGTGTGCCACGCTCTCCAGGGAACTCGTCTCTGTAGCCAGTGCTGCAGCGGTCTCATGTGCATCAACCCGAGGGGAATTACCCCCGCCGAGGACGACATGTGGCCCAGGAGCCTCTGAAAAAGTTTCAGGGGGACCGCTGGTTGCTGCCTGAAGAGTTTCAGGCAGTTCAGCACTGACTGTGCGCGCTCTGCAGTGAGCCGCGCCGTCATGGAGACAGAGTCGAGTTCCATACCGAGAAAAAAGGAACTCTGCGCAGGGGAGAGTTGGCTCTTTTCTCGGTTGACCCGTAACCCCAAACGGTCTAGGTGCCAGAGCACCATATCCCTGTGTGTACACAACAGATCTCATGAGTGCGCCAAGATAAGCCAGTCGTCGAGATAGTTGAGTACCCGCACACCTCTCTCCCTGAGGGGAGTGAGGGTGGCTTCCACGACCTTCTTAAAGGCACGTGGGGACAGGGACAGACCAAATGGGAGGACCCTGTACTGATATGCCCGCCCCTCGAAAGCAAACCGTAGGTACGGCCGGTGACGAGGGAGAATCGAGACATGAAAGTACGCGTCCTTCAGGTCGATAGCCACGAACCAATCCTGACGCCTGACGGACGTCAAGATGCGCCTCTGCGTGAGCATCCTGAACGGCAGCTTTTGGAGGTGCTTGTTCAGGGTACGCAGATCTAGGATGGGGCGCAACCCTCCACCCTTCTTGGGGACGATGAAGTACGGGCTGTAGAACCAGCTGGACATCTCGGCCGAGGGGACGGGCTCGATCGCTCCCTTCACCAGAAGGGTTGCCACCTCCTCCCGCAGCACAGGAGCATCCCTGCCTCTGACCGGGGTAAAGAGGATGCCCCGAAACTTGGGCGGCGGTCTGGCAAACTGGATCGAGTAGCCGAGACGGATCGTGTTCTCCAGCCACCTTGCTGGACGAAGGAAGTGACCTCCCTACAAAACTACAGCCACTATTAGATTATTAATGATAATTTTAAATCTAATTTTTTTTTTATTTTCGCCTTGTTGTGCAAGCACTGTTGAGCTTGTGCAGAGGCTGCAGTTTTTGCCAGAGGGGAACTGGAATCCCCTGGTTAGGACTGGTTTCCCTCCGAGGTTTTTTTTCTCCTCCAATGGAGTTTTGGGTTCCTCGCCACCGTTTGCATACTGTTTTGCACTGTTTTGCCTGGCCGGGGGGGCTGCTAGAATTTGATAGTCTTATTTAATTAACTCTGCATATAGTACTTTATTGTGTGTCTGATATTTGACCTGTGTTTTGAATTCCATAACCTTTTATGTTTTACTTATAGTCATTTTTTATTGTACAGCTGCTTTGTAACAATGAAAATTGTAAAAAGCGCTATATAAATAAAGCTGAAGCTGACCTTGACGGTCTGGTGAGTGCTAACCAGGCACTCAAAGACTGCGACAGGGGCACTAGAGGTACGATCTGCTTCATCGCCCCTGGGGAGGGCGGTTCGCTGGCTAGCGGTGCCGGCCCCACCTCGTGGGGGGGCTGGCTCCGATGACTTACCTGCCTGGCGGTGGCGCAGCTCAACGCACCGTCGAGGTGAGAGTGCTGAGGGCTGCACAATTTTATACTCGGCCTTGCGTGACGCCACAACGCAACGTCGAGTTGCCGAACACCGTCCTGTGGAGAGTGAGTGCGGCTGAAAGAGGGACCCAGAGAGAGAGACCCAGAGAGAGAGACTGCTCTTTTTGTGAGGAAGTGGGCGTTAGGCAGAAAAGGGCCTAGCAGATGTTGGGACGGGGCAGGGACCGTCCCTTTCCGACCCGTCAGCGATGGAATGGCTGGGGTCGGGCCCGATCTCGATCTCCCCGGGTCCGGCTCGTCAGGAACGCTTCTGCTTCCGCGGCGGCTGCTGACCAGACGGTGGTCGCTTCCTCGCCGTCCTCTTCCGGGGGGCCGCCTGAGGAGGGGGCACCGTAGCCGGGGCTGCTGGGAGGCAGACGTTCCACGGGACCTCGACGGCCGAAAGGCGGCCGGGTCGCGGCGGGGCAGGATGTGTCTGATGGCCTCCGTCTGCTTCTGTACTGCCGAGAACTGCTGAGAGAAGTCCTCGACAGTGTCACCAAACAGCCCCCCTTGCGAGATGGGAGCATCGAGAAAGCGAACCTTCTCGGCTTCACGCATCTGCGCAAGGTTCAGCCAGAGGTGTCCCCGGAGGGCCAGTCGGCGGCGGCACTAGTTGGGTCGGTCTTACCCTGTGGGGCTCTCTTTAGCGCCCTGGCCTGCAGGATGGCCATGGCGTAAGATTGGTGGCAGCTTGGCCCACGGCACTGCCAGCCTCAACACCAGAGATGTCGGGACCTTACATGCCCTGGACGGTGAGTCTAGGTCAAGCTCCCCAGGTGGACGCCATCTGCGGATACCCGCGACTGCATGCTCCCCCAGGGTGCATTGACATAGTCCCTAGCTGCCTCCCCGCCCCGAGGGAAGAGAGGGCGATAGAGTCAGCTAGACGAAAGCGCGCCGAAGGGGAAGCTCCAGGTCTTACTGAACTCCGAGCGAGCATGGCTGACATCTTGACGTCTGCTCTCACTTGTGCTCGACCTCCCGAGGGAGGGAGCTTCAGGGAATCGCCAGAGTCTGATGCCAGCAGGTCGCGCTCCGATGTTGCAAGAGACACCTCATCTCCACGGCTCATGTCCGAGCGCATGGCTGAGGAATAAGATGGCTTAGGACCATCCTTGGGGAACTGCTAAACAAGCGAGACGGGGCGCGAGCGGTCCGCGAGCCGGCCGGCTGACGGATTAACGCTCACGATAATCCCCACATCACCCTCGCTGCTCGCCGCCGCTGACGGCAGGGCCGTAGCCGCTGCGGTCACAGAACGGGAAGCAAACGAGGTGGTGGCTTGCTCTTGACAGAACATAGCCACCGTGACGCAACGTCTAAATAGCCATCCGCCCGCAGTGACGCAATGTCTGACTAGCCATATGCGCGCAGTGACGCAACGTCTGAATAGCCATCCGCGCGCAGTGCAGGCAGGACGAATCCACGAGGCTGCCACAGTGGTCGGACCCCCGAACACTTGCGGCAACCACCGTGTCCGTCCCCGTCCTCGATGAGTGTACTGCACCCAAGAGATCAGCGGGCAATGCCACGCTGAGGAAATTGCTCTTTTAGAAAAATACCTCAGGAACTGCCAGGACGCCCAGGGGAATCTCCGACAACAAGACGAAAGGGCAAAGGCCAAAATGAAAACCCTCTCCGACACACGCAGACATGCCACACACTCTCACATTCAACCTGGAGACACTGTATTGTGCAGACAGCAGAAGCATACCAAACTGACAACGCCTTACAACGTCAAACCACTTGCGGTCACCAAAGTTAAAGGCATCAGGGTAACCGCGGAAAGAAATGGACATTCTGTCACTTGGAATTCTTCCTTCTTCAAAAAACTAAATCTTGGTACGTCAGACTTCTTGTTGGACTTTGAGAACGAGACAGAAGAAATTGATGTACTTGATAACCGCTCAAGGTACCCCACTGGGTCCAGTCGCAGGACCCCTGCTTACCTTTCTGATTATGTGTAGATGGCCTGTGCAGCAATGTGTACATTGTATTAAGGACTGTTCAAAGTTAGTGTTTCAGATACTAAGCACATATGGACTGTTCACAGAGAGACTACAACATTATAGTTTGGTAGTATTTTAATAATATTCTTTAAGTCAAGACAATTTTCATTGTTACAAAAAAGCTGTATAAGAAAAGATTGACTATATGCAAAACATATAAGGTTATAATAAAACATATAAGTCAACAGGTCAAATATCAGACAGACTATATGCATTGTTAATGAAATAAAACTATAAAATTCTAGCAGCCCCCCGGCCAGGCAAAACAGTATGCAAAAGGTGGCGAGGAACCCAAAACTCCATTGGAGGAGAAAAAAAACCTCAGAGGGAAACCAGGCCTAACCAGGGGATTCCAGTTCCCCTCGGGCAAAAGCTGCAGCCTCTGCACAAGCTCGACAGTGCTTGCACAACAAGGCAAAACAAAAAAATTATTAGATTTAAGATTATCCTTAATAATTTTGTCGCCACATCCTTTTAACAGCTCTATCATCACTGCATTTGTCAGGTCTGGGCATGGACTGCGTCCTGCTCGCACTAGTAACCTTGGAATGCGTCCTACCCGCTCTAGTAAACTTGGAACAATGAGACAAGACTGGCTGAGAGTAGAGTACTGTTCTGCACTCTTTGATGCTACAAATGCATCAGTTGTTATTGAAAGTGTTCCTGGTTCCAGTTGATCTAACTAGTGCAGCCTAAACCTTCGGAATATATATATTACGATAGTGTAGTGTATGCAAGATTAAAAAGATCCATCTTTAGTCTAGATTTGAACTGACTAAGTTTGTCTGCCTCACGGACAGTGCAGGGAAGACTGTTCCAAAGTTTAGGTGCTAGATAGGAAAAGGATCTGCAGCCTGTACTTGATTTTGAAATTCTAGGTATTACCAACTGACCGGATGCCTGAGAGCATAGTGCAGGTAAAGGACTGTAATACAAGAGAAGTTCACTCAAGTAGTGAGAAGCTAAACCATGTAGGGCTTTATAGGCAATGAGCAAGATTTTAAAGATAATGCAATGCTTTATAGGTAACCAGTGCAAGGTAGACAGAACCAGGCTAATATGCTCATACTTTTTTGTACGTGTAAGAACTCGAGCTGCCGCATTTTGGACCAGTTGGAGTTTTTGTAATATGCCTTCAGGGCCACCACCTAATAGTGCATTACAGTAATCTAGTCTTGATGTCATAAAGGCATGAATTAGCTTCTCTGCATCTGATTGTGACAGCATATGACGTGGTTTATATATTTTTTTAAGAAGGAAAAACGCTTTTTTACAGGTGTTGTCGCCTTGTTTCTCAAATGACAAAGTACTATCGAATAAAACGCCAAGATTATTTGCTGAAGATGAAGATTTTATGGAACATCCATCAATAGTTAAGCAGTATTTTTGGTTGTTATGTAGGGCGGTTTTCGGTCCAATAAGTAACACTTCAGTTTTGTCTGAGTTCAGTAATAAGAAATTGTTACTCATCCACTTTTTTATATCGACTATGCATACCACTATTCGATGGAATTGCTGTGTTTCATGAGGCTTCGAGGATATATAAAGTTGCGTATCATCAGCATAACAGTGAAAGCTTACTCCGTGTCGCTTTATTGTATCTCCTAGAGGTAGCATGTATTATGCAAAGAGCTTAGGCCCTAAGACTGAGCCCTGTGGTACACCTACTGGACTTGCGATTTGCGTGACACCTCATTGTTTATTGTTACATATTGAAAACGGTCGGATAAATAAGATCTAAGCCATTGCTTACATACACTTCACCACGTCAGCACATTACAGGTGTGCTTTATAGTTTGCACTGGCTACCTGTCCAGTCACGCATCGCTTTTAAAACTCTCCCATTAACATACAAAGCTATGCACGAACTAGCACCTTCTAATATTTGTGACTTAGTCGGCCTGTACGCGCCTTCTCGTTCCCTTCGGTCTATGGATTCTCTTACTCTTCAGCAGCCTCCCTGTAGATTAAAATCTATGGGGGAGAGAGCTTTCTCTGTTGCGGCACCCAGGTTATGTAATGCACTTCCTCTCTCTGTTAGAGATGCTCCTACATTAGCCAGTTTCAGGAAGTTGTTAAAAACACATCTATTTAAAATTGCTTATATAGACTATCATGATTAGTATTTTACTGTGTTGTACTGTAATGACTACTTTATTTGTATTTTACTTGTTTTATTTTCTGTAGAGCTTTGGGTTTTAGAAAAGCGCATTATAAATAAAATTTATTATTATTATTATTATTTCAAAGCTATTCCCTTAATACATATAGAGTTTATGTAGGAGCGTGCTGTGGTCAATGGTGTCGAATGCAGCACCAATAAGGAGATACAACCTCGGTCAGACGCCATAAGCAGATCATTTGTAACTGATCAAAGCAGTCTCTGTACTGTGATGTGCTCTAAATCCAGACTGGAAATCTTCATTGAAGTGCACTTCAGTGCATATGTTATTTGCAACTATACATTTCTGAAATGCATACAGTAATGTTGTCTGTGTTTAAAAAAAAGAAAAGAGTGATGTAATATTCTGTGTTAATGCCATGCAAAGCCACGCTTAGATACATTAGATACGTACGTGTTACGTGGAGTGCATGTCGGAATAAAGCATCTCTGTCTAATGGTTACTTTCAATGCGAAGTGATAAAACCACAACTATTACACGTATCTGGTCCTTTGGTCGTTCCATCCAGACCGCGAGACAGCCTATAAACCATTTAAACTAGATACTATTTTTTTCTTTTTTAAATTGAGCCCATCTTCACAACGCTGAATCACACGCGCTCTCAGGAACATTTATGTAATTTATCTTTTGTCGCTATATCCTCTAATCTCTTTATTTAGCGCAAAAAACACTTTATTTTAACCCTTTCCGCTCCGGGCACGCTGCTTCTCTCCCGCCAAAGACTTGTTTACACGTGCTTATTTAAACAACACTAGAGCAGACACGCAGAGCAGGTAAATGGACACACAACAGTAAACAAAATGCAGCGAATATTATAGCATTTGTTTGCTATATGTCTCCACCCTTTCAACCAGATTTGGGATATTTTATTAACCATAACGTTTTTATCTACATTTAGCATTAGCATTATTAGTCAGAATGTAAACTTTGTGATGTTGAAAAACTTTGATTTTTTTGAATGACAAAATTTGTGACCCTGTGAAACCCGGGCTTACATCTCATAATCAAATTGATTATTATAACAAGCATCAAAGATTAATTTCAAAAATTGATTCCACATAGATTTTGGTATTATTCAGTCAATATTGAAGATATTGTTATATTTTCAAAGAATATTCTGCAGGTTGATTTCATGAAGGACTTTAGCTGGGTTTTCACAAGCAGGATCATATTTTGTAATGAACAACGTTTTATTGAGAAATTATTTAAAGAATGAGTAAGAGTAATTCTGGTATGAAAGTGAAAGGTGACAATGGCATGGAAAGGCTAATTTAGTTAGTAACTCTATTTCCTGTTTATGATTTTAATTGTTACATTACATTTGCTGTTTGCATGTTGTCAGTAGTTATTTTTACTTACTATTTATATTAATATGAATTATCAGACTTCTATCAAGAGGGCATTCCCCTAAAACCACAGAGCCTACATATATCAAAATATAAAATAAATGGCCTGGTAATAGATCATATATTTTATTTTATAACTATATCCAACTGGGCTAAATTGATAAAACATATTGTCCAGACCTCCGTTTGGAAGTAAATATAAAAAGCAGACCTCTTGGAACTTGTTAAATTTCAGCTTCCTTTCAAACACTAAATCTCATTAACACTTTCTGTGATTTGGATCACCATTAAAATCTCAAATCATAAATGGGTTGGATGTTGTGAGAGAATTCTCCTGCAGATCTGGGAGCACAAAAACAAGACACAGAGAGGCATCAAGCTTTTGAACTCATTTATTTATTTTAGCTACAAGTCTTTATATATGGTACCAAAAAGACATAGTTTCATAGGTACAGCGATTCACAGAATGACCAAATAAGGTAAAGCATTGTAAAACAAAGAATGTTTAGCTTAGAGGGGATCCCCTACTCCACAAAGATAGCCAGAAGGGAATCCCTTCCTCCAACTATTTAGCCAGGAATGTATTCAGTGAGTTTAACAACTTCACAATTAATTATTTTGCAGAAATTAAATCTAACAGAACTTTAATTGAATACCCCTTCTGTACGGTATACTGTATGGATCTGTACCACAAACAAAATGACATCTAACCACAGAAGATATACACTTAAACCACTAAACTCATAGATTGCTAGCAGGATGTGAAGAGACTTTTAACCAGCATGACAACATTTTCTCTGAAAAAATTGCCTACCCTGTCATTAAAATGTTCAAATGGATCACACTGATTTGCATGTTGTAATTGCATATTGTGACCTGCAGGGGGGGATCTATACATTTACATTTACATTTATTCATTTGGCAGACGCTTTTATCCAAAGCGACTTACAAGTAGTTTTTTTTTTACAGTGGCACATTACTGCAGAGCAATGAGGGGTAAGGTGTCTTGCTCAAGGGCACTTCAGTCATGACCTGCTGGCACTGAGATTAGAACCGGCAACCTTGTGCCCAATGCTCTCACCACTAGGCCACAGCTGACCCAGGAGTTTATAATCCAGTTGTTTGATTACTATGCCGCTAATGGAACCTGTAGTTTTTTCAACTCAATGTTTGTCTTTCTGTCCATGGGTTGGGTCTTTGGTGAGTACCAAATAAGATACAGAAACTTAAAGACAAATAAAAATAATCTACATCTACTTTTAAACTAATAACCCAATAGAAGTACAGAAAATACAGTATTTTAATTTCATTCAGTAATTGTCTATTTAATGCAACACAGGTGCTGAGAGAATGTTTGACGTCTTTTAAGACATGACAAAGTCACGACCCAACTACATATTTAAACTGTGCTGGAAATACCTGACTCCTCTCGTGTCTCTGGTAAATGTTTCTATTTAAAATTGTAACTCGTCAAAGCACAATATTAAAGAGACGAAAATCAACATTTTATTAGTTTTACGTCTATAATAACTTTCTTGTCCAACGATTACAGACGTTTTTACTGACTGTTTTTATTTACAATAAATGCATCTCCAAAGTGTGCTTATGGTGTCTGTTTCTGATCATTCAATTGTAGGTATTTGTTTTTATTATATAAAACTCCTCAGTAGCGAGTATAGGTAATCCTTAACTCAGAATATCTGAGTTTAGTGGAGCAACAGAATTTAAATTAATCTAGGTTTACGTTTCACCAGGGGCGATTTTAGGGTCATAGCTTTAGGGGTGCTGAGCACCCAATGAGCCCCACTGCCACCACCCACCCTCTTTTCACACAAAAACAAAAAATGTGTCTATGTAAAAATAACTTAATCATTTTAACATTGATTCAACTAACTCCAAAATCCAGATTTTCTTTTTGACACCTTTTTTTAGACCTTTTTTTGCAGAACAGAACTCCTTGCATGGCAATCCCTTTAAAGTAAGAACGTTAGAACGGAGCCGTTTTAACTAAGACACGTTTTAACTTGGACACCAGCTTAATTGTGAGAGTTCACACAGACAGCCCCCTGTAACAAACACAAAACCTTCTTCACACAGCTTTTCCTGACCCTTAACTCCATATGCCTCCTTTTGTATCAACAGTCATCAGATTGGTTAGATCTTTATTGTCATTGAACAATGTAACAGGTACTTGGACAACAAAATGTAATTCATCTTCTGTAAATTATTTACAAATGACCATCTCTAACATATCTGGTCGCACGCCAGTCTGAACTTTCGTAAACCAATATAAGTCATCAATAAATAAAAAAAAGAAGATAAAACCAAAAAGTCCAAAATATGCAGATAATTTACAGAGGTCTTGAAAATACTTAGAAAGTAAAGACATAAAAAAAGAAATAGAGGGAAATCTTGAAAGCACTTCCCCTGAATCCCCATTTGGCTCTACTTTGGGAGAGTTAATCTATGTCGCCGCACTTTGAGGCTGGCAAACCTGTCAATGACCCTTTGGGGTTCAATTATTTCAAGCAACTCCTTCTCAATAGACATCACAGCTAGGTGCTGGAGTCTGCTTTGGCCTGTGGTCCTCCTGAACCATGTATGGAGCTGATGCAAGGCACTAAAAGACCGCATAACAGCTTTCAGTGAAGGGAACACGAATCTGAACTGTGCCAGCCTCACTCTTGCGCTTCAGAAAGAATCACTTCCTCTGACACTGTGGTCCAAACGCCAGGGCGATCATGTTTTCATAACGACTGACCAGAAAAGACGCACCTGACTCCAGACTGTTAAAATGAGTATCAAATGAACGATAAACTTTAACAACAGAGCAGGGGCGATTCTAGGATTTTCATTTTAGGGGGACTCAGCCCCCAATAAGGGTATGATTAAAAAAATATTAGGGTAGGGTTGTATACTACTAACCTGTATTTCATATATGGGAGTAGGAGTACTGACACTTTAAAAAATAAAAATGAAAAATGTAGATGTGACCAGTCACTAGAAAATTTGAGTTGGGAATGTAGATTTTTTTTACAATGAAGACTACCTGATTCATTATTCACTGTACAAACACACGTACACACGTTTCCAGTACAAACACAACTTTTTACTGTTTGCATTTCTATGCTCACATTGAAACCATAGATAAGGAATTTTTCTGACAAAATAAAATAAACTTTTAACCAGAAAATAACATAAAAGCCATGAACTGACTATCCATATCAGCAATATAAACAACACAGGTATGAGGCTTAACAATGGATTAAGTGGGGGCTGTGGTTATCTATCAGAAGGAATGAAAATTAAGCAGCTTGTGAGAAGCAGGGACAATGTTTTTACAGCCCAGTTACTGGTCTTTCATTGGGAGCATCAACCTGTGTCTTCTCTCCTTAAGAGTAGCAAACCTGTTGATGATTTTATCATGGTCCATTTGCTCAACTACATCTTTCTCGATGGCCATAACCAGTTGATGGAGCCTGCTCTGACCCATTGTTCTCCTTAGCCAGTTGCGGAGACGACGAAGAGCACTGAAAGACCTCTCGCACGAACAGCTGCTAACAAGTACAGTGAGGGCAGCCTGGATGACAGATTTCAGTGATGGAAACATTTCAGTATCCAGCAGGTTATAAAGTGAAACCATGTCCTGTGGAGCTGCACCAGCTTGCTTTTTACATTTTAAAAAGTGGCTTGCTACCATGACTTCCTCTGTCTTTAATTCAATGTTGTAGTGGTGTGCTAGTTCTTCTAAATGTGGCTCAGACAGGAAATTTTCAGACACTGGACTACATGCTTGAATGCCTTGAAGCAATACAGCATTTACAGCAGAAAAACGGTTCTCCAGTTCAGTTATCATTCTATCCAGACATGGATATAGTAACTTTGTTTTGACTTGTTTGGCATCTGTGCTGATTCTCCTATGTGCACCATAAGTTGTTTCAACAACAAAATCCTCCATCCTTTTTTTCTTCTGTCTCTGGCTAGAAAGTTGCTCCTCAACTACAATGTGGTTATCTTCACACACTGCCTTTGCTCTTGCAAATATATCTGCAGCAGTGGGATCACTGCGTTTCTGCTTTAAGGAGTCACACACAGCATCTTTGTAAGCCACTGCTTGGGGAAGGTAAATGGTCTCTTTTTGGAGATATTTGTGCAAGCCTGCCACTACAGATAGGAGATCCTTGAAAAGAATCAACAAATATACAAATGAGAATTTGCAGATTTTAGTTTTTTAAACCCCACTGCAGTAGCTGTATTGATGGCAGAGAGGCAATCAATGATGGCAGGCAAATTCACTGAGCGAAGCTGGCATGCCCACCGTGTGTTGGACAGCTGCACCAGTTCACATGGTTGCAATCCTAATTTAGTTTGAGCTTCTTTAAACTTGTGGTGGATGACCAGGGAAACACTAAAAAATGAATACAGACTTTCTAGCAGGCTAAAGAACTCTGCGGCCTCAGTAATCCCTCTGCAGGTGTGGCACAATACGAGATTCAGCTCATGGGCATAACAGTGAACGTATATACCCTCAGGGTGTCTCTCCCTGAAAAGAGACTGAACACCTCCAGCTGCTCCACTCATAACTGCTGCTCCATCGTATGTCTGAGCAACACACTTTAATTGAGCAATTCCTTCTTCTTGTAACTTTCCCTCTAATGCTTCTGTTATTGACTTTGCGTCGAAACTTCTCAGCTCTGTCAGGGACAGGAATCTCTCTTTAACTGTTCCCTCAGTGACATACCTCACACAAATTGCTAGCTGTTCAGTGTGTCCATCTCTGGCCTTGTCTGCCATAATGGCAAACATTTTTGACTCATGCATTTCTTTGATAAAAGTTGCTGTCACCTCTTTCGAGCAGCACTCTATCATTTCATTCTGACTGACAGGGGAGAGGTAGTTGCTGTTTGATGGGGGTGTGTAATGCTGCAAGAAAGGATCAAACTTCTGCAAAAGCCCCATGCATTCCAAGAAGTTGCCCTTATTATGATTTTCTGCTGTTTCATCATGACCCCTTAACGGTAGCCCTTGCTTCCCCAACATGCAGGTCACAGCCGCAACACATCGCATATAATCCCTCCTTTTTCTAATTTCATCAGCATTTGCTGCTTCAATCTGCTGTATAACATTTCCCTGTAATGCATTAGCCTTGTATATTTTCCAAGAGACAATACAATCCTTGTGTGACTGAGTCCCCTCATGTTTGTGAAATGCTTTGAGTGCCTTTTTCCAGTTTTTGTATCCACTACTCACAAATACATCATGCTTCAAGTTTTTACCAAAGACACGGCAAGCAAAGCAGTAAGCAGAATCTGTCTTCTGTGAGTACTCAAGCCAAGCAAAAGTTTAAAACCAGTTTGGCTGGAATGATCTTTTTTGTAAGCCAAAGTTCTCCTGGGGATAATAGTGTAATTCTACCTGTTTTGGGCCTGTGTCCTTTTCACCCAAGTCAAACTGATCTAAAGGTGCAGCTGCTGTCTGTGCTTCATCTGACATTTCTTTCTCTGTATGTCTGTCCTCTCTCTCCTGACTCATGTCTTCCTCTTCTTCATGCTCTCTCTGTCCCTGTACTGTGACAATCCCGTACAAATACGAGTTTGGTTATTAAAGAAATCTTAACTTTGTTTGTATTTATTAACTGACCAGACGAATTATCCAAAACATCTCTGTTCACTTTCTCACCCGGATCATGATATTGCCCTTTCTCTGTTGTGCCTTCTTCAATCTGCTCTGCCTCCACTTCATTCCCTTTTTGCACTGATTTTTCTGAGAAACCCAAACATTTATTTCAGTTCAGTTGACTGAAAGACAATTAATAACTGTTGAGTGTCAATAATGTCAGGACATTCATGTTTATCCTTTGACGATACCACTGCTTTTTCTTATGAAATGTATGTGAAAATTGGCAGACAATTAAAACAACATAAGGGTTCAATGACTGCAATGAATCTTGGGAACACAGTGGTATTGTTTACGTTACGAGAGGCTATCTACGTTCTATTATCACCTGACTTGCTCATTTGCAGACCTACTCCTGCACGACAAGAAAAAATGTTGTATATCCATCTACAATGAAATATAAATTATTATTATTTTTTAGCTTTTTAGCCTTTATAATCAACAATACGGTTGGTTATCAAGTCACCCCCTTAAAATGTATTTAATTTCAAATAATTTAACTAACCAGCTAATATTCATTAAGAATATTGACAAAACATGTGTTAATGTAATTGTCTATTGGCAATATGTTTAATCTGTTCTATATTTATTTCTATTTATTAAAAATAACAACATCAATTATCAATTTGCCACTTCTATAAATCAATTACTTAAAAAAATCACAAATCCCTTTACTCTACTCTTACTCTAATGTATCATGATACACTAATGATTCTTTATTACTTAATATAATTATATTTTTAAATATTTCATTATATTTAATAATACAAAACAAAATAACTTCACATGATGTTTCTCTCTCTGTGCCATTTATTGCTTTCAGACAATGATGTGTGTCTTTAATCATTTCTGTGCATGGCTGCATAATGTAATTCCGAGATACACGATAATGTGTTTTAAAAAACGTAAATTAAAATAAATCATGATCGTTTTCTAAAGTATGTTTTCATGGGTGTTAATCGCTTCATTTTTGTTGGAAGAAAAAACAACTATCACACTGTTATAAGGGCTGAAGGTGAATGCAGCGAAGACGTACTGGTATTGGATGAGAAACCATATTGGTCAAGTAACATTATATAAACTGCAATTACAAAAACTGCACCGATGCAGATGTCATTTCATAGCAATCTATCATTAAATGCACACACACACACCTTGTACTCTCTGATGTTCACTCTGCTCGGCTCCCCTGCGGATTGAAAAACGCGCTGAATCCATGCAGACTCAGATCAGGGGCGGAGCCGAAACTTGACGCAGCGCGCCTCCGTTTCAAATGAGTTTTTAAAGGGGACTGAAGCGATCACAAATTAATTATTCAAATACTTTTTTAGGGGGGCTGGGCAGAATTTTAGGGGGGCCTAGTGACGCCCCTGCAACAGAGACACAGGTCCGCAGTTTAGTTGTTTTTGTTTCACGCTCTAGCAGTTAATAAACAGAACTGCATGCATCTTGCGGAAGAACATATTAACCGGCGCTACTTCTCTCCGTTTATGACTATGGACGAGTCACCCAGGTCCTGTGCTACTCCACAGCGGCGGCGACCCGATGGACTAAAATAGTCAGAAAATAAACACTTGTTATAGGTGTACCATGGTGATTCAGGATACTTAATCCAGTACTCACCGATATGGTTTCGCAATCGGAACAACTCTATGTAAAAGGAAAGAAGTGTGAGACACAGCTTTGGAGCAACTTAGTTGATTCACAACACTACATAACGGGTTCTCACTCCGCATGTGTTTTGCGCTGGATTACGGTCGCGCTGAGCGGTGCGCGCTGAGCGGTGCAGGTACAGAGGAGAAGTAGAAGAAGAGAAGAGGATGACACCATTTGCTAAGCGGGGATGTTTCATTTTCATCCTTAACACATACATTTTAAACAAAAAACTACGGAGTATGTTTTGGACATTATTTAACCTTGTAAAAGACGATTTTTTTTAGAATAACAACATTTCTTACTCCAAGTTTTAGGGGTGCTGAGCTTCTTTTTAGGGGTGCTGAAGTGTAGCCCTAACTGTGTGTTCACACCGAGCGCGAATGAGGCGTCAAGCGCGAGTGATTTACATGTTAAGTCAATGTAAAGACGCGATAGACGCGCTTGCGGCGCGAATTGCGCGAATGAGGCGGCGCGAATGACGCGAATTGCGCGAATCACGCGAATGACGCGAATTGCGCGAATCACGCGAATGACGCGAATTGCGCGAATGACGCGAATTGCGCGAATCGCGCGAGTTGAAAACTCTGAACTTTGGCGGAAATTCGCGTCGCGTTAACCAATCAGGAGCCTGCTCTAGTACTGACGTAGACGACGTAGCGAGCTGAGGCAGAAACAAAATGGAGGAGAAACTTATCATCTCCGTGTGTGGACACCCGGAGCTTTATGACACTTGTTCCTATTTTTATAAAAACAGGAATAAAAAGGATCTTGCTTGGAAGAAAGTGAGTGAGGAGGTCGGAGAATCTGGTAAGTTGTAAAAACATTCTTAACTCAATTTGAGTTATATATACATATTGAAACTACAAGGTAGCTAAAGGCGGTAGATTGAGCTTATTATTTTACAACTACGTTCCCGCTAAAGTTCATGTGTTTATTCAGAGGAAGTGTGCAGAAAGAAGTGTAAGAGCTTGAGGGACACGTATTTAAAGGAGAGGAGAAAGGAGACAGAGAAGAGGAGTGGGTCAGCAGCAGATTCAGGAAAAAGATGGAAGTACTCTGCGGTCCTGTCTTTTCTAGACCGCTTCGTCTCCCCACGGGAGACAAGCGGGAATATGGAAAGGGGGGATGAGGAGAATCAGGCCGCAGGGTACGACCACTCCGACCAGGGCGAGGCAGCAGTAGGTGTGTTGACAAGTGAAGCAATACAACAGGGCAACATGTAGTTGTTTTATTCATTTCTCTGTGACAGGTGTAATGTGCAATTAATATTTAAAATTGTCATGACAGATCCGACTGGTTCTTTTGATGGCAGTGAGCCTGGGTCCCCTCTGCCGGAACCTGCTGCTGCTTCTGCTTCATCATCTGCTGCTGTACCCAGAGGTGTGTACAGGCAATTATGACAATGTTTACATGCATATTATATTTACAGTGACGTTTGTGAATTAGTTTAATCCTTTTATGCCTTCTCATAGTACAAAATGTTTTATCATTTGTTACAGCACCACCAAGAAGAGCTCGGAGAAGGCCTAGGGAGCAGCCATCGGAGGTGGAGCGGCAGCTCCTGGAAGCACTCCGGACCCGTCCTGTTGCCCCAACGCCGCCTCCACGCTCAGAGGATGAGCTCTTCCTCTTGAGTCTGGTCCCTTCCCTGGAGAGATTGCCACCTCAGACAAAGGAATTTGTGAAATTTCAAATTCACAAATTAATTTATGAAAGCAGCACAGTTGTGCTTAATTTGGAACAATTGGAGCCCACACAGTAGTTTTTTTAAAAAGAGGCAGCAATCTCTGCAGGGAATGAAACAGACTTTCTCTCCTTTCTCCTCTACTTCATTTTGACCCTCACTCTTCCCTCTTCCAAACAAGATCCTTTTTATTCCTGCATGTAAATAGTTGTAAATGTTCTTTGTATATAGTTTTTATTTTTATAAATGTTTTTTTAAATAAATGTTCTATAAAATGATCAAAGGTTTTGGTGTGTTACTTTGTGTATAACATAGTAAATCATCATTTATATTTGTTACATTCAAATATTATTTATATATTAAGACTACAATCATTTGAATTGTACATTCACTTTAATTATGTCGTATTGCAAATACACTCACAATAGTATAGTAAAAATTGTTATTTGTCATTGGACCAGTGTTGTGGTATAGTGTAATGAGAATGTAGCAACGAGACAGATTAATTTTGGAGGATGGCTCCATTTATCATTTACAATATACAAAGTGTGGAAATCAAAAGAAAAGACAATAGAATGGAATAATTATAGGAGCTAAACATAAAGGACATAAACAGCACAGTATGTAATGAACAAAAACTATTCAGTCGGCTGCCACGGGACTGCTCCCTCGGCAGAAAAGTGAGCCATGAAACTGTCCCGAACCCGGATGGCCTCTCTGGCAGAATTATTTGCTGCAACCCGACCAAGACTCTGCAGCGACTCCTCTGTACCTTGCACCCCCGCCCTCACAGCAGGTGCCTCTTCAGATCTCCTCAGAAAGTTGTGGAGGACACACGTCGCCTTCACACACCTCTCCACAACATCAGGCTGAACCTCTATGAGGCGGCGATATATCCTCCACTGTGAGGACAGGATCCCAAAGGCATTCTCCACCACCATCCGGGCTCTGGACAGACGGTAATTAAATACCCGTCTCTCTCGGGGAAGGGAGCGTCCAGGGAATGGCCTCATGAGGTTTTTCCTGAGGGGAAAGGCCTCATCTGCCACAAAGACATGGGGCAGGGGTCCTCTGTGGTCAGCTCCTGGTAGAGGACGGTCAGGTGGCAGATGGAGGGTGCCACCACGGAGTGCCTGGCCAAAGGCTGAGTTAGACAGAATCCCACCATCGCTTGTCCGGCCATATCCCCCGACATCAATCACCCGGAAGCAATACCTTGCATCCACAACAGCTAGAAGAACTAGAGAAAAATGTCCCTTGTAATTAAAAAACTGGGATCCGGTACTGGGGGGTGCCTTTATCATGACGTGCTTGCCGTCCAGTGCTCCACAGCAGAGCGGGAAGTTCCACCTCTCCTCAAAACCCTCTGCAATGGACCTCCATTCATCTGTGGAGGGCACAGCCATGAACTCCTCTACTAAGCAGTCCCAGATTGCAGTCGCCACATCTGGGACAATCTTGCAGACTGTGGAGACACCAACACGGAAGCTGCTGGCGATGGTCCGGAAGGAGTCTCCTGTGGCAAGATATCTGAAAGAGAAAATAAAATGAACATGGTTATAAATGCAGATTGCGATTCCATATTAGAAAATATAAATTTTTTACAGTTAAATTTATTGATAGTGGCAAGTAGAAAACCACTATATTGTGTTTCAAAGTTTCACATAGCATCTTAGCATTTAAAACTGCAATAAATACATTAAATCAATTTAACCGTTATTTTTCATATTGAAACTGTCGAAAATACACAAGAAAGTGAATTAATCAACATGACAGCCTCTGAACTCAATGCAAAACTAATATTACATACAGGCAACGGAATAAAAAATAGATTCAGTCAGTCATCGCTACTAAAATTAATTTGAAACAAACTCGTCATGTGTATGTGGAGGTTCAGTCGTTAATTACTTGTAATCACACAGAATATTAAATAATTTACTGACCGGAGACAGATTGATAGGCGCTCTGCAGGTGGAATACAGCGCCTGTAGTTAGTGTCCTGGAGGGAAATCCTCCCACCGACACGGGACAACAGGTCATCGAACTGGGTCCTGCTCAGTCGGAAGTACCGCTGAAAGCGGCCGTCATCCAGGCGCAGCTCCTGGAGGAGTTGGTGAAACTCACCAAGCTGGGTGCGCCTCCGAAGGATCGGGTGGACCCAGACACGGCGCCGAACTTGTTTACGCCGTTTTTCAGCCTTCCATAGCACATACAGTGCAGCTATCCTCTCAACGTAATCCATGTCCGCCATTTTGCAATGAAGTGAATTTCACGCGCGAATGGCGCGAATGACGCGAATAGCGCGAATGACGCGAATTTCACGCGAATGAAGCGAATGACGCGAATGACGCGAGTAAACACAAAATGTTCAAGCGTCCAACTCCTCGCGAATAGCGCGTTTTTGACGCCTCATTCGCGCTCTATGTGAACACACAGTAAGAATGTAAAAATGGACAAATAACATTGCACCCCCCCTTTAAATTTCCCCTTTAAATCTCAAATGTGATCGTTCTAGTTAGTTAGTTACTTGCATTACTTGATTACACTGTGTTCAATTTGGCAAACCTTAGAGTCGTCAGCAGAGGGCACCCAAGAGTTACACCGCGCATCCCCCCGCTAGAAATTGTACGTTCCCAGAACGTTCTCAGAACGTCCCCACTGGTGTTCAGGACATTGCCTAGTAACATTCCCAGAACGTTCTGAGAAGGTTATGATGTGGAGTTCTTTAAAGGTTAGGGGGACGTTATTTGGGGACCTTTAAAGAACATTATTAGGAAATTTATAATGTTTCCATTATTAGGAAGAAAAATTCCTAATGACATTTCCTTTTATTAGGATATTTTTTCGTTCCCGGAACGTCCCCGCTGGTGTTAAGGATGTAAGGGTAGCCTATATGAAGACTTTGGTTCAAAAATGAGATAACTCCGTTCATAAAACATTTCTAAAGGCATGTTTTTTATTACGTTATCACGTTTTTGTTGTGTTTTATTGTGTTATCTAGCTTTATTTTTGGAGTTACTATTGCTTAAATCCCTCAATCCCTTCATATTAATATCTTGTTCAATATGTACACAATATACAGGCTATGTGTGTGTGTGTGTGTGTGTGTGTATATATGTATGTATATTAGTTCAAGAAAGTTACTTCAAGAGTTGGATGGCAAAGTGAGTATGCAGAATAAACCTTTCTTTAAGGCACTCCCTAAGAAACTGTGGTCTGAGATCAGCCTGTGTGCTCGAACCTAAAGAATTCATTCATTCAGCAGCTAAAACCCATTAGGAAACCTTTACAACTGTCCACGGTTATCAAACAACGCCCTCTACTGGCGAAGGGGTGTAAACGTTCAATTGAAAGGAGAAGACAAATCAGATTCTCATTTTCTTTACAGAAGTAAAAGCCAGTATAAAAAGAGTTTAAATGTACTTACTGAATTGATGAATGACACTCCTAAAAGTGCCACACAAAAACACATAACCGAATATTGATTAGCGTTGTATTAACAACAGACTGTAATAAATATGATTAAGAGACTGTAATAAATATGATTAAGAGACTGTAATAAATATGATTAAAATTTTTATTAATAAATAATTGTTAGGAACGATCGAAGAAGTGATGACGACCTCTAGTGGTAGAGGTCATCTTGTGGTAAAAGCCATGCGTTTATCAAAAAGAAGTTATCTCATGACAATTTCACATCACCCCCCAAGGGTTGCATTTGCGAAAGAGCATAAACGAGTATATACTGTAGCTCCGAAACAGGATTGGTAATATCATGCAACGTTGTTTTCGTTACACTAGATGTCCTAAAAGCCCCGTTTCACATCGAACAGAGAGTTTGCTTTTTCAAACGTGTACATCAAGTCCCGTTGATTTCATTGATTAGGTGGTGAAAAGAATGACGACACGATATAAGCAATAGCTCTTTATTTGGAGACCAACAATCTGTGAATGACCGATTCAAATATTGCTTTGTATGCAGTTGGAGAACCGCCATTGGCTGTTGTTTTGCATAATTAATGAGCTAGGTCTGGAAATGTCATTCTGTGACTACTCGTTTATAAATATCATTGTGTTTCGAGTTCTGTTTTCAACAAAAGTGTGTACAATAAAAACGCTCTGTCTGACTCGTGTTCTCAACGTTAAACGTGAATGTAAATTTCCTCACCAACCGTCGTCGGTTGGAGCGTTGCCGATGTGCCGTATAAAAGCAGTCGCGACACCAGTTATTTGCCACGGTAATCTATCGCCTTGGCTCAAGCCAACATGCTACTAGTCGCTCGTCAGGGCGCGCTGGCTCTCTGCGCTCGGACAACGGGCTGATGCCGTCGGTTCGCCGGCGAGCATCGGCTTTTGTTTCTTTTGTACGTCTACAAGAGACACACGTTAATGTGAGAGCTTTACTTGTGTACACATCCATGTGCATCAGAAGAGATGACCTGCATATGCGACGCCACACCGACGGCAGGAAGTGAACCCGTCCCACCGGAAGTGCTCCTAAAATCAACATTAGGATTTACATAACAATTGATAAAATCACAAATGTCACACCAAAATGTAACTGTGAAAGAGCAGTTCCAAAATAAATGTAAAGTTGTCTCAGGTTTTTCTGAACAGAAAGAACAGAGGGTATCAATGCCATTCTTAAGTCTTTTGAGAAAGCATTTAGACCTGTGTAAAACCTGTGAATTCATTTAAAGGTGATTTCTCTCGTTTTATTACTATCCCTGGCTGAAATATTAACGTTACTTTTAGAAATAAGAGAATCTGGTTGACTTCATGAGGATTGAGGAGTAGACCCCTGCTAATAACATTTCCTTCTCATTTCATGATTTTTTCTCTCTTCTTCAAAACACATCACTTATTTGTATTGCTACTTCATTTATTTTCTTCTCGTGCCTTGCTTCATGCCTGTTTACTTGCATCAATCAGTGCCATTATAAAGTAGCCTATATGAAGACTTTGATTCAAAAATGAGATAACTCCGTTCATAAAACATTTCTAAAGGCATGTTTTTTATTACGTTATCACGTTTTTGTTGTGTTTTATTGTGTTATCTAGCTTTATTTTTGGAGTTACTATTGCTTAAATCCCTCAATCCCTTCATAATAATATCTTGTTCAATATGTACATTATAAACAGGCTAAATATATATATATATATATACATATGAATGTATATCAGTTCAAGAAAGTTACTTCAAGAGTTGGATGGCAAAGTGAGTATGCAGAATAAACCTTTCTTTAAGGCACTCCCTAAGAAACTGTGGTCTGAGATCAGCCTGTGTGCTCGAACCTAAAGAATTCATTCATTCAGCAGCTAAAACCCATTAGGAAACCTTTACAACTGTCCACGGTTATCAAACAACGCCCTCTACTGGCGAAGGGGTGTAAACGTTCAATTGAAAGGAGAAGACAAATCAGATTCTCATTTTCTTTACAGAAGTAAAAGCCAGTATAAAAAGAGTTTAAATGTACTTACTGAATTGATGAATGACACTCCTAAAAGTGCCACACAAACACACATAACCGAATATTGATTAGCGTTGTATGAACAACAGACTGTAATAAATATGATTAAGAGACTGTAATAAACATGATTTGAATTTGTATTAATAAATAATTGTTAGGAACGATCAAAGAAGTGATGACGACCTCTAGTGGTAGAGGTCATCTTGTGGTAAAAGCCATGCGTTTATCAAAAAGAAGTAATCTCATGACAATTTCACATCACCCCCCAAGCGTTGCATTTGCGAAAGAGCATAAACGAGTATATACTGTAGCTCCGAAACAGGATTGGTAATATCATGCAACTTTGTTTTCGTTACACTAGATGTCCTAAAAGCCCCGTTTCACATCGAACAGAGAGTTTGCTTTTTCAAACGTGTACATCAAGTCCCATTGATTTCATTGATTAGGTGGTGAAAAGAATGACGACACGATATAAGCAATAGCTCTTTATTTGGAGGCCAACAATCTGTGAATGACCGATTCAAATATTGCTTTGTATGCAGTTGGAGAACCGCCATTGGCTGTTGTTTTGCATAATTAATGAGCTAGGTCTGGAAATGTCATTCTGTGACTACTCGTTTATAAATATCATTGTGTTTCGAGTTCTGTTTTCAACAAAAGTGTGTACAATAAAAACGCTCTGTCTGACTCGTGTTCTCAACGTTAAACGTGAATGTAAATTTCCTCACCAACCGTCGTCGGTTGGAGCGTTGCCGATGTGCCGTATAAAAGCAGTCGCGACACCAACT
Source organism: Barbatula barbatula (assembly GCF_947034865.1). Lineage (NCBI taxonomy): Eukaryota > Metazoa > Chordata > Actinopteri > Cypriniformes > Nemacheilidae > Barbatula > Barbatula barbatula. The sequence continues at coordinate 6,977,943 of NC_136773.1, forward strand.
AGTTGCCACGGTGATCTATCGCCTTGGCTCAAGCCAACATGCTACTAGAGTCGGTCGTCAGGGCGCGCTGGGTCTCTGCGCTCGGACAACGGGCTGATGCCGTCGGTTCGCCGGCGAGCATCGGCTTTTGTTTCTTTTGTACGTCTACAAGAGACACACGTTAATGTGAGAGCTTTACTTGTGTACACATCCATGTGCATCAGAAGAGATGACCTGCATATGCGACGCCACACCGACGGCAGGAAGTGAACCCGTCCCACCGGAAGTGCTCCTAAAATCAACATTAGGATTTACAAGCAATTGATAAAATCACAAATGTCACACCAAAATGTAACTGTGAAAGAGCAGTTCCAAAATAAATGTAAAGTTGTCTCAGGTTTTTCTGAACAGAAAGAACAGAGGGTATCAATTCCATTCTTAAGTCTTTTGAGAAAGCATTTAGACCTGTGTAAAACCTGTGAGTTCATATAAAGGTGATTTCTCTCGTTTTATTACTATCCCTGGCTGAAATATTAACGTTACTTTTAGAAATAAGAGCATCTGGTTGACTTCACGAGGATTGAGGAGTAGACCCCTGCTAATAACATTTCCTTCTCATTTCATGATTTTTTCTCTCTTCTTCAAAACACATCACTTATTTGTATTGCTACTTCATTTATTTTCTGTCAGACACCAAACAGGACGAGGACCACAAAAGCGTCACGTTCAAAAGTTTATTTAAGGGTTGGGGGTTAAGGGGGTTTCAGGGGTTCCGGGGGGGGGTACAGGAGTTCCAAGAGTCTGCGTGTGTGTGTTCCCCCATTAGCCGAACAGCGATGGCAGGAGCTGGATGATCCGGGAAGTCCGGGGCTGGAGAACACAGAAGTAGTCGAGCGGGTCCGGGATCACAGGCAAAGAGTCAGAGGCGTTTTCCAAAACAGACAGGTAACGGGTGCTGGTTGCAGACGATCTGACAAGTGTGGACTGAAAAGCAAGGCTTTAAATACAGGGCATGATGAGTGGTGAATGCAGTGCAGCTGGTAGGTAAACGAGGGTGAGGCAGAGCAAAGCAGGAACAGGTGGAACAGGTGGAGGTCATCAGACTTCAATCAGCGTGTGTTACCAGGCAGAGAGAGAGCTCATGACAGAACCCCCCCCCCCTAAGGGACGGCCCCAGAAGTCCCCAAGAGTGACACCACGTCGGGAGGGCGGAGGGGAGCCGGTGGAGGGCTAGAATTCCTCCGAGCGGTCCGAGTGAACATCCTCATCCTCGGAGGGAGCTGGAGGGTCGTGGACAGAAGACGGGACAGGTACCGAGATAGGGTCAGGCACAGGACAGGAAGCCGGGCGGGCAGGACGGTTAGGGACCCCTCTGGGGCGGCCCCTACGGATTGCAGGTTGATCAGGATGCAGACGGTGGAAGTCGGCGATGAGTGTCCGGTCCACAATCCGACTGGCTGGTACCCAGGTTCTCTCCTCAGGTCCATAGCCCTCCCAGTCGACGAGATACTGGAGGCCCCTACCTCGCCGTCTGGACCGAAGCAGGCGTCGAACGGTGTACACCAGCCCACCGTCAACGAGGCGAGGAGGAGGAGGAGGAAGCGGCACGGGGACCAGCGGGCTTTCATGCGTCGGCTTGACCTTCGAAACATGGAAAGTAGGGTGCACCCTCATGGAGGTTGGCAACTGGAGCCGGACTGCGGTTGGGCTGATGACCCTCTGGATAGGGAACGGGCCGAGGAATCGAGGTGCCAGTTTACGCGACTCCACCCGCAGTGGGAGATCCTTGGCTGACAGCCACACCTTCTGGCCAACACGGTAGGCGGGTGCCGGCGATCTTCGGCGGTTAGCTCCAGTGGCATAGCTGACAGCTGACTTGAGTGGCGTGGCACGAGCTTGTGACCAGGTACGATGGCAACGGCGGGCATAGGCGAGGGCAGACGGGCAGGCCACATCTCCTTCCTGGCTGGGGAACAGGGGGGGCTGGTAGCCATACACACACTGGAAAGGTGACATACCAGTGGCAGAGCAGGTGAGGGAGTTGTGAGCATAATCTATCCACATCAGTTGTTGTGCCCAAGCCTGGGGTTTGCGAGAAACCATGCACCGCAGCGCCTTCTCCAGCTCCTGGTTTGCCCGCTCAGATTGACCATTGGACTGGGGGTGGAACCCAGAGGTGAGACTCACTGTGGCCCCTAGAAGACGGCAGAACTCCTTCCAGAATGTAGAGGTGAATTGCGGACCTCGGTCAGAGACAACATCCCTGGGCAACCCGTGTAGACGGAAGACATGATCAAGAACAGCCTGGGCAGTCTCTCTGGCAGATGGCAGTTTAGGGAGGGGAATGAAGTGTGCCATCTTGCTGAACCGGTCAACCACAGTGAGAATGACCGTCATCCCACCTGATGGTGGGAGGCCAGTTACAAAGTCCAAGGAGACGTGGGACCAGGGTCGTGTGGGCACAGGCAAGGGCTGGAGTAACCCAGCAGGGGGCCGAGTGGAGGACTTGTTCTGATTGCAGGTGGGGCAGGCACGGACGAATTCTCGGACATCCCTTCTCAAAGAAGCGCCACCAGAAGCGCTGGGCAAGGAGATGGCAGGTGCGGGCGGAGCCCGGGTGGCAGGCAAGGCGGGAGTTGTGTCCCCACTGTATGACCCGGGACCTCAAATTCTCTGGGACGAAGAGACGACCGTCTGGGCATGCACTAGGACTGGGATGGTCACGGAGGACCTCTTGAATTTCCTCCTCGATATCCCAGGTCAGGGCAGCTACAACGCAGGGATCGGGCAGAATTGATGCAGGTTCCTGGGAAGGGGCGTCATCCTTATGAAACTGACGGGAGAGAGTGCCGTATAAAGTCAGTCGCGACACCTGCCAATTCTGTTCGGGCCGGAGACCTATCGCCTTGATACCACGCCAACACGCTACTAGAGTCGCTCTTCAGGGCGCGCTGGGTCTCTGCGCTCGGACAACTGGCTGATGCTGCCGGCGAGCATCGGCTTTTGTTTCTTTTGTACGTCTACAAGAGACACACGTTAATGTGAGAGCTTTACTTTTGTACACATCCATGTGCATCAGAAGAGATGACCTGCATATGCAACGCTACACCAATGGCAGGAAGTGAACCCGTCCCACCGGAAGTGCTCGAATCCCTGCCTGAAATATATTTATATATATCTTTTTTTAAATTAAATGCTTGTAGAAGATAACAAAAAACAAACATTTACAACAACCATTATCATTGTCAATACAAGCTCCAGATTCCCTCAGTCCAGACTAAATTCCTTCAGTCTTCCAATCCAGATTAGGTGCAAAGTCCTTAAACACAGTCACTGTTCTTGTAGCTTTTAAGTTTTTAGAGAACTCAACAGGCTACTCAAAGTACATTTTCAACTCGCATTTAAACCTCAAAAAAAGAGGAGTGCATTTAGACAATTTTGATTTGTGAATGTGAAATTTAGCTAACAGAAAAATAAGGTTTATAAAATAAATATCACTTTTCTTTTCACATTCATGATAACCAAAAATTACATTTAATGTATGTAAAATCAACTTTAGGATTTACATAACAATTGATAAAATCACAAATGTCACACCAAAATGTAGCTTGTGAAAGAGCAGTTCCAAAATAAATGTAAAGTGGTCTCAGGTTTTTCTGAACAGAAAGAACAGAGGGTATCAATGCCATTCTTAAGTATTTTGAGAAAGCATTTAGACCTGTGTTAAACCTGTGAATTCATTTAAAGGTGATTTCTCTCGTTTTATTACTATGCCTGGCTGAAATATTAACGTTACTTTTACAAATAAGAGCATCTGGTTGACTTCATGAGGATTGAGGAGTAGACCCCTGCTAATAACATTTCCTTCTCATTTCATGATTTTTTCTCTCTTCTTCAAAACACATCACTTATTTGTATTGCTACTTCATTTATTTTCTTCTCGTGCCTTGCTTCATGCCTGTTTACTTGCATCAATCAGTGCCATTATAAAGTAGCCTATATGAAGACTTTGGTTCCAAAATGAGATAACTCCGTTCATAAAACATTTCTAAAGGCTTGTTTTTTATTACGTTATCACGTTTTTGTTGTGTTTTATTGTGTTATCTAGCTGTATTTGTGGAGTTACTATGGCTTAAATCCCTCAATCCCTTCATAATAATATCTTGTTCAATATGTACAAATATACAGGCTAATATATATATATATATATATATATATATATATATATATATATATATATATATATAAATATATATGTGTGTGTATGTATATTTGTACAAGAAAGTTACTTCAAGAGTTGGATGGCAAAGTGAGTATGCAGAATAAACCTTTCTTTAAGGCACTCCCTAAGAAACTGTGGTCTGAGATCAGCCTGTGTGCTCGAACCTAAAGAATACATTCATTCAGCAGCTAAAACCCATTAGGAAACCTTTACAACTGTCCACGGTTACCAAACATCGCCCTCTACTGGCGAAGGGGTGTAAACGTTCAATTGAAAGGACAAGACAAATCAGATTCTCATTTTCTTTACAAAAGTAAAAGCCAGTTTAAAAAGAGTTTAAATGTACTTACTGAATTGATGAATGACACTCCTAAAAGTGCCACACAAACACACATAACCGAATATCGATTAGCGTTGTATGAACAACAGACTGTAATAAATATGATTAAGAGACTGTAATAAATATGATTTTAATTTTTATTCATAAATATTTGTTAGGAACGATCGAAAAAGTGATGACGACCTCTAGTGTTAGAGGTCATCTTGTGGTAAAAGCCACGCGTTTATGAAAAAGAAGTTATCTCATGACAATTTCACATCACCCCCCCAAGCGTTGCATTTGCGAAAGAGCATAAACGAGTATATACTGTAGCACCGAAACAGGATTGGTAATATCATGGAACGTTGTTTTCGTTACACTAGATGTCCTCAAAGCCCCTTTTCACATCGAACAGAGAGTTTGCTTTTTCAAATGTGTACATCAAGTCCCGTTGATTTCTAGGGGTGTTGATTTCTAGGGACTTTACACATTCGAATCAGAATTGTCGAATCTTTCTATAGTCGACTGATAGTCGAATCAACTATGTGTGCGTGTGAATGGGTTGGGAGGGGCACGACACTAGGTCGTCAGCAGGAGGGTAAATCTATTTTTATTTTATTTTACACACTGCAGTGCACACATCAACAACTTTTAAAAAAGCGACCAAAATTGCCTGCCAACTGACAGACGAACTGACAATGGCTTTCTTATTTAGGTTTACATAGAAGTTAATATTGTGGCTAAACATTCGTAAAACATTTTCTCATAATACTTTAAAGCCGAAAAAAGTTAACTTGAAATACAGAACATCACACAAATATATAAAAGAACATACCTAGAATAACAAAAAAATACCTGCCTAAAGAGAAAAAGAACACACTGACTTCAGACAGGATTTGCATTTCACATTTTGCGAAATTAAATTAAATCGGCAAAATTGCCTGTGCCAGCATGCTTAAAGTGCAGCGCAACATCAACACAGCGAAAAACAATTAAAAGCATTAATTTACAGGATTAAATTAGAACAGAATATACATTTCTAACAATAAAAAAATAAATAAAAACGAAATCAGAATAAAGTCACAGGAAGCATAATAAATGTGTGCAAAATGCCAAAGTGCAGGAGAACATATATAAAAAAACACAAGCCACAGTTAAATTAGGTAACCCTGAGTGATCAATAAATAAAATAAAAATGTGATAAATAAATGATTAAAACGACGAAAGTTTAGCCAGAATTCTGAACTTCCTCTTTTTAACTGCCGCAACTACAATAAACGCTAAACGGACAGTTTTTTTAGCTAAAATGTTTGAAAACACTTGTAGCCTACCCGATCGAAAAAAATCCAGTCTTTCACTCTGCTTGTGTGCGTTTGAGTCTTTTCAAATTGTGTGCGATGAAAACCAACTTGTTAACATTGGCCAGCAGCAGTGCGCTCCTGGTTTTAGGAGCTTGCATTTAACTTTTTTTGGATCATCTTTTACCATTTCAAAGTGCTTCCAGACTTTAGATTTTCTTATTCCATACAATCCCAGCCGCCAAGATGCTCCTCATCTGTCACGCGGAAAGGGAAAGTGAAACTTAAATCTGTCACAGGGGTGGTTGGATTTATTCACACACACGTTGGAAATATTTATTGAACGCTTCTTTTTTTCACGTTTTTTTAACAGCATTATCAATTAAAGGCTGTATAACTTAATATAACCGTACAAAACCAGTAGTTCTGTGGGAAATTGAGCACTCACATATTGCCAAATGGTATGATCGTTGTTTAATACAACCGCGAAGAATCGACTGTAAGATCGGTGGTCGAATCAGGCTCAGCATATCGATGCATTGAATCATCGACTATTCGGGGTCACCCCTATTGATTTCATTGGTTAGGTGGTGAAAAGAATGACAACACGATATAAGCAAAAGCTCTTTATTTGGAGGCCAGGCGCTGGCGGTTCGGCCAGCGAAACTTCATCCGTGTCTTTAAACGCTGTGGTGGGGACGTGCAGATCAGCGTGATCCTTCCCACCTAAATAACATGGGGTGGTCTTCTCCTGGCAGTTTCACTGTCTGCAGTCGGGTGCCTGAAAGAAGTCTGTTAACTTTAGGTGTAGGCCAAAAGTCATTGGGATAAAGACGCCCGTTTTAAAGCCTTCATTCCAACGAATGGTCTCGAAGTGTCGTTCATTTTCCTCCGGCAACACAAACACACACGGAAAGGCTCACCCACCTGTTTGTGGGTCAATGCGCAAATCTGTTTCTCCATCGTAGCACAGGCGACGCACAGATGCCCTCTGGATCCCTTCCCGCGCGCGGCATGCCGTCTGGTGTCTCTTCATCGGGCTCTACCCTGTAAAGGCCTGTGCTGCGCTCAGCTTAATGACACACACGCATCCTGAAAATACAGTCTGGATGTCGCAGTCACGTACCTGCCGTGCTGTCGATGTGGTAAAGCATGCGGTGATCCAGCGAGCGGTCCAAACTGTTGAAGATGTCCCCCCGGACTGAATGATGAGCGGTCAGCATAATGCGTGTACAGAGACCCCGTTTCCTCTCGGCCACGGCCGGCGGCAGTTCGATTCCCATGGTACCCGGACACGGTGGGCGAAACGTGGCTATGACAAAACAAACTGCCGTACATTCCACTTTCAATTAACTACACGCTAAGCGTACAGCAAACTTGAATGCACTGCAGCGTCACCCAAATATACTGTATTTTCGGAACACGTACCTGCGATGAAGCGAGTGTTGGGCTTTTCCTTGTCCAGCCTGGCAGCTGTTGAAATGGAGTGCTTGACGCGGTCAACAAATGCAAAGCGCGTGGCCTCAGCGATGACGTCAGAGCCTGCCGTCCGCACCACAGATCCTACAGGTTCCTCTGTGAAAGTAAAAACACGCAATGCCACTCTCACGGGAGCACTCGTCTCTCATAAAACACTGAGAAACGTTCTGATGCCTCGCCCGTAGTAGTGATACTCTCGACATGACCAGTGTCTATTCCTCCCAGGCGGCTCGGGGTCCGCTGTGGCCTAGTGGTTAGAGCGCTGGGCTTGTGATCAGAAGGTTGCCGTTTCAAATCTCAGTGCCAGCCAGCTCGGGTCATGGCTGAAGTGCCCTTGAGCAAGGCACCTTACCCCTGATTGCTCTGCAGTAATGTGCCACAATTACTGCAGAGTAATCCAACGATGTAAACTGCTTATTAAGCAAACACAATCATATCATGTCTATATACTTCAAACAATCTGTGAATGACCGATTCAAATATTGCTTTGTATGCAGTTGGAGAACCGCCATTGGCTGTTGTTATGCATAATTAATGAGCTAGGTCTGGAAATGTCATTCTGTGACTACTCGTTTATAAATATCATTGTGTTTCGAGTTCTGTTTTCAACAAAAGTGTGTACAATAAAAACGCTCTGTCTGACTCGTGTTCTCAACGTTAAACGTGAATGTAAATTTTCTCACCAACCGTCGTCGGCTGGAGCGTTGCCGATGTATATCAAATCAGTCGCGACGCCTGTTTGATCGTACGGGCCGGAGACCTATCGCCTTGACACCAAGCCAACACGCTACTAGAGTCGCTCGTCAGGTCGCGCTGGGTCTCTGTGCTCGGACACATGGCTGATGCCGTCGGGTTACCCGGCGCGCATCGGCTATTTACACTGGTTAATGTTAGAGCTTTACTTGTGGACACATCCATGTGCATTAGAAGAGATGACCTGCATATGTATGGGATGAATTTCGACTCAAAATGATTAACAAATGCACGCACAGTCATCCGTGAACGTGATACACGTTTCATTTGTATTTTACGATTCACAAACAAATGCCTTATGATTTGATTCTCTGAAATTAAGATTTGAATAAACACGAAGCGATTTGTACAAATAGAGGCAGATTTGTGATCGCAATGTTTTATTTTGTGTTCATGTATATTGATTTTGCGCATACCAATGAGAAGTTGTGCATTTATGGATCTTGTGACGCGCGTTCATACACCCTGTTCGGTTCATTTGGATTTTGAGACTTTCTTTACACGGTTTTGCATTGGACAATCCACACACACGCAACTGCAGATCCATGCGCAACCGTGCAGAAAATAAGAACTACCACTAGATGGCAGGCTTACGGACACCATAGGTGATGGGCATATCATTAGAATATCATCAAAAAGTTGATGCATTTCACTATTTCCATTAAAAAAGTGAAACTTGTAAATTATATTAATTCATTACACGCAGACTGATATATTTCAAATGTTTATTTATTTTAATTGTGATGATTATAACTGACAACTAATTAAAATACCAAATTGATAAGGCGTTTTAATCTCAAAGACAAAGCATTTTCTCATAAAGTTAATAGATGCAGTTATTACAGTTACAGTGCAGTAGATGAGTTAATGCAGTTATTAAAGTTACAGTGCAGTAGATGAGTTAATGCAGTTATTAAAGTTACAGTGCAGTAGATGAGTTAATGTTTGTGTGTGTGTGTGTGTGTATATATACATATGTATGTATGTATATTAGTTCAAGAAAGTTACTTCAAGAGTTGGATGGCAAAGTGAGTATGCAGAATAAACCTTTCTTTAAGGCACTCCCTAAGAAACTGTGGTCTGAGATCAGCCTGTGTCCTCGAACCTAAAGAATTCATTCATTCAGCAGCTAAAACCCATTAGGAAACCTTTACAACTGTCCACGGTTACCAAACATCGCCCTCTACTGGCGAAGGGGTGTAAACGTTCAATTGAAAGGAGAAGACGTATCAGATTCTCATTTTCTTTACAAAAGTAAAAGCCAGTTTAAAAAGAGTTTAAATGTACTTACTGAATTGATGAATGACACTCCTAAAAGTGCCACACAAACACACATAACCGAATATTGATTAGCGTTGTATGAACAACAGACTGTAATAAATATGATTAAGAGACTGTAATAAATATGATTTAAATTTTTATTAATAAATAATTGTTAGGAACGATCGAAGAAGTGATGACGACCTCCAGTGGTAGAGGTCATCTTGTGGTAAAAGCCATGCGTTTATCAAAAAGAAGTTATCTCATGACAATTTCACATCACCCCCCAAGTGTTGCATTTGCGAAAGAGCATACTGAAAACTGCATTTTGTGAGAAAGTGCATCAGAGGATGATGAGAAACTCAGTTTTGACAAAGAAGACAGTTCATCACAGAAATGCTCGAATTGGGCTGTTAGAATGTCAGAAACAAGCTTTCTGAGCTGAAAACTGCATTTTGTGACAAAGTGCATCAAAGGATGATGAGAAACTCAGTTTTGACAAAGAAGATAGTTCATCACTGAAATGCTCTAATTGAGCTGTTAGAATGACAGAAACAAGCTTTCTGGGCTAAAAAATGCATTTTGTGACAAAGTGCATCAGTGGATGATGAGAAATTCAGTATTGACAAAGAACACTGTTCATTACTGAAATGCTCTAATTGAGCTGTTAGAATGTCAGAAACAAGCTTTCTGGGCTAAAAAATGCATTTTGTGACAAAGTGCATCAGTGGATGATGAGAATGTCAGTATAGACAAAGAACACTGTTCATTACTGAAATGCTCTAATTGAGCTGTTAGAATGTCAGAAACAAGCTTTCTGAGCTGAAAACTGCATTTTGTGACAAAGTGCATCATTGGATGATGAGAAATTCAGTTTTGAGTAAGAAGACAGTTCATCACTGAAATGCTCTAATTGAGGTGTTAGAATGTCAGAAACAAGCTTTCTGAGCTGAAAATCACATTTTGTGACAAAGTGCATCAGAGGATGATGAGAAATTCAGTTTTGACAAAGAAGACAGTTCATCACTAAAATGCTCTAATTGAGCTGTTAGAATGTCAAAAACAAGCTTTCTGAGCTGAAAACTGCATTTTGTGACAAAGTGCATCAGTGGATGATGAAAATGTCAGTTTTGACAAAGAACACTGTTCATTACTGAAATGCTCTAAATGAGCTGTTAGAATGTCAGAAACAAGCTTTCTGAGCTAAAGAAATGCATTTTGTGACACAGTTCATCAGTGGATGATGAGCATGTCAGTTTTGACAAAGAACACTGTTCATTACTAAAATGTTCTAATTGAGCTGTTAGAATGTCAGAAACAAGCTTTCTGAGCTGAAAACTGCATTTTGTGACAAAGTGCATCAAAGGATGATGAGAAACTCAGTTTTGACAAAGAAGATAGTTCATCACTGAAATGCTCTAATTGAGCTGTTAGAATGACAGAAACAAGCTTTCTGGGCTAAAAAATGCATTTTGTGACAAAGTGCATCAGTGGATGATGAGAAATTCAGTATTGACAAAGAACACTGTTCATTACTGAAATGCTCTTATTGAGCTGTTAGAATGTCAGAAACAAGCTTTCTGGGCTAAAAAATGCATTTTGTGACAAAGTGCATCAGTGGATGATGAGAATGTCAGTATTGACAAAGAACACTGTTCATTACTGAAATGCTCTAATTGAGCTGTTAGAATGTCAGAAACAAGCTTTCTGAGCTGAAAACTGCATTTTGTGACAAAGTGCATCAGAGGATGATGAGAAATTCAGTTTTGAGTAAGAAGACAGTTCATCACTGAAATGCTCTAATTGAGGTGTTAGAATGTCAGAAACAAGCTTTCTGAGCTGAAAATCACATTTTGTGACAAAGTGCATCAGAGGATGATGAGAAATTCAGTTTTGACAAAGAAGACAGTTCATCACTGAAATGCTCTAATTGAGCTGTTAGAATGTCAGAAACACGCTTTCTGAGCTGAAAACTGCATTTTGTGACAAAGTGCATCAGTGGATGATGAAAATGTCAGTTTTGACAAAGAACACTGTTCATTACTGAAATGCTCTAAATGAGCTGTTAGAATGTCAGAAACAAGCTTTCTGAGCTAAAAAAATGCATTTTGTGACACAGTTCATCAGTGGATGATGAGCATGTCAGTTTTGACAAAGAACACTGTTCATTACTAAAATGTTCTAATTGAGCTGTTAGAATGTCAGAAACAAGCTTTCTGAGCTGAAAACTGCATTTTGTGATAAAGTGCATCTGTCACGCTCTGAGAGAGAGAGAGAGACCCAAGAGCAGGAGGAACATAAAAGTTTATTAAGCACAAAGTCAAAAATGAGTCACTCGAGCCAAGCTCGGAATTAGTAAATACGGAGGTAGTCGAGAAGGCTGGGGTCGGTCGATCCGCGAACAGAGTCCAGTGGGGCAATGACAGTTCAGAAGAGGGACAGGCAATAGTCAAACCGAGGGGCGAACTTTATCAAAGGGGTGCAGCAACTCGTAAACAGGCAGACAGGAGTAAAAACCGGGGAAACAGTCCAAGGAGCTCTAACCAGCGATCACCAACTCGGATGAGCACACACTGGACAGAAGACAAGGTTAGTACACAGTATATTCAAATGACAAGACGTACCATTGTTCAAGGGCAAGGCGATCAGCATAATTTGCAAAACACACTGGCAAGGAACAGAAAGACGGAAGCAACTATAACAGTCAGAAATTAGCGAGCAAAGAGAGAACAGGTGTGCCAGGGAGCGAAATGAAAGTGGTAGCAGCTGTGCGTGAGCGCACGTAGAAGAGAGTAAAACGAAAGACAGAGCGAGGATTAGACCAGAGTCCTGACATTACCCCCTCCCTTAGGCGCGACTCCCGACGCGCCCAATATTGGGTAGGCATGGCTGCGGTGGAAGGCCTCGATGAGCGAACGGTCCAGGATATCCCGGGCCGGGACCCAACATCTCTCCTCAGGGCCATACCCCTCCCAATCCACCAAGTACTGGAACCCCCGTCCACGTCGTCTGGAGTCCAGTATTTTCTTGACCTTGAAGGCCGGGGCACCATCAATAATCAGAGGAGGTGGGGGAGAGATGGGAGACACCACCGGAGGTAAATGGGGAGAATGAAGAACAGTCTTTACCTTAGACACATGAAACACTGGATGAACCCGTCCCAAGGACCTAGGCAAGCGAAGGCGTACCGCCACCGGATTGACAACTTGACAATGGGATATGGCCCTATAAAGCGGGGTGCCAACTTGCGAGCCGGAACCCGCAAGGGAAGGTCTTTAGTGGAGAGCCATACCCGTTGTCCACAGATGTATCTGGGAGCCCTCCTCCGGTGGCGATCTGCGCCACGCTTAACGCTATCCCTGGCACGGATCAGCGCTTCCCTGGCCCTCCTCCGCCTCCGGGACCTGGGAAGGGAACAGGGGAGGCTGATACCCCAGACAGCACATGAACGGAGACAACCCAGTCGACGTTACTGGCGACATGTTGTGAGCATATTCTGCCCACGTGAGCTGCTGGCTCCAAGAAGCAGGGTTATAAGAGGCCAGGCAGCGGAGCATCCGACCCAGCTCCTGGTTGGCGCGCTCTGACTGCCCATTGGTCTGAGGATGAAAGCCTGACGACAGACTGGCAGACGCGCCAATCTGCCGGCAGAACTCCCGCCAGAACCGCAAACTAAACTGCGGACCCCTGTCAGAGACCACGTCCTCCGGAAGGCCGTGAATCCGGAAGACGTGGTCGATGACCACCTGGGCAGTCTCCTTGGCCGAGGGGAGTTTAGGAAGAGCAATGAAGTGAACCCCTTTAGAAAAGCGGTCCACGACAGTTAGGACCACCGTATTGCCACTGGAAGGTGGGAGACCAACCACAAAGTCCAGGGCAATATGAGACCAGGGGCGGGACGGGACGGGAAGGGGTTGGAGTAGCCCGGAAGGAGGTAGACTGGAAGTCCTGTTTTGAGCACAGACAGAGCACGCCCCCACGAACCGATGAACATCCTCCGCCATAGTCGGCCACCAAAACTGCTGGCGGATGGCAGCCAGTGATCTCTTGGCTCCCGGATGGCACGTGAGTCTGGAAGAGTGACCCCAGTGAAGGACATGAGTACGGACCGACTCATGGACAAAAAGAAGACTCGCTGGGCACTTCCGAGGCACCTCAACACCGACCAGAGCTCGCCTGACCCGCTGTTCGATTCCCCAGGAGATTGCCCCCACCACCCGATCAGTCGGTAAGATGTTATCAATGAGGGGCGAATCCCCTGAGGGGGTAAAACATCGTGACAGTGCGTCAGGCTTGCCATTCTTTGAGCCCGGCCGATATGAGAGGGTAAAGTTAAAACGCCCAAAAAACAGGGCCCAGCGAGCCTGCCTGGAATTCAGTCGTTTGGCAGACCGAATGTACTCCAGGTTCTTGTGGTCGGTCCACACAACAAAGGGAATGGTGGCTCCTTCCAACCAGTGGCGCCACTCCTCCAGGGCCAACCGGACAGCCAACAGCTCACGATTGCCAACATCGTAATTTCGTTCTGTGGGAGACAATCGGTGAGAAAAATAAGCACAAGGGTGTAATTTTTTATCACCGGCGGATACCTGGGAGAGAATCGCTCCAACGCCCACCTCCGAGGCATCGACCTCCACCACAAACGGCTGGACCGGGTCAGGGGAGGTAAGAATAGGTGCTGAGACGAACCTGCTCTTGAGCTCCGCAAATGCCTCTTGCGCGGCAACCGTCCACGTGAACGGCGTCTTGGTGGAGGTCAACGCCGAGAGGGGTGCCGCCACCTGCCCGAAGTTCCTAATGAATCGCCGATAAAAATTGGCAAAACCCAGGAACTGTTGTAAGGCTTTACGGGAAGTAGGTGGCGGCCAGTCAGAGACAGCTCTCACCTTGGCAGGATCCATACAAATACCTGTCGGTGAGATGATGTGTCCCAAGAACGAAAGTGACTGGACATTGAACTCACACTTCTCAGCCTTCACGAAAAGTTGATTCTCCAGCAGGCGCTGGAGCACCCGCCTGACGTGCTGAATGTGCACCTGGAGGGAAGGGGAAAAGATCAAAATGTCATCCAGGTACACAAAAATAAACTTATTGATCATATCTCGAAGCACGTCATTGACGAGTGCCTGGAAGACAGCAGGGGCATTAGAGAGTCCAAACGGCATAACCAAGTACTCGAAATGCCCCGTGGGAGTATTGAAAGCAGTCTTCCATTCATCACCCTTCCTCATCCGGACAAGATGGTAGGCGTTGCGGAGATCTAGTTTCGTGAAGAACCTGGCTCCCTGCAAGAGTTCAAAGGCCGATGACATAAGCGGTAGGGGATACCGATTTTTAATGGTTATGTCATTGAGGCCTCTGTAATCTATGCAGGGACGCAATGAGCCATCTTTCTTCTTCACGAAGAAGAACCCCGCACCAGCCGGAGAGGAAGAGGGACGAATGATGCCCGCTGCTAGAGAATCATTGAGGTACTTCTCCATGGCTGCCCGTTCCGGAGCAGCCAGGGAGAACAGCCGCCCACGAGGCGGAGAAGTGCCTGAGAGGAGGTCGATGGCACAATCGTACTGGCGATGAGGAGGAAGAGAGGTGGCCCGGGATTTACTGAAGACCGCCCGTAACTCATGATAAACCTCAGGAACTCGGGTCAGATCTACACGCTCCACCTGAGGAACAGAGCAAGAAGAAACAGAAAACTGTGCAGAACCAAGACAATTTGCATGACAATAAGCGCTCCAACTAGAAATTGAATTATTTGCCCAATTAACACCAGGATTATGTAGAGAGAGCCAGGGATGCCCGAGTACTATGGGGACCAAAGGGGATTTAAAAATGAGGAACGTTAGCTCCTCCCTGTGGTTCCCTGATGTAATGACCCCAAGCGGGACGGTGATGTGTGAGACAGACCTGAGAACTCTACCATCCAACGAGTGGGCGTTGATAGGTGGGGTGAGAGGCACGATAGGGAACCCCTTACTGCGGGCCCAAGCTTCATCCACAAAATTCCCTTCTGCACCCGAATCAATGAGGGCAGATGCTTTAATGGAAAACAACTTGTGAGTCAAAACCACCGGCAAGAGAGTACGAGAACCCAAGGTGGGGGAGGTGGTGATAGCGCTCGCCAGGACTCCCCTGACTACCGGCGAGCGCCAGCTTTTCCCGGACAGGAAGCAGCCTGATGTCCCAGACCGCCACAGTAAAGACACAATCCCTCGTTGAGACGCCGTTGCTTCTCCCTGGAAGAAAGACGTAATCTACCCAGCTGCATCGGCTCGGGACCCTCGTGGAAAGTGGGCGTTGCCACGGGAAGTGGATGGGAGTCCAAGCGAGGTGTAGAGGACGCCTGGACTCGTCGACGCAGTTCCATCCGGGTGTCGATGCGAATGGCGAGATCTATGAGGCCGTCAAGTTCGTCAGGAGGATCCCGTGCATAAATCTCGTCCTTGCCGTCCGCCGTTGAGGAAGCGCGCTACGAGAGCCTCTGCATTCCAGTGGCAAGAAGCCGCCAAAGTACGGAACTCAATAGCGTAGTCCGCGACCGAACGCTTGCCTTGCCGGAGAGCCGCCAGAAGTCGTGATGCCTCCTTGCCGAAGACCGAGCGGTCGAAGGTCTTAATCATCTCGGCTTTAAAGTCCGCAAAGTCATAGCGGTGTGCGGACTGCGCTTCCCACATCGCCGCTCCCCAATGCCGAGCTCGTCCGACTAACAGGGAGATCACAAAGGCCACTTTAGCCCTCTCAGACGAATAGGTGCGCGGTTGAAGGGAAAAGACGACCTCGCACTGGATAATAAATGCCCGGCATAAGGTTGGCTCGCCATCGTACGGTGGGGGATTATTGACACGGGGCTCCTGAGAAGCCGACCCGGGAAGAGAGGTCTCGGCCTGTGCAAGCCGTAGACGTTCCAAACGATTAGTCACCTCGTGAACTTGGACCGATAGAACATCCATGGTTTGCTGGGTGGCCAATAGTCCCTCCTCATGCCGGCCCAGCATTGCGCCTTGCGCTTCGATAGCAGCGCGAAGAGGTGTTCCGTCCGCTGGGTCCATTATTGGCCAGTGTGTTATGTCACGCTCTGAGAGAGAGAGAGAGACCCAAGAGCAGGAGGAACATAAAAGTTTATTAAGCACAAAGTCAAAAATGAGTCACTCGAGCCAAGCTCGGAATTAGTAAATACGGAGGTAGTCGAGAAGGCTGGGGTCGGTCGATCCGCGAACAGAGTCCAGTGGGGCAATGACAGTTCAGAAGAGGGACAGGCAATAGTCAAACCGAGGGGCGAACTTTATCAAAGGGGTGCAGCAACTCGTAAACAGGCAGACAGGAGTAAAAACCGGGGAAACAGTCCAAGGAGCTCTAACCAGCGATCACCAACTCGGATGAGCACACACTGGACAGAAGACAAGGTTAGTACACAGTATATTCAAATGACAAGACGTACCATGGTTCAAGGGCAAGGCGATCAGCATAATTTGCAAAACACACTGGCAAGGAACAGAAAGACGGAAGCAACTATAACAGTCAGAAATTAGCGAGCAAAGAGAGAACAGGTGTGCCAGGGAGCGAAATGAAAGTGGTAGCAGCTGTGCGTGAGCGCACGTAGAAGAGAGTAAAACGAAAGACAGAGCGAGGATTAGACCAGAGTCCTGACAGCATCAGTGGATGATGAGAATGTCAGTTTTGACAAAAGAACACTGTTTATTACTGAAATGCTCTAAATGAGCTGTTAGAATGTCAGAAACAAGCTGTCTGAGCTGAAAACTGCATTTTGTGACAAAGTGCATCAGAGGATGATGAGAAATTCAGTTTTGACAAAGAAGACAGTTCATCACTGAAATGCTCTAATTGAGCTGTTAGAATGTCAGAAACAAGCTTTCTGAGCTGAAAATCACATTTTGTGACAAAGTGCATCAGTGGATGATGAGAATGTCAGTTTTGACAAAGAAGACAGTTCATCACTGAAATGCTCTAATTGAGCCGTTAGAATGTCAGAAACAAGCTTTCTGAGCTGAGAACTACATTTTGTGACAACGTGCATCAGTGGATGATGAGAATGTCAGTTTTGAAAAAAAAGAACACTGTTCATTACTGAAATGCTCTAATTGAGCTGTTAGAATGTCAGAAACAAGCTTTCTGAGCTGAAAACTGCATTTTGTGACAAAGTGCATCAGAGGCTGATGAGAAACTCAGTTTTGACAAAGAACCAAGTTCATTACTGAAATGCTCTAATTGAGCTGTTAGAATGTCAGAAACAAGCTTTCTGAGCTGAAAACTGCATTTTGTGAGAAAGTGCATCAGAGGATGTTGAGAAACTCAGTTTTGACAAAGAAGACAGTTCATCACTGAAATGCTCGAATTGGGCTGTTAGAATGTCAGAAACAAGCTTTCTGAGCTGAAAACTGCATTTTGTGACAAAGTGCATCAAAGGATGATGAGAAACTCGGTTTTGACAAAGAAGATAGTTCATCACTGAAATGCTCTAATTGAGCTGTTAGAATGTCAGAAACAAGCTTTCTGAGCTGAAAACTACATTTTGTGACAAAGTGCATCAGAGGATGATGAGAAATTCAGTTTTGACAAAGAAGACAGTTAATCACTGAAATGCTCTAATTGAGCTGTTAGAATGTCAGAAACAAGCTTTCTGAGCTGAGAACTGCATTTTGTGACAAAGTGCATCAGTGGATGATGATAATGTCAGTTTTGACAAAGAACACTCTTCATTACTAAAATGCTCCGATTGAGCTGTTAGAATGACACAAACAAGCTTTCTGGGCTAAAAAATTCATTTTGTGACAAAGTGCATCAGTGGATGATGAGAATGTCAGTATTGACAAAGAACACTGTTCATTACTGAAATGCTCTAATTGAGCTGTTAGAATGTCAGAAACAAGCTTTCTGAGCTGAAAACTGCATTTTGTGACAAAGTGCATCAGAGGCTGATGAGAAACTCAGTTTTGACAAAGAACCAAGTTAATTACTGAAATGCTCTAATTGAGCTGTTAGAATGTCAGAAACAAGCTTTCTGAGCTGAAAACTGCATTTTGTGAGAAAGTGCATCAGAGGATGATGAGAAACTCAGTTTTGACAAAGAAGACAGTTCATCACTGAAATGCTCGAATTGGGCTGTTAGAATGTCAGAAACAAGCTTTCTGAGCTGAAAACTGCATTTTGTGACAAAGTGCATCAGAGGATGATGAGAAATTCAGTTTTGAGTAAGAAGACAGTTCATCACTGAAATGCTCTAATTGAGGTGTTAGAATGTCAGAAACAAGCTTTCTGAGCTGAAAATCACATTTTGTGACAAAGTGCATCAGAGGATGATGAGAAATTCAGTTTTGACAAAGAAGACAGTTCATCACTGAAATGCTCTAATTGAGCTGTTAGAATGTCAGAAACAAGCTTTCTGAGCTGAGAACTGCATTTTGTGACAAAGTGCATCAGTGGATGATGAAAATGTCAGTTTTGACAAAGAACACTGTTCATTACTGAAATGCTCTAAATGAGCTGTTAGAATGACAGAAACAAGCTTTCTGAGCTAAAAAATGCATTTTGTGACACAGTTCATCAGTGGATGATGAGAATGTCAGTTTTGACAAAGAACACTGTTCATTACTAAAATGTTCTAATTGAGCTGTTAGAATGTCAGAAACCTGCATTTTGTGACAAAGTGCATCAGTGGATGATGAGAATGTCAGTTTTGACAAAAGAACACTGTTTATTACTAAGATGCTCTAATTGAGCTGTTAGAATGTCAGAAACAAGCTTTCTGAGCTGAGAACTACATTTTGTGACAAAGTGCATCAGTGGATGATGAGAATGTCAGTTTTGACAAAGAACACTGTTCATTACTGAAATGCTCTGATTGAGCTGTTAGAATGACAGAAACAAGCTTTCTGGGCTAAAAAATGCATTTTGTGACAAAGTGCATCAGTGGATGATGACAATGTCAGTTTTGACAAAGAACACTGTTCATTACTAAAATGCTCTAATTGAGCTGTTAGAATGTCAGAAACAAGCTTTCTGAACTGAAAATCACATTTTGTGACAAAGTGCATCAGAGGATGATGAGAATGTCAGTTTTGACAAAGAACACTGTTAATTACTAAAATGCTCTAATTGAGCTGTTAGAATGTCAGAAACAAGCTTTCTGAGCTGAAAATCACATTTTGTGACAAAGTGCATCAGAGGATGTTGAGAAATTCAGTTTTGACAAAGAACACTGTTCATTACTAAAATGCTCTAATTGAGCTGTTAGAATGTCAGAAACAAGCTTTCTGAGCTGAAACTGGATTTTGTGACAAAGTACATCAGTGGATGATGAGAATGTCAGTTTTGACAAAAGAACACTGTTTATTACTAAGATGCTCTAATTGAGCTGTTAGAATGTCAGAAACAAGCTTTCTGAGCTGAGAACTACATTTTGTGACAAAGTGCATCAGTGGATGATGAGAATGTCCGTTTTGACAAAGAACACTGTTTATTACTAAAATGCTCTAATTGAGCTGTTAGAATGTCAGAAACAAGCTTTCTGAGCTGAAAATCACATTTTGTGACAAAGTGCATCAGAGGATGATGAGAAATTCAGTTTTGACAAAGAAGACAGTTCATCACTGAAATGCTCTAATTGAGCTGTTAGAATGTCAGAAACAAGCTTTCTGAGCTGAGAACTGCATTTTGTGACAAAGTGCATCAGTGGATGATGAGAATGTCAGTTTTGACAAAGAACACTCTTCATTACTAAAATGCTCTGATTGAGCTGTTAGAATGTCAGAAACAAGCTTTCTGGGCTAAAAATGCATTTTGTGACAAAGTGCATCAGTGGATGATGACAATGTCAGTTTTGACAAAGAACACTGTTCATTACTAAAATGCTCTAATTGAGCTGTTAGAATGTCAGAAACAAGCTTTCTGAACTGAAAATCACATTTTGTGACAAAGTGCATCAGAGGATGATGAGAATGTCAGTTTTGACAAAGAACACTGTTAATTACTAAAATGCTCTAATTGAGCTGTTAGAATGTCAGAAACAAGCTTTCTGAGCTGAAAATCACATTTTGTGACAAAGTGCATCAGAGGATGTTGAGAAATTCAGTTTTGACAAAGAACACTGTTCATTACTAAAATGCTCTAATTGAGCTGTTAGAATGTCAGAAACAAGCTTTCTGAGCTGAAACTGGATTTTGTGACAAAGTACATCAGTGGATGATGAGAATGTCAGTTTTGACAAAAGAACACTGTTTATTACTAAGATGCTCTAATTGAGCTGTTAGAATGTCAGAAACAAGCTTTCTGAGCTGAGAACTACATTTTGTGACAAAGTGCATTAGTGGATGATGAGAATGTCAGTTTTGACAAAGAACACTGTTCATTACTGAAATGCTCTAATTGAGCTGTTAGAATGTCAGAAACAAAGTTTCTGAGCTGAGAACTACATTTTGTGACAAAGTGCATCAGTGGATGATGAGAATGTCCGTTTTGACAAAGAACACTGTTTATTACTAAAATGCTCTAATTGAGCTGTTAGAATGTCAGAAACAAGCTTTCTGAGCTGAAAATCACATTTTGTGACAAAGTGCATCAGAGGATGATGAGAAATTCAGTTTTGACAAAGAAGACAGTTCATCACTGAAATGCTCTAATTGAGCTGTTAGAATGTCAGAAACAAGCTTTCTGAGCTGAGAACTGCATTTTGTGACAAAGTGCATCAGTGGATGATGAGAATGTCAGTTTTGACAAAGAACACTCTTCATTACTAAAATGCTCTGATTGAGCTGTTAGAATGACAGAAACAAGCTTTCTGGGCTAAAAAATGCATTTTGTGACAAAGTGCATCAGTGGATGATGAGAATGTCAGTATTGACATAGAACACTGTTCATTACTGAAATGCTCTAATTGAGCTGGTAGAATGTCAGAAACAATCTTTCTGAGCTGAAAACAGCATTTTGTGACAAAGTGCATCAGTGGATGATGAGAATGTCAGTTTTGACAAAAGAACACTGTTTATTACTAAAATGCTCTAATTGAGCTGTTAGAATGTCAGAAACAAGCTTTCTGAGCTGAGAACTACATTTTGTGACAAAGCGCATCAGTGGATGATGAGAATGTCAGTTTTGACAAAGAACAATGTTCATTACTGAAATGCTCTAATTGAGCTGTTAGAATGTCAGAAACAAGCTTTCTGAGCTGAAAACTGCATTTTGTGACAAAGTGCATCAGAGGATGATGAGAAATTCAGTTTTGAGTAAGAAGACAGTTCATCACTGAAATGCTCTAATTGAGGTGTTAAGAATGTCAGAAACAAGCTTTCTGAGCTGAAAATCACATTTTGGACAAAGTGCATCAGATGATGATGAGAAATTCAGTTTTGACAAAGAAGACAGTTCTTCACTGAAATGCTCTAATTGAGCTGTTAGAATGTCAGAAACAAGCTTTCTGGGCTGAGAAATGCATTTTGTGACAAAGTGCATCAGTGGATGATGAGAATGTCAATTTTGACAAAGAACACTCTTTATTACTAAAATGCTCTGATTGAGCTGTTAGAATGACAGAAACAAGCTTTCTGGGCTAAAAAATGCATTTTGTGACAAAGTGCATCAGTGGATGATGACAATGTCAGTTTTGACAAAGAACACTGTTCATTACTAAAATGCTCTAATTGAGCTGTTAGAATGTCAGAAACAAGCTTTCTGAACTGAAAATCACATTTTGTGACAAAGTGCATCAGAGGATGATGAGAATGTCAGTTTTGACAAAGAACACTGTTCATTACTAAAATGCTCTAATTGAGCTGTTAGAATGTCAGAAACAAGCTTTCTGAGCTGAAAATCACATTTTGTGACAAAGTGCATCAGAGGATGTTGAGAAATTCAGTTTTGACAAAGAACACTGTTCATTACTAAAATGCTCTAATTGAGCTGTTAGAATGTCAGAAACAAGCTTTCTGAGCTGAAACTGGATTTTGTGACAAAGTGCATCAGTGGATGATGAGAATGTCAGTTTTGACAAAAGAACACTGTTTATTACTAAGATGCTCTAATTGAGCTGTTAGAATGTCAGAAACAAGCTTTCTGAGCTGAGAACTACATTTTGTGACAAAGTGCATCAGTGGATGATGAGAATGTCAGTTTTGACAAAGAACACTGTTCATTACTGAAATGCTCTAATTGAGCTGTTAGAATGTCAGAAACAAGCTTTCTGAGCTGAGAACTACATTTTGTGACAAAGTGCATCAGTGGATGATGAGAATGTCCGTTTTGACAAAGAACACTGTTTATTACTAAAATGCTCTAATTGAGCTGTTAGAATGTCAGAAACAAGCTTTCTGAGCTGAAAATCACATTTTGTGACAAAGTGCATCAGAGGATGATGAGAAATTCAGTTTTGACAAAGAAGACAGTTCATCACTGAAATGCTCTAATTGAGCTGTTAGAATGTCAGAAACAAGCTTTCTGAGCTGAGAACTGCATTTTGTGACAAAGTGCATCAGTGGATGATGAGAATGTCAGTTTTGACAAAGAACACTCTTCATTACTAAAATGCTCTGATTGAGCTGTTAGAATGACAGAAACAAGCTTTCTGGGCTAAAAAATGCATTTTGTGACAAAGTGCATCAGTGGATGATGACAATGTCAGTTTTGACAAAGAACACTGTTCATTACTGAAATGCTCTAATTGAGCTGGTAGAATGTCAGAAACAATCTTTCTGAGCTGCAAACTGCATTTTGTGACAAAGTGCATCAGTGGATGATGAGAATGTCATTTTTGACAAAGAACACTGTTCATTACTAAAATGCTCTAATTGAGCTGTTAGAATGTCAGAAACAAGCTTTCTGAGCTGAAAATCACATTTTGTGACAAAGTGCATCAGAGGATGTTGAGAAATTCAGTTTTGACAAAGAAGACAGTTCATCACTGAAATGCTCTAATGTAGCTGTTAGAATGTCAGAAACAAGCTTTCTGAGCTGAGAACTGCATTTTGTGACAAAGTGCATCAGTGGATGATGAGAATGTCAGTTTTGACAAAGAACACTGTTCATTACTGAAATGCTCTAAATGAGCTGTTATAATGGCAGAAACAAGCTTTCTGAGCTGAAAACAGCATTTTGTGACAAAGTGCATCAGTGGATGATGAGAATGTCAGTTTTGACAAAAGAACACTGTTTATTACTAAAATGCTCTAATTGAGCTGTTAGAATGTCAGAAACAAGCTTTCTGAGCTGAGAACTACATTTTGTGACAAAGCGCATCAGTGGATGATGAGAATGTCAGTTTTGACAAAGAACACTGTTCATTACTGAAATGCTCTAATTGAGCTGTTAGAATGTCAGACACAAGCTTTCTGAGCTGAAAACTGCATTTTGTGACAAAGTGCATCAGAGGATGATGAGAAATTCATTTTTGAGTAAGAAGACAGTTCATCACTGAAATGCTCTAATTGAGGTGTTAAGAATGTCAGAAACAAGCTTTCTGAGCTGAAAATCACATTTTGGACAAAGTGCATAAGAGGATGATGAGAAATTCAGTTTTGACAAAGAAGACAGTTCTTCACTGAAATGCTCTAATTGAGCTGTTAGAATGTCAGAAACAAGCTTTCTGGGCTGAGAAATGCATTTTGTGACAAAGTGCATCAGTGGATGATGAGATTGTCAGTTTTGACAAAGAACACTGTTCATTACTGAAATGCTCTAAATGAGCTGTTATAATGTCAGAAACAAGCTTTCTGAGCTGAAAACTGCATTTTGTGACACAGTTCAACAGTGGATGATGAGAATGTCAGTTTTGACAAAGAACACTGTTCATTACTAAAATGCTCTAATTGAGCTGTTAGAATGTCAGAAACAAGCTTTCTGAGCTGAAAACTGCATTTTGTGACGAAGTGCATCAGTGGATGATGAGAATGTCAGTTTTGACAAAAGAACACTGTTTATTACTAAAATGCTCTAATTGAGCTGTTAGAATGTCAGAAACAAGCTTTCTGAGCTGAAAATCACATTTTGTGACAAAGTGCATCAGAGGATGATGAGAAATTCAGTTTTGACAAAGAAGACAGTTCATCACTGAAATGCTCTAATTGAGCTGTTAGAATGTCAGAAACAAGCTTTCTGAGCTGAGAACTGCATTTTGTGACAAAGTGCATCAGTGGATGATGAGAATGTCAGTTTTGACAAAGAACATTCTTCATCAATAAAATGCTCTGATTGAGCTGTTAGAATGTCAGAAACAAGCTTTCTGGGCTAAAAAATGTATTTTGTGACAAAGTGCATCAGTGGATGATGAGAATGTCAGTATTGACAAAGAACACTGTTCATTACTGAAATGCTCTAATTGAGCTATTAGAATGTCAGAAACAAGCTTTCTGAGCTGAAAACTGCATTTTGTGACAAAGTGCATCAGTGGATGATGAGAATGTCAGTATTGACAAAGAACACTGTTCATTACTAAAATGCTCTAATTGAGCTGTTAGAATGTCAGAAACAAGCTTTCTGAGCTGAGAACTGCATTTTGTGACAAAGTGCATCAGTGGATGATGACAATGTCAGTTTTGACAAAGAACACTGTTCATTACTAAAATGCTCTAATTGAGCTGTTAGAATGTCAGAAAGAAGCTTTCTGAGCTTCAAACTGGATTTTGTGACAAAGTGCATCAGTGGATGATGAGAATGTCAGTTTTGACAAAGAACACTGTTCATTACTAAAATGCTCTAATTGAGCTGTTAGAATGTCAGAAACAAGCTTTCTGAGCTGAAAACTGCATTTTGTGACAAAGTGCATCAGTGGATGATGAGAATGTCAGTTTTGACAAAGAACACTGTTCATTACTGAAATGCTCTAAATGAGCTGTTATAATGTCAGAAACAAGCTTTCTGAGCTGAAAACTGCATTTTGTGACACAGTTCAACAGTGGATGATGAGAATGTCAGTTTTGACAAAGAACACTGTTCATTACTAAAATGCTCTAATTGAGCTGTTAGAATGTCAGAAACAAGCTTTCTGAGCTGAAAACTGCATTTTGTGACAAAGTGCATCAGTGGATGATGAGAATGTCAGTTTTGACAAAAGAACACTGTTTATTACTAAAATGCTCTAATTGAGCTGTTAGAATGTAAGAAACAAGCTTTCTGAGCTGAAAATCACATTTTGTGACAAAGTGCATCAGAGGATGATGAGAAATTCAGTTTTGACAAAGAAGACAGTTCATCACTGAAATGCTCTAATTGAGCTGTTAGAATGTCAGAAACAAGCTTTCTGAGCTGAGAACTGCATTTTGTGACAAAGTGCATCAGTGGATGATGAGAATGTCAGTTTTGACAAAGAACATTCTTCATCAATAAAATGCTCTGATTGAGCTGTTAGAATGTCAGAAACAAGCTTTCTGGGCTAAAAAATGTATTTTGTGACAAAGTGCATCAGTGGATGATGAGAATGTCAGTATTGACAAAGAACACTGTTCATTACTGAAATGCTCTAATTGAGCTATTAGAATGTCAGAAACAAGCTTTCTGAGCTGAAAACTGCATTTTGTGACAAAGTGCATCAGTGGATGATGAGAATGTCAGTATTGACAAAGAACACTGTTCATTACTAAAATGCTCTAATTGAGCTGTTAGAATGTCAGAAACAAGCTTTCTGAGCTGAGAACTGCATTTTGTGACAAAGTGCATCAGTGGATGATGACAATGTCAGTTTTGACAAAGAACACTGTTCGTTACTAAAATGCTCTAATTGAGCTGTTAGAATGTCAGAAAGAAGCTTTCTGAGCTTCAAACTGGATTTTGTGACAAAGTGCATCAGTGGATGATGAGAATGTCAGTTTTGACAAAGAACACTGTTCATTACTAAAATGCTCTAATTGAGCTGTTAGAATGTCAGAAACAAGCTTTCTGAGCTGAAAACTGCATTTTGTGACAAAGTACATCAGTGGATGATGAGAATGTCAGTTTTGACAAAGAACACTGTTCATTACTGAAATGCTCTAATTGAGCTGTTAGAATGTCAGAAACAAGCTTTCTGAGCTGAAATCTGCATTTTGTGACAAAGTGCATCAGTGGTGATGAGAATGTCAGTTTTGACAAAAGAACACTGTTTATTACTAAAATGCTCTAATTGAGCTGTTAGAATGTCAGAAACAAGCTTTCTGAGCTGAAAATCACATTTTGTGACAAAGTGCATCAGAGGATGTTGAGAAACTCAGTTTTGACAAAGAAGACAGTTCATCACTGAAATGCTCTAATTGAGATGTTAGAATGTCAGAAACAAGCTTTCTGAGCTGAGAACTGCATTTTGTGACAAAGTGCATCAGTGGATGATGAGAATGTCAGTTTTGACAAAGAACACTGTTCATTACTGAAATGCTCTAAATGAGCTGTTATAATGTCAGAAACAAGCTTTCTGAGCTGAAAACTGCATTTTGTGACAAAGTGCATCAGTGGATGATGACAATGTCAGTTTTGACAAAGAACACTGTTCATTACTGAAATGCTCTAATTGAGCTGGTAGAATGTCAGAAACAATCTTTCTGAGCTGCAAACTGCATTTTGTGACAAAGTGCATCAGTGGATGATGAGAATGTCATTTTTGACAAAGAACACTGTTCATTACTAAAATGCTCTAATTGAGCTGTTGGAATGTCAGAAACAAGCTTTCTGAGCTGAAAATCACATTTTGTGACAAAGTGCATCAGAGGATGTTGAGAAATTCAGTTTTGACAAAGAAGACAGTTCATCACTGAAATGCTCTAATTGAGCTGTTAGAATGTCAGAAACAAGCTTTCTGAGCTGAGAACTGCATTTTGTGACAAAGTGCATCAGTGGATGATGAGAATGTCAGTTTTGACAAAGAACACTGTTCATTACTGAAATGCTCTAAATGAGCTGTTATAATGGCAGAAACAAGCTTTCTGAGCTGAGAACTACATTTTGTGACAAAGCGCATCAGTGGATGATGAGAATGTCAGTTTTGACAAAGAACACTGTTCATTACTGAAATGCTCTAATTGAGGTGTTAAGAATGTCAGAAACAAGCTTTCTGAGCTGAAAATCACATTTTGGACAAAGTGCATCAGAGGATGATGAGAAATTCAGTTTTGACAAAGAAGACAGTTCTTCACTGAAATGCTCTAATTGAGCTGTTAGAATGTCAGAAACAAGCTTTATGGGCTGAGAAATGCATTTTGTGACAAAGTGCATCAGTGGATGATGAGATTGTCAGTTTTGACAAAGAACACTGTTCATTACTGAAATGCTCTAAATGAGCTGTTATAATGTTAGAAACAAGCTTTCTGAGCTGAAAACTGCATTTTGTGACACAGTTCAACAGTGGATGATGAGAATGTCAGTTTTGACAAAGAACACTGTTCATTACTAAAATGCTCTAATTGAGCTGTTAGAATGTCAGAAACAAGCTTTCTGAGCTGAAAACTGCATTTTGAGACAAAGTGCATCAGTGGATGATGAGAATGTCAGTTTTGACAAAAGAACACTGTTTATTACTAAAATGCTCTAATTGAGCTGTTAGAATGTCAGAAACAAGCTTTCTGAGCTGAAAATCACATTTTGTGACAAAGTGCATCAGAGGATGATGAGAAATTCAGTTTTGACAAAGAAGACAGTTCATCACTGAAATGCTCTAATTGAGCTGTTAGAATGTCAGAAACAAGCTTTCTGAGCTGAGAACTGCATTTTGTGACAAAGTGCATCAGTGGATGATGAGAATGTCAGTTTTGACAAAGAACATTCTTCATCAATAAAATGCTCTGATTGAGCTGTTAGAATGTCAGAAACAAGCTTTCTGGGCTAAAAAATGTATTTTGTGACAAAGTGCATCAGTGGATGATGAGAATGTCAGTATTGACAAAGAACACTGTTCATTACTGAAATGCTCTAATTGAGCTATTAGAATGTCAGAAACAAGCTTTCTGAGCTGAAAACTGCATTTTGTGACAAAGTGCATCAGTGGATGATGAGAATGTCAGTATTGACAAAGAACACTGTTCATTACTAAAATGCTCTAATTGAGCTGTTAGAATGTCAGAAACAAGCTTTCTGAGCTGAAAACTGCATTTTGTGAGAAAGTGCATCAGAGGATGATGAGAAACTCAGTTTTGACAAAGAAGACAGTTCATCACTGAAATGCTCGAATTGGGCTGTTAGAATGTCAGAAACAAGCTTTCTGAGCTGAAAACTGCATTTTGTGACAAAGTGCATCAGAGGATGATGAGAAATTCAGTTTTGAGTAAGAAGACAGTTCATCACTGAAATGCTCTAATTGAGGTGTTAGAATGTCAGAAACAAGCTTTCTGAGCTGAAAATCACATTTTGTGACAAAGTGCATCAGAGGATGATGAGAAATTCAGTTTTGACAAAGAAGACAGTTCATCACTGAAATGCTCTAATTGAGCTGTTAGAATGTCAGAAACAAGCTTTCTGAGCTGAGAACTGCATTTTGTGACAAAGTGCATCAGTGGATGATGAAAATGTCAGTTTTGACAAAGAACACTGTTCATTACTGAAATGCTCTAAATGAGCTGTTAGAATGTCAGAAACAAGCTTTCTGAGCTAAAAAATGCATTTTGTGACACAGTTCATCAGTGGATGATGAGAATGTCAGATTTTGACAAAGAACACTGTTCATTACTAAAATGTTCTAATTGAGCTGTTAGAATGTCAGAAACCTGCATTTTGTGACAAAGTGCATCAGTGGATGATGAGAATGTCAGTTTTGACAAAAGAACACTGTTCATTACTGAAATGCTCTAATTGAGCTGTTAGAATGTCAGAAACAAGCTTTCTGAGCTGAAAATCACCTTTTGTGACAAAGTGCATCAGAGGATGATGAGAAATTCAGTTTTGACAAAGAAGACAGTTCATCACTGAAATGCTCTAATTGAGCTGTTAGAATGTCAGAAACAAGCTTTCTGGGCTGAGAAATGCATTTTGTGACAAAGTGCATCAGTGGATGATGAGAATGTCAGTTTTGACAAAGAACACTCTTTATTACTAAAATGCTCTGATTGAGCTGTTAGAATGACAGAAACAAGCTTTCTGGGCTAAAAAATGCATTTTGTGACAAAGTGCATCAGTGGATGATGACAATGTCAGTTTTGACAAAGAACACTGTTCATTACTAAAATGCTCTAATTGAGCTGTTAGAATGTCAGAAACAAGCTTTCTGAACTGAAAATCACATTTTGTGACAAAGTGCATCAGAGGATGATGAGAATGTCAGTTTTGACAAAGAACACTGTTAATTACTAAAATGCTCTAATTGAGCTGTTAGAATGTCAGAAACAAGCTTTCTGAGCTGAAAATCACATTTTGTGACAAAGTGCATCAGAGGATGTTGAGAAATTCAGTTTTGACAAAGAACACTGTTCATTACTAAAATGCTCTAATTGAGCTGTTAGAATGTCAGAAACAAGCTTTCTGAGCTGAAACTGGATTTTGTGACAAAGTACATCAGTGGATGATGAGAATGTCAGTTTTGACAAAAGAACACTGTTTATTACTAAGATGCTCTAATTGAGCTGTTAGAATGTCAGAAACAAGCTTTCTGAGCTGAGAACTACATTTTGTGACAAAGTGCATCAGTGGATGATGAGAATGTCCGTTTTGACAAAGAACACTGTTTATTACTAAAATGCTCTAATTGAGCTGTTAGAATGTCAGAAACAAGCTTTCTGAGCTGAAAATCACATTTTGTGACAAAGTGCATCAGAGGATGATGAGAAATTCAGTTTTGACAAAGAAGACAGTTCATCACTGAAATGCTCTAATTGAGCTGTTAGAATGTCAGAAACAAGCTTTCTGAGCTGAGAACTGCATTTTGTGACAAAGTGCATCAGTGGATGATGAGAATGTCAGTTTTGACAAAGAACACTCTTCATTACTAAAATGCTCTGATTGAGCTGTTAGAATGTCAGAAACAAGCTTTCTGGGCTAAAAAATGCATTTTGTGACAAAGTGCATCAGTGGATGATGACAATGTCAGTTTTGACAAAGAACACTGTTCATTACTAAAATGCTCTAATTGAGCTGTTAGAATGTCAGAAACAAGCTTTCTGAACTGAAAATCACATTTTGTGACAAAGTGCATCAGAGGATGATGAGAATGTCAGTTTTGACAAAGAACACTGTTAATTACTAAAATGCTCTAATTGAGCTGTTAGAATGTCAGAAACAAGCTTTCTGAGCTGAAAATCACATTTTGTGACAAAGTGCATCAGAGGATGTTGAGAAATTCAGTTTTGACAAAGAACACTGTTCATTACTAAAATGCTCTAATTGAGCTGTTAGAATGTCAGAAACAAGCTTTCTGAGCTGAAACTGGATTTTGTGACAAAGTACATCAGTGGATGATGAGAATGTCAGTTTTGACAAAAGAACACTGTTTATTACTAAGATGCTCTAATTGAGCTGTTAGAATGTCAGAAACAAGCTTTCTGAGCTGAGAACTACATTTTGTGACAAAGTGCATCAGTGGATGATGAGAATGTCAGTTTTGACAAAGAACACTGTTCATTACTGAAATGCTCTAATTGAGCTGTTAGAATGTCAGAAACAAGCTTTCTGAGCTGAGAACTACATTTTGTGACAAAGTGCATCAGTGGATGATGAGAATGTCCGTTTTGACAAAGAACACTGTTCATTACTAAAATGCTCTAATTGAGCTGTTAGAATGTCAGAAACAAGCTTTCTGAGCTGAAAATCACATTTTGTGACAAAGTGCATCAGAGGATGATGAGAAATTCAGTTTTGACAAAGAAGACAGTTCATCACTGAAATGCTCTAATTGAGCTGTTAGAATGTCAGAAACAAGCTTTCTGAGCTGAGAACTGCATTTTGTGACAAAGTGCATCAGTGGATGATGAGAATGTCAGTTTTGACAAAGAACACTCTTCATTACTAAAATGCTCTGATTGAGCTGTTAGAATGACAGAAACAAGCTTTCTGGGCTAAAAAATGCATTTTGTGACAAAGTGCATCAGTGGATGATGAGAATGTCAGTATTGACAAAGAACACTGTTCATTACTGAAATGCTCTAATTGAGCTGTTAGAATGTCAGAAACAAGCTTTCTGAGCTGAAAACTGCATTTTGTGACAAAGTGCATCAGTGGATGATGACAATGTCAGTTTTGACAAAGAACACTGTTCATTACTGAAATGCTCTAATTGAGCTGGTAGAATGTCAGAAACAATCTTTCTGAGCTGAAAACAGCATTTTGTGACAAAGTGCATCAGTGGATGATGAGAATGTCAGTTTTGACAAAAGAACACTGTTCATTACTGAAATGCTCTAATTGAGCTGGTAGAATGTCAGAAACAATCTTTCTGAGCTGAAAACAGCATTTTGCGACAAAGTGCATCAGTGGATGATGAGAATGTCAGTTTTGACAAAAGAACACTGTTTATTACTAAAATGCTCTAATTGAGCTGTTAGAATGTCAGAAACAAGCTTTCTGAGCTGAGAACTACATTTTGTGACAAAGCGCATCAGTGGATGATGAGAATGTCAGTTTTGACAAAGAACACTGTTCATTACTGAAATGCTCTAATTGAGCTGTTAGAATGTCAGAAACAAGCTTTCTGAGCTGAAAACTGCATTTTGTGACAAAGTGCATCAGAGGATGATGAGAAATTCAGTTTTGAGTAAGAAGACAGATCATCACTGAAATGCTCTAATTGAGGTGTTAAGAATGTCAGAAACAAGCTTTCTGAGCTGAAAATCACATTTTGGACAAAGTGCATCAGAGGATGATGAGAAATTCAGTTTTGACAAAGAAGACAGTTCTTCACTGAAATGCTCTAATTGAGCTGTTAGAATGTCAGAAACAAGCTTTCTGGGCTGAGAAATGCATTTTGTGACAAAGTGCATCAGTGGATGATGAGAATGTCAGTTTTGACAAAGAACACTCTTTATTACTAAAATGCTCTGATTGAGCTGTTAGAATGACAGAAACAAGCTTTCTGGGCTAAAAAATGCATTTTGTGACAAAGTGCATCAGTGGATGATGACAATGTCAGTTTTGACAAAGAACACTGTTCATTACTAAAATGCTCTAATTGAGCTGTTAGAATGTCAGAAACAAGCTTTCTGAACTGAAAATCACATTTTGTGACAAAGTGCATCAGAGGATGATGAGAATGTCAGTTTTGACAAAGAACACTGTTCATTACTAAAATGCTCTAATTGAGCTGTTAGAATGTCAGAAACAAGCTTTCTGAGCTGAAAATCACATTTTGTGACAAAGTGCATCAGAGGATGTTGAGAAATTCAGTTTTGACAAAGAACACTGTTCATTACTAAAATGCTCTAATTGAGCTGTTAGAATGTCAGAAACAAGCTTTCTGAGCTGAAACTGGATTTTG
The DNA here is from genome assembly GCF_947034865.1 of Barbatula barbatula. Classification (NCBI taxonomy): domain Eukaryota; kingdom Metazoa; phylum Chordata; class Actinopteri; order Cypriniformes; family Nemacheilidae; genus Barbatula; species Barbatula barbatula. Next base: position 7,010,615 of record NC_136773.1, read on the forward strand.
TGACAAAGTGCATCAGTGGATGATGAGAATGTCAGTTTTGACAAAAGAACACTGTTTATTACTAAGATGCTCTAATTGAGCTGTTAGAATGTCAGAAACAAGCTTTCTGAGCTGAGAACTACATTTTGTGACAAAGTGCATCAGTGGATGATGAGAATGTCAGTTTTGACAAAGAACACTGTTCATTACTGAAATGCTCTAATTGAGCTGTTAGAATGTCAGAAACAAGCTTTCTGAGCTGAGAACTACATTTTGTGACAAAGTGCATCAGTGGATGATGAGAATATCCGTTTTGACAAAGAACACTGTTTATTACTAAAATGCTCTAATTGAGCTGTTAGAATGTCAGAAACAAGCTTTCTGAGCTGAAAATCACATTTTGTGACAAAGTGCATCAGAGGATGATGAGAAATTCAGTTTTGACAAAGAAGACAGTTCATCACTGAAATGCTCTAATTGAGCTGTTAGAATGTCAGAAACAAGCTTTCTGAGCTGAGAACTGCATTTTGTGACAAAGTGCATCAGTGGATGATGAGAATGTCAGTTTTGACAAAGAACACTCTTCATTACTAAAATGCTCTGATTGAGCTGTTAGAATGACAGAAACAAGCTTTCTGGGCTAAAAAATGCATTTTGTGACAAAGTGCATTAGTGGATGATGACAATGTCAGTTTTGACAAAGAACACTGTTCATTACTGAAATGGTCTAATTGAGCTGGTAGAATGTCAGAAACAATCTTTCTGAGCTGCAAACTGCATTTTGTGACAAAGTGCATCAGTGGATGATGAGAATGTCATTTTTGACAAAGAACACTGTTCATTACTAAAATGCTCTAATTGAGCTGTTAGAATGTCAGAAACAAGCTTTCTGAGCTGAAAATCACATTTTGTGACAAAGTGCATCAGAGGATGTTGAGAAATTCAGTTTTGACAAAGAAGACAGTTCATCACTGAAATGCTCTAATTTAGCTGTTAGAATGTCAGAAACAAGCTTTCTGAGCTGAGAACTGCATTTTGTGACAAAGTGCATCAGTGGATGATGAGAATGTCAGTTTTGACAAAGAACACTGTTCATTACTGAAATGCTCTAAATGAGCTGTTATAATGGCAGAAACAAGCTTTCTGAGCTGAAAACAGCATTTTGTGACAAAGTGCATCAGTGGATGATGAGAATGTCAGTTTTGACAAAAGAACACTGTTTATTACTAAAATGCTCTAATTGAGCTGTTAGAATGTCAGAAACAAGCTTTCTGAGCTGAGAACTACATTTTGTGACAAAGCGCATCAGTGGATGATGAGAATGTCAGTTTTGACAAAGAACACTGTTCATTACTGAAATGCTCTAAATGAGCTGTTAGAATGTCAGAAACAAGCTTTCTGAGCTGAAAACTGCATTTTGTGACATAGTGCATCAGTGGATGATGAGAATGTCAGTTTTGACAAAAGAACACTGTTTATTACTAAAATGCTCTAATTGAGCTGTTAGAATGTAAGAAACAAGCTTTCTGAGCTGAAAATCACATTTTGTGACAAAGTGCATCAGAGGATGATGAGAAATTCAGTTTTGACAAAGAAGACAGTTCATCACTGAAATGCTCTAATTGAGCTGTTAGAATGTCAGAAACAAGCTTTCTGAGCTGAGAACTGCATTTTGTGACAAAGTGCATCAGTGGATGATGAGAATGTCAGTTTTGACAAAGAACATTCTTCATCAATAAAATGCTCTGATTGAGCTGTTAGAATGTCAGAAACAAGCTTTCTGGGCTAAAAAATGTATTTTGTGACAAAGTGCATCAGTGGATGATGAGAATGTCAGTATTGACAAAGAACACTGTTCATTACTGAAATGCTCTAATTGAGCTATTAGAATGTCAGAAACAAGCTTTCTGAGCTGAAAACTGCATTTTGTGACAAAGTGCATCAGTGGATGATGAGAATGTCAGTATTGACAAAGAACACTGTTCATTACTAAAATGCTCTAATTGAGCTGTTAGAATGTCAGAAACAAGCTTTCTGAGCTGAGAACTGCATTTTGTGACAAAGTGCATCAGTGGATGATGACAATGTCAGTTTTGACAAAGAACACTGTTCATTACTAAAATGCTCTAATTGAGCTGTTAGAATGTCAGAAAGAAGCTTTCTGAGCTTCAAACTGGATTTTTTGACAAAGTGCATCAGTGGATGATGAGAATATCCGTTTTGACAAAGAACACTGTTTATTACTAAAATGCTCTAATTGAGCTGTTAGAATGTCAGAAACAAGCTTTCTGAGCTGAAAATCACATTTTGTGACAAAGTGCATCAGAGGATGATGAGAAATTCAGTTTTGACAAAGAAGACAGTTCATCACTGAAATGCTCTAATTGAGCTGTTAGAATGTCAGAAACAAGCTTTCTGAGCTGAGAACTGCATTTTGTGACAAAGTGCATCAGTGGATGATGAGAATGTCAGTTTTGACAAAGAACACTCTTCATTACTAAAATGCTCTGATTGAGCTGTTAGAATGACAGAAACAAGCTTTCTGGGCTAAAAAATGCATTTTGTGACAAAGTGCATCAGTGGATGATGACAATGTCAGTTTTGACAAAGAACACTGTTCATTACTGAAATGGTCTAAATGAGCTGGTAGAATGTCAGAAACAATCTTTCTGAGCTGCAAACTGCATTTTGTGACAAAGTGCATCAGTGGATGATGAGAATGTCATTTTTGACAAAGAACACTGTTCATTACTAAAATGCTCTAATTGAGCTGTTAGAATGTCAGAAACAAGCTTTCTGAGCTGAAAATCACATTTTGTGACAAAGTGCATCAGAGGATGTTGAGAAATTCAGTTTTGACAAAGAAGACAGTTCATCACTGAAATGCTCTAATTTAGCTGTTAGAATGTCAGAAACAAGCTTTCTGAGCTGAGAACTGCATTTTGTGACAAAGTACATCAGTGGATGATGAGAATGTCAGTTTTGACAAAGAACACTGTTCATTACTGAAATGCTCTAATTGAGCTGTTAGAATGTCAGAAACAAGCTTTCTGAGCTGAAATCTGCATTTTGTGACAAAGTGCATCAGTGGTGATGAGAATGTCAGTTTTGACAAAAGAACACTGTTTATTACTAAAATGCTCTAATTGAGCTGTTAGAATGTCAGAAACAAGCTTTCTGAGCTGAAAATCACATTTTGTGACAAAGTGCATCAGAGGATGTTGAGAAATTCAGTTTTGACAAAGAAGACAGTTCATCACTGAAATGCTCTAATTGAGCTGTTAGAATGTCAGAAACAAGCTTTCTGAGCTGAGAACTGCATTTTGTGACAAAGTGCATCAGTGGATGATGAGAATGTCAGTTTTGACAAAGAACACTGTTCATTACTAAAATGCTCTAATTGAGCTGTTAGAATGTCAGAAACAAGCTTTCTGAGCTGAAAACTGCATTTTGAGACAAAGTGCATCAGTGGATGATGAGAATGTCAGTTTTGACAAAAGAACACTGTTTATTACTAAAATGCTCTAATTGAGCTGTTAGAATGTCAGAAACAAGCTTTCTGAGCTGAAAATCACATTTTGTGACAAAGTGCATCAGAGGATGTTGAGAAATTCAGTTTTGACAAAGAAGACAGTTCATCACTGAAATGCTCTAATTGAGCTGTTAGAATGTCAGAAACAAGCTTTCTGAGCTGAGAACTGCATTTTGTGACAAAGTGCATCAGTGGATGATGAGAATGTCAGTTTTGACAAAGAACACTGTTCATTACTGAAATGCTCTAAATGAGCTGTTATAATGGCAGAAACAAGCTTTCTGAGCTGAAAACAGCATTTTGTGACAAAGTGCATCAGTGGATGATGAGAATGTCAGTTTTGACAAAAGAACACTGTTTATTACTAAAATGCTCTAATTGAGCTGTTAGAATGTCAGAAACAAGCTTTCTGAGCTGAGAACTACATTTTGTGACAAAGCGCATCAGTGGATGATGAGAATGTCAGTTTTGACAAAGAACACTGTTCATTACTGAAATGCTCTAATTGAGCTGTTAGAATGTCAGAAACAAGCTTTCTGAGCTGAAAACTGCATTTTGTGACAAAGTGCATCAGAGGATGATGAGAAATTAAGTTTTGAGTAAGAAGACAGTTCATCACTGAAATGCTCTAATTGAGGTGTTAAGAATGTCAGAAACAAGCTTTCTGAGCTGAAAATCACATTTTGTGACAAAGTGCATCAGAGGATGATGAGAAATTCAGTTTTGACAAAGAAGACGGTTCATCGCTGAAATGCTCTAATTGAGCTCTTAGAATGTCAGAAACAAGCTTTCTGAGCTGAGAACTGCATTTTGTGACACAGTTCATCAGTGGATGATGAGAATGTCAGTTTTGACAAAGAACACTGTTCAATACTAAAATGCTCTAATTGAGCTGTTAGAATGTCAGAAACAAGCTTTCTGAGCTGAAAACTGCATTTTGTGACAAAGTGCATCAGTGGATGATGAGAATGTCAGTTTTGACAAAGAACACTGTTCATTACTGAAATGCTCTAATTGAGCTGTTATAATGGCAGAAACAAGCTTTCTGAGCTGAAAACAGCATTTTGTGACAAAGTGCATCAGTGGATGATGAGAATGTCAGTTTTGACAAAAGAACACTGTTTATTACTAAAATGCTCTAATTGAGCTGTTAGAATGTCAGAAACAAGCTTTCTGAGCTGAGAACTACATTTTGTGACAAAGCGCATCAGTGGATGATGAGAATGTCAGTTTTGACAAAGAACACTGTTCATTACTGAAATGCTCTAATTGAGCTGTTAGAATGTCAGAAACAAGCTTTCTGAGCTGAAAATCACATTTTGTGACAAAGTGCATCAGAGGATGTTGAGAAATTCAGTTTTGACAAAGAAGACAGTTCATCACTGAAATGCTCTAATTGAGCTGTTAGAATGTCAGAAACAAGCTTTCTGAGCTGAGAACTGCATTTTGTGACAAAGTGCATCAGTGGATGATGAGAATGTCAGTTTTGACAAAGAACACTGTTCATTACTGAAATGCTCTAAATGAGCTGTTATAATGTCAGAAACAAGCTTTCTGAGCTGAAAACTGCATTTTGTGACAAAGTGCATCAGTGGATGATGACAATGTCAGTTTTGACAAAGAACACTGTTCATTACTGAAATGCTCTAATTGAGCTGGTAGAATGTCAGAAACAATCTTTCTGAGCTGCAAACTGCATTTTGTGACAAAGTGCATCAGTGGATGATGAGAATGTCATTTTTGACAAAGAACACTGTTCATTACTAAAATGCTCTAATTGAGCTGTTGGAATGTCAGAAACAAGCTTTCTGAGCTGAAAATCACATTTTGTGACAAAGTGCATCAGAGGATGTTGAGAAATTCAGTTTTGACAAAGAAGACAGTTCATCACTGAAATGCTCTAATTGAGCTGTTAGAATGTCAGAAACAAGCTTTCTGAGCTGAAAACTGCATTTTGTGACAAAGTGCATCAGTGGATGATGAGAATGTCAGTTTTGACAAAGAACACTGTTCATTACTGAAATGCTCTAAATGAGCTGTTATAATGGCAGAAACAAGCTTTCTGAGCTGAAAACAGCATTTTGTGACAAAGTGCATCAGTGGATGATGAGAATGTCAGTTTTGACAAAAGAACACTGTTTATTACTAAAATGCTCTAATTGAGCTGTTAGAATGTCAGAAACAAGCTTTCTGAGCTGAGAACTACATTTTGTGACAAAGCGCATCAGTGGATGATGAGAATGTCAGTTTTGACAAAGAACACTGTTCATTACTGAAATGCTCTAATTGAGCTGTTAGAATGTCAGAAACAAGCTTTCTGAGCTGAAATCTGAATTTTGTGACAAAGTGCATCAGTGGTGATGAGAATGTCAGTTTTGACAAAAGAACACTGTTTATTACTAAAATGCTCTAATTGAGCTGTTAGAATGTCAGAAACAAGCTTTCTGAGCTGAAAACTGCATTTTGTGACAAAGTGCATCGGTGGATGATGAGAATGTCAGTTTTGAGTAAGAAGACAGTTCATCACTGAAATGCTCTAATTGAGCTGTTAGAATGTCAGAAACAAGCTTTCTGAGCTGTAAATCACATTTTGTGACAAAGTGCATCAGAGGATGATGAGAAATTCAGTTTTGACAAAGAAGACAGTTCATCACTGAAATGCTCTAATATAGCTGTTAGAATGTCAGAAACAAGCTTTCTGAGCTGAAAACTGCATTTTGTGACAAAGTGCATCAGTGGATGATGAGAATGTCAGTTTTGACAAAGAACACTGTTCATTACTGAAATGCTCTAATTGAGCTGTTAGAATGTCAGAAACAAGCTTTCTGAGCTGAAATCTGAATTTTGTGACAAAGTGCATCAGTGGTGATGAGAATGTCAGTTTTGACAAAAGAACACTGTTTATTACTTAAATGCTCTAATTGAGCTGTTAGAATGTCAGAAACAAGCTTTCTGAGCTGAAAATCACATTTTGTGACAAAGTGCATCAGAGGATGATGAGAAATTCAGTTTTGACAAAGAAGACGGTTCATCGCTGAAATGCTCTAATTGAGCTCTTAGAATGTCAGAAACAAGCTTTCTGAGCTGAGAACTGCATTTTGTGACACAGTTCATCAGTGGATGATGAGAATGTCAGTTTTGACAAAGAACACTGTTCAATACTAAAATGCTCTAATTGAGCTGTTAGAATGTCAGAAACAAGCTTTCTGAGCTGAAAACTGCATTTTGTGACAAAGTGCATCAGTGGATGATGAGAATGTCAGTTTTGACAAAGAACACTGTTCATTACTGAAATGCTCTAATTGAGCTGTTATAATGGCAGAAACAAGCTTTCTGAGCTGAAAACAGCATTTTGTGACAAAGTGCATCAGTGGATGATGAGAATGTCAGTTTTGACAAAAGAACACTGTTTATTACTAAAATGCTCTAATTGAGCTGTTAGAATGTCAGAAACAAGCTTTCTGAGCTGAGAACTACATTTTGTGACAAAGCGCATCAGTGGATGATGAGAATGTCAGTTTTGACAAAGAACACTGTTCATTACTGAAATGCTCTAATTGAGCTGTTAGAATGTCAGAAACAAGCTTTCTGAGCTGAAAATCACATTTTGTGACAAAGTGCATCAGAGGATGTTGAGAAATTCAGTTTTGACAAAGAAGACAGTTCATCACTGAAATGCTCTAATTGAGCTGTTAGAATGTCAGAAACAAGCTTTCTGAGCTGAGAACTGCATTTTGTGACAAAGTGCATCAGTGGATGATGAGAATGTCAGTTTTGACAAAGAACACTGTTCATTACTGAAATGCTCTAAATGAGCTGTTATAATGTCAGAAACAAGCTTTCTGAGCTGAAAACTGCATTTTGTGACAAAGTGCATCAGTGGATGATGAGAATGTCATTTTTGACAAAGAACACTGTTCATTACTAAAATGCTCTAATTGAGCTGTTGGAATGTCAGAAACAAGCTTTCTGAGCTGAAAATCACATTTTGTGACAAAGTGCATCAGAGGATGTTGAGAAATTCAGTTTTGACAAAGAAGACAGTTCATCACTGAAATGCTCTAATTGAGCTGTTAGAATGTCAGAAACAAGCTTTCTGAGCTGAGAACTGCATTTTGTGACAAAGTGCATCAGTGGATGATGAGAATGTCAGTTTTGACAAAGAACACTGTTCATTACTGAAATGCTCTAAATGAGCTGTTATAATGGCAGAAACAAGCTTTCTGAGCTGAAAACAGCATTTTGTGACAAAGTGCATCAGTGGATGATGAGAATGTCAGTTTTGACAAAAGAACACTGTTTATTACTAAAATGCTCTAATTGAGCTGTTAGAATGTCAGAAACAAGCTTTCTGAGCTGAGAACTACATTTTGTGACAAAGCGCATCAGTGGATGATGAGAATGTCAGTTTTGACAAAGAACACTGTTCATTACTGAAATGCTCTAATTGAGCTGTTAGAATGTCAGAAACAAGCTTTCTGAGCTGAAAACTGCATTTTGTGACAAAGTGCATCAGAGGATGATGAGAAATTAAGTTTTGAGTAAGAAGACAGTTCATCACTGAAATGCTCTAATTGAGGTGTTAAGAATGTCAGAAACAAGCTTTCTGAGCTGAAAATCACATTTTGGACAAAGTGCATCAGAGGATGATGAGAAATTCAGTTTTGACAAAGAAGACAGTTCTTCACTGAAATGCTCTAATTGAGCTGTTAGAATGTCAGAAACAAGCTTTATGGGCTGAGAAATGCATTTAGTGACAAAGTGCATCAGTGGATGATGAGATTGTCAGTTTTGACAAAGAACACTGTTCATTACTGAAATGCTCTAAATGAGCTGTTATAATGTCAGAAACAAGCTTTCTGAGCTGAAAACTGCATTTTGTGACACAGTTCAACAGTGGATGATGAGAATGTCAGTTTTGACAAAGAACACTGTTCATTACTAAAATGCTCTAATTGAGCTGTTAGAATGTCAGAAACAAGCTTTCTGAGCTGAAAACTGCATTTTGAGACAATGTGCATCAGTGGATGATGAGAATGTCAGTTTTGACAAAAGAACACTGTTTATTACTAAAATGCTCTAATTGAGCTGTTAGAATGTCAGAAACAAGCTTTCTGAGCTGAAAATCACATTTTGTGACAAAGTGCATCAGAGGATGATGAGAAATTCAGTTTTGACAAAGAAGACAGTTCATCACTGAAATGCTCTAATTGAGCTGTTAGAATGTCAGAAACAAGCTTTCTGAGCTGAGAACTGCATTTTGTGACAAAGTGCATCAGTGGATGATGAGAATGTCAGTTTTGACAAAGAACATTCTTCATCAATAAAATGCTCTGATTGAGCTGTTAGAATGTCAGAAACAAGCTTTCTGGGCTAAAAAATGTATTTTGTGACAAAGTGCATCAGTGGATGATGAGAATGTCAGTATTGACAAAGAACACTGTTCATTACTGAAATGCTCTAATTGAGCTATTAGAATGTCAGAAACAAGCTTTCTGAGCTGAAAACTGCATTTTGTGACAAAGTGCATCAGTGGATGATGAGAATGTCAGTATTGACAAAGAACACTGTTCATTACTAAAATGCTCTAATTGAGCTGTTAGAATGTCAGAAACAAGCTTTCTGAGCTGAGAACTGCATTTTGTGACAAAGTGCATCAGTGGATGATGACAATGTCAGTTTTGACAAAGAACACTGTTCATCACTAAAATGCTCTAATTGAGTTGTTAGAATGTCAGAAACAAGCTTTCTGAGCTGCAAACTACCTTTTGTGACAAAGTGCATCAGTGGATGATGAGAATGTCAGTTTTGACAAAGAACACTGTTCATTACTAAAATGCTCTAATTGAGCTGTTAGAATGTCAGAAACAAGCTTTCTGAGCTGAAAACTGCATTTTGTGACAAAGTGCATCAGTGGATGATGAGAATGTCAGTTTTGACAAAGAACACTGTTCATTACTGAAATGCTCTAATTGAGCTGTTAGAATGTCAGAAACAAGCTTTCTGAGCTGAAATCTGAATTTTGTGACAAAGTGCATCAGTGGTGATGAGAATGTCAGTTTTGACAAAAGAACACTGTTTATTACTTAAATGCTCTAATTGAGCTGTTAGAATGTCAGAAACAAGCTTTCTGAGCTGAAAATCACATTTTGTGACAAAGTGCATCAGAGGATGATGAGAAATTCAGTTTTGACAAAGAAGACGGTTCATCGCTGAAATGCTCTAATTGAGCTCTTAGAATGTCAGAAACAAGCTTTCTGAGCTGAGAACTGCATTTTGTGACACAGTTCATCAGTGGATGATGAGAATGTCAGTTTTGACAAAGAACACTGTTCAATACTAAAATGCTCTAATTGAGCTGTTAGAATGTCAGAAACAAGCTTTCTGAGCTGAAAACTGCATTTTGTGACAAAGTGCATCAGTGGATGATGAGAATGTCAGTTTTGACAAAGAACACTGTTCATTACTGAAATGCTCTAATTGAGCTGTTATAATGGCAGAAACAAGCTTTCTGAGCTGAAAACAGCATTTTGTGACAAAGTGCATTAGTGGATGATGAGAATGTCAGTTTTGACAAAAGAACACTGTTTATTACTAAAATGCTCTAATTGAGCTGTTAGAATGTCAGAAACAAGCTTTCTGAGCTGAGAACTACATTTTGTGACAAAGCGCATCAGTGGATGATGAGAATGTCAGTTTTGACAAAGAACACTGTTCATTACTGAAATGCTCTAATTGAGCTGTTAGAATGTCAGAAACAAGCTTTCTGAGCTGAAAACTGCATTTTGTGACAAAGTGCATCAGAGGATGATGAGAAATTCAGTTTTGAGTAAGAAGACAGTTCATCACTGAAATGCTCTAATTGAGGTGTTAAGAATGTCAGAAACAAGCTTTCTGAGCTGAAAATCACATTTTGGACAAAGTGCATCAGAGGATGATGAGAAATTCAGTTTTGACAAAGAAGACAGTTCTTCACTGAAATGCTCTAATTGAGCTGTTAGAATGTCAGAAACAAGCTTTCTGGGCTGAGAAATGCATTTTGTGACAAAGTGCATCAGTGGATGATGAGATTGTCAGTTTTGACAAAGAACACTGTTCATTACTGAAATGCTCTAAATGAGCTGTTATAATGTCAGAAACAAGCTTTCTGAGCTGAAAACTGCATTTTGTGACACAGTTCAACAGTGGATGATGAGAATGTCAGTTTTGACAAAGAACACTGTTCATTACTAAAATGCTCTAATTGAGCTGTTAGAATGTCAGAAACAAGCTTTCTGAGCTGAGAACTACATTTTGTGACAAAGTGCATCAGTGGATGATGAGAATGTCAGTTTTGACAAAAGAACACTGTTTATTACTAAAATGCTCTAATTGAGCTGTTAGAATGTCAGAAACAAGCTTTCTGAGCTGAAAATCACATTTTGTGACAAAGTGCATCAGAGGATGATGAGAAATTCAGTTTTGACAAAGAAGACAGTTCATCACTGAAATGCTCTAATTGAGCTGTTAGAATGTCAGAAACAAGCTTTCTGAGCTGAGAACTGCATTTTGTGACAAAGTGCATCAGTGGATGATGAGAATGTCAGTTTTGACAAAGAACATTCTTCATCAATAAAATGCTCTGATTGAGCTGTTAGAATGTCAGAAACAAGCTTTCTGGGCTAAAAAATGTATTTTGTGACAAAGTGCATCAGTGGATGATGAGAATGTAAGTATTGACAAAGAACACTGTTCATTACTGAAATGCTCTAATTGAGCTATTAGAATGTCAGAAACAAGCTTTCTGAGCTGAAAACTGCATTTTGTGACAAAGTGCATCAGTGGATGATGAGAATGTCAGTATTGACAAAGAACACTGTTCATTACTAAAATGCTCTAATTGAGCTGTTAGAATGTCAGAAACAAGCTTTCTGAGCTGAGAACTGCATTTTGTGACAAAGTGCATCAGTGGATGATGACAATGTCAGTTTTGACAAAGAACACTGTTCATTACTAAAATGCTCTAATTGAGCTGTTAGAATGTCAGAAACAATCTTTCTGAGCTGAAAACTGCATTTTGTGACAAAGTGCATCAGTGGATGATGAGAATGTCAGTTTTGACAAAGAACACTGTTCATTACTGAAATGCTCTAATTGAGCTGTTAGAATGTCAGAAACAAGCTTTCTGAGCTGAAAATCACATTTTGTGACAAAGTGCATCAGAGGATGATGAGAAATTCAGTTTTGACAAAGAAGACGGTTCATCGCTGAAATGCTCTAATTGAGCTCTTAGAATGTCAGAAACAAGCTTTCTGAGCTGAGAACTGCATTTTGTGACACAGTTCATCAGTGGATGATGAGAATGTCAGTTTTGACAAAGAACACTGTTCAATACTAAAATGCTCTAATTGAGCTGTTAGAATGTCAGAAACAAGCTTTCTGAGCTGAAAACTGCATTTTGTGACAAAGTGCATCAGTGGATGATGAGAATGTCAGTTTTGACCAAGAACACTGTTCATTACTGAAATGCTCTAATTGAGCTGTTAGAATGTCAGAAACAAGCTTTCTGAGCTGAGAACTGCATTTTGTGACAAAGTTCATCAGAGGATGTTGAGAAATTCAGTTTTGACAAAGAACACTGTTCATTACTAAAATGCTCTAATTGAGCTGTTAGAATGTCAGAAACAAGCTTTCTGAGCTGAAAACTGCATTTTGTGACAAAGTGCATCAGTGGATGATGAGAATGTCAGTTTTGACAAAGAACACTGTTCATTACTGAAATGCTCTAATTGAGCTGTTAGAATGTCAGAAACAAGCTTTCTGAGCTGAGAACTACATTTTGTGACAAAGTGCATCAGTGGATGATGAGAATGTCAGTTTTGACAAAGAACACTGTTTATTACTAAAATGCTCTAATTGAGCTGTTAGAATGTCAGAAACAAGCTTTCTGAGCTGAAAATCACATTTTGTGACAAAGTGCATCAGAGGATGATGAGAAATTCAGTTTTGACAAAGAAGACAGTTCATCACTGAAATGCTCTAATTGAGCTGTTAGAATTTCAGAAACAAGCTTTGTGAGCTGAGAACTGCATTTTGTGACAAAGTGCATCAGTGGATGATGAGAATGTCAGTTTTGACAAAGAACACTCTTCATTACTAAAATGCTCTGATTGAGCTGTTAGAATGACAGAAACAAGCTTTCTGGGCTAAAAAATGCATTTTGTGACAAAGTGCATCAGTGGATGATGAGAATGTCAGTATTGACAAAGAACACTGTTCATTACTGAAATGCTCTAATTGAGCTGTTAGAATGTCAGAAACAAGCTTTCTGAGCTGAAAACTGCATTTTGTGACAAAGTGCATCAATGGATGATGACAATGTCAGTTTTGACAAAGAACACAGTTCATTACTAAAATGCTCTAATTGAGCTGTTAGAATGTCAGAAACAAGCTTTCTGAGCTGAAAATCACATTTTGTGACAAAGTGCATCAGAGGATGTTGAGAAATTCAGTTTTGACAAAGAACACTGTTCATTACTAAAATACTCTAATTGAGCTGTTAGAATGTCAGAAACAAGCTTTCTGAGCTGAAACTGGATTTTGTGACAAAGTGCATCAGTGGATGATGAGAATGTCAGTTTTGACAAAAGAACACTGTTTATTACTAAGATGCTCTAATTGAGCTGTTAGAATGTCAGAAACAAGCTTTCTGAGCTGAAAACTGCATTTTGTGACACAGTTCATCAGTGGATGATGAGAATGTCAGTTTTGACAAAAGAACACTGTTTATTACTAAAATGCTCTGATTGAGCTGTTAGAATGACAGAAACAAGCTTTCTGGAATAAAAAATGCATTTTGTGACAAAGTGCATCAGTGGATGATGAGAATGTCAGTTTTGACAAAAGAACACTGTTTATTACTAAAATGCTCTGATTGAGCTGTTAGAATGTCAGAAACAAGCTTTCTGAGCTGAAAACTGCATTTTGTGACACAGTTCATCAGTGGATGATGAGAATGTCAGTTTTGACAAAAGAACACTGTTTATTACTAAAATGCTCTAATTGAGCTGTTAGAATGTCATTAACAAGCTTTCTGAGCTAAAAATCACATTTTGTTACAAAGTGCGTCAGAGGATGATGAGAAATTCAGTTTTGACAAAGAAGATAGTTCATCGCTGAAATGCTCTAATTAAGCTGTTAGAATGTCAGAAACAAGCTTTCTGAGCTGAGAACTGCATTTTGTGACAAAGTGCATCAGTGGATGATGAGAATGTCAGTTTTGACAAAGAACACTGTTCATTACTAAAATGCTCTAATTGAGCTGTTAGAATGTCAGAAACAAGCTTTCTGAGCTGAAAACTGCATTTTGTGACAAAGTGCATTAGTGGATGATGAGAATGTCAGTTTTGACCAAGAACACTGTTTATTACTGAAATGCTCTAAATGAGCTGTTATAATGTCAGAAACAAGCTTTCTGAGCTGAAAACTGCATTTTGTGACACAGTTCAACAGTGGATGATGAGAATGTCAGTTTTGACAAAGAACACTGTTCATTACTAAAATGCTCTAATTGAGCTGTTAGAATGTCAGAAACAAGCTTTCTGAGCTGAGAACTGCATTTTGTGACAAAGTGCATCAGTGGATGATGAGAATGTCAGTTTTGACCAAGAACACTGTTTATTACTGAAATGCTCTAAATGAGCTGTTATAATGTCAGAAACAAGCTTTCTGAGCTGAAAACTGCATTTTGTGACACAGTTCAACAGTGGATGATGAGAATGTCAGTTTTGACAAAGAACACTGTTAATTACTAAAATGCTCTAATTGAGCTGTTAGAATGTCAAAAACAAGCTTTCTGAGCTGAAAACTGCATTTTGTGACAAAGTGCATCATTGGATGATGAGAATGTCAGTTTTGACAAAGAAGACAGTTAATCACTGAAATGCTCTAATTGAGCTGTTAGAATGTCAGAAACAAGCTTTCTGAGCTGAGAACTGCATTTTGTGACAAAGTGCATCAGTGGATGATGAGAATGTCAGTTTTGACAAAGAACACTGTTCATTACTGAAATGCTCTAAATGAGCTGTTATAATGTCAGAAACAAGCTTTCTGAGCTGAAAACTGCATTTTGTGACACAGTTCATCAGTGGATGATGAGAATGTCAGTTTTGACAAAGAACACTGTTAATTACTAAAATGCTCTAATTGAGCTGTTAGAATGTCAAAAACAAGCTTTCTGAGCTGAAAACTGCATTTTGTGACAAAGTGCATCAGAGGATGTTGAGAAATTCAGTTTTGACAAAGAAGACAGTTCATGACTGAAATGCTCTAATTGAGCTGTTAGAATGTCAGAAACAAGCTTTCTGGGCTGAGAACTGCATTTTGTAACAAAGTGCATCAGTGGATGATGAGAATGTCAGTTTTGACAAAGAACACTGTTCATTACTGAAATGCTCCAAATGAGCTGTTAAAATGTCAGAAAAAAGCTTTCTGAGCTGAAAACTTCATTTTGTGACACAGTTCATCAGTGGATGATGAGAATGTCAGTTTTGACGAAGAACACTGTTCATTACTAAAATGCTCTAATTGAGCTGTTAGAATGTCAAAAACAAGCTTTCTGAGCTGAAAACTGCATTTTGTGACAAAGTGCATCAGTGGATGATGAGAATGTCAGTTTTGACAAAGAACACTGTTCATTACTGAAATGCTCTAATTGAGCTGTTAGAATGTCAAAAACAAGCTTTCTGAGCTGAAATCTGCATTTTGTGACAAAGTGCATAAGTGGTGATGAGAATGTCAGTTTTGACAAAGAACACTGTTCATCACAAAAAATGCTCTAATTGAGCTGTTAGAATGTCAGAAACAAGCTTTCTGAGCTGAAAACTGCATTTTGTGATAAAGTGCATCAGTGGATGATGACAATGTCAGTTTTGACAAAGAACACTGTTCATTACTAAAATGCTCTAATTGAGCTGTTAGAATGTCAGGAACAAGCTTTCTGAGCTGAAAACTGCATTTTGTGACAAAGTGCATCAGTGGATGATGAGAATGTCAGTTTTGAAAAAGAACACTGGTCATTACTGAAATGCTCTAATTGAGCTGTTAGAATGTCAGAAACAAGCTTTCTGAGCTGAAAATCACATTTTGTGACAAAGTGCATCAGAGGATGATGAGAAATTCAGTTTTGACGAAGAAGACAGTTCATCACTGAAATGTTCTAATTGAGCTGTTAGAATGTCAGAAACAAGCTTTCTGAGCTGAGAACTACATTTTGTGACAAAGTTCATCAGTGGATGATGAGAATGTCAGTTTTGACCAAAGAACACTGTTTATTACTAAAATGCTCTAATTGAGCTGTTAGAATGTCAGAAACAAGCTTTCTGGGCTAAAAAATGCATTTTGTGACAAAGTGCATCAGTGGATGATGAGAATGTCAGTATTGACAAAGAACACTGTTCATTACTGAAATGCTCTAATTGAGCTGTTAGAATGTCAGAAACAAGCTTTCTGAGCTGAAAACTGCATTTTGTGACAAAGTGCATCAGTGGATGATGAGAATGTCAGTATTGACAAAGAACACTGTTCATTACAAAAATGCTCTAATTGAGCTGTTAGAATGTCAGAAACAAGCTTTCTGAGCTGAGAACTGCATTTTGTGACAAAGTGCATCAGTGGATGATGACAATGTCAGTTTTGACAAAGAACACTGTTCATCACTAAAATGCTCTAATTTAGTTGTTAGAATGTCAGAAACAAGCTTTCTGAGCTGCAAACTACCTTTTGTGACAAAGTGCATCAGTGGATGATGAGAATGTCAGTTTTGACAAAGAACACTGTTCATTACTAAAATGCTCTAATTGAGCTGTTAGAATGTCAGAAAGAAGCTTTCTGAGCTGAAAACTGCATTTTGTGACAAAGTGCATCAGTGGATGATGAGAATGTCAGTTTTGACAAAGAACACTGTTCATTACTAAAATGCTCTAATTGAGCTGTTAGAATGTCAGAAACAATCTTTCTGAGCTGAAAACTGCATTTTGTGACAAAGTGCATCAGTGGATGATGAGAATGTCAGTTTTGACAAAGAACACTGTTCATTACTGAAATGCTCTAATTGAGCTGTTAGAATGTCAGAAACAAGCTTTCTGAGCTGAAAATCACATTTTGTGACAAAGTGCATCAGAGGATGATGAGAAATTCAGTTTTGACAAAGAAGACGGTTCATCGCTGAAATGCTCTAATTGAGCTCTTAGAATGTCAGAAACAAGCTTTCTGAGCTGAGAACTGCATTTTGTGACACAGTTCATCAGTGGATGATGAGAATGTCAGTTTTGACAAAGAACACTGTTCAATACTAAAATGCTCTAATTGAGCTGTTAGAATGTCAGAAACAAGCTTTCTGAGCTGAAAACTGCATTTTGTGACAAAGTGCATCAGTGGATGATGAGAATGTCAGTTTTGACAAAGAACACTGTTCATTACTGAAATGCTCTAATTGAGCTGTTAGAATGTCAGAAACAAGCTTTCTGAGCTGAGAACTGCATTTTGTGACAAAGTTCATCAGAGGATGTTGAGAAATTCAGTTTTGACAAAGAACACTGTTCATTACTAAAATGCTCTAATTGAGCTGTTAGAATGTCAGAAACAAGCTTTCTGAGCTGAAAACTGCATTTTGTGACAAAGTGCATCAGTGGATGATGAGAATGTCAGTTTTGACAAAGAACACTGTTCATTACTGAAATGCTCTAATTGAGCTGTTAGAATGTCAGAAACAAGCTTTCTGAGCTGAGAACTACATTTTGTGACAAAGTGCATCAGTGGATGATGAGAATGTCAGTTTTGACAAAGAACACTGTTTATTACTAAAATGCTCTAATTGAGCTGTTAGAATGTCAGAAACAAGCTTTCTGAGCTGAAAATCACATTTTGTGACAAAGTGCATCAGAGGATGATGAGAAATTCAGTTTTGACAAAGAAGACAGTTCATCACTGAAATGCTCTAATTGAGCTGTTAGAATTTCAGAAACAAGCTTTGTGAGCTGAGAACTGCATTTTGTGACAAAGTGCATCAGTGGATGATGAGAATGTCAGTTTTGACAAAGAACACTCTTCATTACTAAAATGCTCTGATTGAGCTGTTAGAATGACAGAAACAAGCTTTCTGGGCTAAAAAATGCATTTTGTGACAAAGTGCATCAGTGGATGATGAGAATGTCAGTATTGACAAAGAACACTGTTCATTACTGAAATGCTCTAATTGAGCTGTTAGAATGTCAGAAACAAGCTTTCTGAGCTGAAAACTGCATTTTGTGACAAAGTGCATCAATGGATGATGACAATGTCAGTTTTGACAAAGAACACTGTTCATTACTAAAATGCTCTAATTGAGCTGTTAGAATGTCAGAAACAAGCTTTCTGAGCTGAAAATCACATTTTGTGACAAAGTGCATCAGAGGATGTTGAGAAATTCAGTTTTGACAAAGAACACTGTTCATTACTAAAATACTCTAATTGAGCTGTTAGAATGTCAGAAACAAGTTTTCTGAGCTGAAACTGGATTTTGTGACAAAGTGCATCAGTGGATGATGAGAATGTCAGTTTTGACAAAAGAACACTGTTTATTACTAAGATGCTCTAATTGAGCTGTTAGAATGTCAGAAACAAGCTTTCTGAGCTGAAAACTGCATTTTGTGACACAGTTCATCAGTGGATGATGAGAATGTCAGTTTTGACAAAAGAACACTGTTTATTACTAAAATGCTCTGATTGAGCTGTTAGAATGACAGAAACAAGCTTTCTGGAATAAAAAATGCATTTTGTGACAAAGTGCATCAGTGGATGATGAGAATGTCAGTTTTGACAAAAGAACACTGTTTATTACTAAAATGCTCTGATTGAGCTGTTAGAATGTCAGAAACAAGCTTTCTGAGCTGAAAACTGCATTTTGTGACACAGTTCATCAGTGGATGATGAGAATGTCAGTTTTGACAAAAGAACACTGTTTATTACTAAAATGCTCTAATTGAGCTGTTAGAATGTCATTAACAAGCTTTCTGAGCTAAAAATCACATTTTGTTACAAAGTGCGTCAGAGGATGATGAGAAATTCAGTTTTGACAAAGAAGATAGTTCATCGCTGAAATGCTCTAATTAAGCTGTTAGAATGTCAGAAACAAGCTTTCTGAGCTGAGAACTGCATTTTGTGACAAAGTGCATCAGTGGATGATGAGAATGTCAGTTTTGACAAAGAACACTGTTCATTACTAAAATGCTCTAATTGAGCTGTTAGAATGTCAGAAACAAGCTTTCTGAGCTGAAAACTGCATTTTGTGACAAAGTGCATTAGTGGATGATGAGAATGTCAGTTTTGACCAAGAACACTGTTTATTACTGAAATGCTCTAAATGAGCTGTTATAATGTCAGAAACAAGCTTTCTGAGCTGAAAACTGCATTTTGTGACACAGTTCAACAGTGGATGATGAGAATGTCAGTTTTGACAAAGAACACTGTTCATTACTAAAATGCTCTAATTGAGCTGTTAGAATGTCAGAAACAAGCTTTCTGAGCTGAGAACTGCATTTTGTGACAAAGTGCATCAGTGGATGATGAGAATGTCAGTTTTGACCAAGAACACTGTTTATTACTGAAATGCTCTAAATGAGCTGTTATAATGTCAGAAACAAGCTTTCTGAGCTGAAAACTGCATTTTGTGACACAGTTCAACAGTGGATGATGAGAATGTCAGTTTTGACAAAGAACACTGTTAATTACTAAAATGCTCTAATTGAGCTGTTAGAATGTCAAAAACAAGCTTTCTGAGCTGAAAACTGCATTTTGTGACAAAGTGCATCATTGGATGATGAGAATGTCAGTTTTGACAAAGAAGACAGTTAATCACTGAAATGCTCTAATTGAGCTGTTAGAATGTCAGAAACAAGCTTTCTGAGCTGAGAACTGCATTTTGTGACAAAGTGCATCAGTGGATGATGAGAATGTCAGTTTTGACAAAGAACACTGTTCATTACTGAAATGCTCTAAATGAGCTGTTATAATGTCAGAAACAAGCTTTCTGAGCTGAAAACTGCATTTTGTGACACAGTTCATCATTGGATGATGAGAATGTCAGTTTTGACAAAGAACACTGTTAATTACTAAAATGCTCTAATTGAGCTGTTAGAATGTCAAAAACAAGCTTTCTGAGCTGAAAACTGCATTTTGTGACAAAGTGCATCAGAGGATGTTGAGAAATTCAGTTTTGACAAAGAAGACAGTTCATGACTGAAATGCTCTAATTGAGCTGTTAGAATGTCAGAAACAAGCTTTCTGGGCTGAGAACTGCATTTTGTAACAAAGTGCATCAGTGGATGATGAGAATGTCAGTTTTGACAAAGAACACTGTTCATTACTGAAATGCTCCAAATGAGCTGTTAAAATGTCAGAAAAAAGCTTTCTGAGCTGAAAACTTCATTTTGTGACACAGTTCATCAGTGGATGATGAGAATGTCAGTTTTGACGAAGAACACTGTTCATTACTAAAATGCTCTAATTGAGCTGTTAGAATGTCAAAAACAAGCTTTCTGAGCTGAAAACTGCATTTTGTGACAAAGTGCATCAGTGGATGATGAGAATGTCAGTTTTGACAAAGAACACTGTTCATTACTGAAATGCTCTAATTGAGCTGTTAGAATGTCAAAAACAAGCTTTCTGAGCTGAAATCTGCATTTTGTGACAAAGTGCATAAGTGGTGATGAGAATGTCAGTTTTGACAAAGAACACTGTTCATCACAAAAAATGCTCTAATTGAGCTGTTAGAATGTCAGAAACAAGCTTTCTGAGCTGAAAACTGCATTTTGTGATAAAGTGCATCAGTGGATGATGACAATGTCAGTTTTGACAAAGAACACTGTTCATTACTAAAATGCTCTAATTGAGCTGTTAGAATGTCAGGAACAAGCTTTCTGAGCTGAAAACTGCATTTTGTGACAAAGTGCATCAGTGGATGATGAGAATGTCAGTTTTGAAAAAGAACACTGGTCATTACTGAAATGCTCTAATTGAGCTGTTAGAATGTCAGAAACAAGCTTTCTGAGCTGAAAATCACATTTTGTGACAAAGTGCATCAGAGGATGATGAGAAATTCAGTTTTGACGAAGAAGACAGTTCATCACTGAAATGCTCTAATTGAGCTGTTAGAATGTCAGAAACAAGCTTTCTGAGCTGAGAACTACATTTTGTGACAAAGTTCATCAGTGGATGATGAGAATGTCAGTTTTGACCAAAGAACACTGTTTATTACTAAAATGCTCTAATTGAGCTGTTAGAATGTCAGAAACAAGCTTTCTGGGCTAAAAAATGCATTTTGTGACAAAGTGCATCAGTGGATGATGAGAATGTCAGTATTGACAAAGAACACTGTTCATTACTGAAATGCTCTAATTGAGCTGTTAGAATGTCAGAAACAAGCTTTCTGAGCTGAAAACTGCATTTTGTGACAAAGTGCATCAGTGGATGATGAGAATGTCAGTATTGACAAAGAACACTGTTCATTACTAAAATGCTCTAATTGAGCTGTTAGAATGTCAGAAACAAGCTTTCTGAGCTGAGAACTGCATTTTGTGACAAAGTGCATCAGTGGATGATGACAATGTCAGTTTTGACAAAGAACACTGTTCATCACTAAAATGCTCTAATTTAGTTGTTAGAATGTCAGAAACAAGCTTTCTGAGCTGCAAACTACCTTTTGTGACAAAGTGCATCAGTGGATGATGAGAATGTCAGTTTTGACAAAGAACACTGTTCATTACTAAAATGCTCTAATTGAGCTGTTAGAATGTCAGAAAGAAGCTTTCTGAGCTGAAAACTGCATTTTGTGACAAAGTGCATCAGTGGATGATGAGAATGTCAGTTTTGACAAAGAACACTGTTCATTACTGAAATGCTCTAATTGAGCTGTTAGAATGTCAGAAACAAGCTTTCTGAGCTGAAATCTGCATTTTGTGACAAAGTGCATCAGTGGTGATGAGAATGTCAGTTTTGACAAAGAACACTGTTCATCACAAAAAAATGCTCTAATTGAGCTGTTAGAATGTCAGAAACAAGCTTTCTGAGCTGAGAACTGCATTTTGTGACACAGTTCATCAGTGGATGATGAGAATGTCAGTTTTGACAAAGAACACTGTTCATTACTAAAATACTCTAATTGAGCTGTTAGAATGTCAGAAACAAGCTTTCTGAGCTGAAAACTGCATTTTGTGACAAAGTGCATTAGTGGATGATGAGAATGTCAGTTTTGACAAAAGAACACGGTTTATTACTAAAATGCTCTAATTGAGCTGTTAGAATGTCAGAAACAAGCTTTCTGAGCTGAGAACTACATTTTGTGACAAAGTGCATCGTCGGATGATGAGAATGTCAGTTTTGACAAAGAACACTGTTCATTACTGAAATGCTCTAATTGAGCTGTTAGAATGTCCGAAACAAGCTTTCTGAGCTGAGAACTGCATTTTGTGACAAAGTGCATCAGTGGATGATGAGAATGTCAGTTTTGACAAAGAACACTGTTCATTACTGAAATGCTCTAAATGAGCTGTTAGGATGTCAGAAACAAGCTTTCTGAGCTGAAAACTGCATTTTGTGACAAAGCGCATCAGTGGATGATGAGAATGTCAGTTTTGACAAAGAACACTGTTCATTACTGAAATGCTCTAATTGAGCTGTTAGAATGTCAGAAACAAGCTTTCTGAGCTGAAAACTGCATTTTGTGACAAAGTGCATCAGAGGATGATGAGAAATTAAGTTTTGAGTAAGAAGACAGTTCATCACTGAAATGCTCTAATTGAGGTGTTAAGAATGTCAGAAACAAGCTTTCTGAGCTGAAAATCACATTTTGGACAAAGTGCATCAGAGGATGATGAGAAATTCAGTTTTGACAAAGAAGACAGTTCTTCACTGAAATGCTCTAATTGAGCTGTTAGAATGTCAGAAACAAGCTTTATGGGCTGAGAAATGCATTTTGTGACAAAGTGCATCAGTGGATGATGAGATTGTCAGTTTTGACAAAGAACACTGTTCATTACTGAAATGCTCTAAATGAGCTGTTATAATGTCAGAAACAAGCTTTCTGAGCTGAAAACTGCATTTTGTGACACAGTTCAACAGTGGATGATGAGAATGTCAGTTTTGACAAAGAACACTGTTCATTACTAAAATGCTCTAATTGAGCTGTTAGAATGTCAGAAACAAGCTTTCTGAGCTGAAAACTGCATTTTGAGACAATGTGCATCAGTGGATGATGAGAATGTCAGTTTTGACAAAAGAACACTGTTTATTACTAAAATGCTCTAATTGAGCTGTTAGAATGTCAGAAACAAGCTTTCTGAGCTGAAAATCACATTTTGTGACAAAGTGCATCAGAGGATGATGAGAAATTCAGTTTTGACAAAGAAGACAGTTCATCACTGAAATGCTCTAATTGAGCTGTTAGAATGTCAGAAACAAGCTTTCTGAGCTGAGAACTGCATTTTGTGACAAAGTGCATCAGTGGATGATGAGAATGTCAGTTTTGACAAAGAACATTCTTCATCAATAAAATGCTCTGATTGAGCTGTTAGAATGTCAGAAACAAGCTTTCTGGGCTAAAAAATGTATTTTGTGACAAAGTGCATCAGTGGATGATGAGAATGTCAGTATTGACAAAGAACACTGTTCATTACTGAAATGCTCTAATTGAGCTATTAGAATGTCAGAAACAAGCTTTCTGAGCTGAAAACTGCATTTTGTGACAAAGTGCATCAGTGGATGATGAGAATGTCAGTATTGACAAAGAACACTGTTCATTACTAAAATGCTCTAATTGAGCTGTTAGAATGTCAGAAACAAGCTTTCTGAGCTGAGAACTGCATTTTGTGACAAAGTGCATCAGTGGATGATGACAATGTCAGTTTTGACAAAGAACACTGTTCATCACTAAAATGCTCTAATTGAGTTGTTAGAATGTCAGAAACAAGCTTTCTGAGCTGCAAACTACCTTTTGTGACAAAGTGCATCAGTGGATGATGAGAATGTCAGTTTTGACAAAGAACACTGTTCATTACTAAAATGCTCTAATTGAGCTGTTAGAATGTCAGAAACAAGCTTTCTGAGCTGAAAACTGCATTTTGTGACAAAGTGCATCAGTGGATGATGAGAATGTCAGTTTTGACAAAGAACACTGTTCATTACTGAAATGCTCTAATTGAGCTGTTAGAATGTCAGAAACAAACTTTCTGAGCTGAAATCTGAATTTTGTGACAAAGTGCATCAGTGGTGATGAGAATGTCAGTTTTGACAAAAGAACACTGTTTATTACTTAAATGCTCTAATTGAGCTGTTAGAATGTCAGAAACAAGCTTTCTGAGCTGAAAATCACATTTTGTGACAAAGTGCATCAGAGGATGATGAGAAATTCAGTTTTGACAAAGAAGACGGTTCATCGCTGAAATGCTCTAATTGAGCTCTTAGAATGTCAGAAACAAGCTTTCTGAGCTGAGAACTGCATTTTGTGACACAGTTCATCAGTGGATGATGAGAATGTCAGTTTTGACAAAGAACACTGTTCAATACTAAAATGCTCTAATTGAGCTGTTAGAATGTCAGAAACAAGCTTTCTGAGCTGAAAACTGCATTTTGTGACAAAGTGCATCAGTGGATGATGAGAATGTCAGTTTTGACAAAGAACACTGTTCATTACTGAAATGCTCTAATTGAGCTGTTATAATGGCAGAAACAAGCTTTCTGAGCTGAAAACAGCATTTTGTGACAAAGTGCATCAGTGGATGATGAGAATGTCAGTTTTGACAAAAGAACACTGTTTATTACTAAAATGCTCTAATTGAGCTGTTAGAATGTCAGAAACAAGCTTTCTGAGCTGAGAACTACATTTTGTGACAAAGCGCATCAGTGGATGATGAGAATGTCAGTTTTGACAAAGAACACTGTTCATTACTGAAATGCTCTAATTGAGCTGTTAGAATGTCAGAAACAAGCTTTCTGAGCTGAAAACTGCATTTTGTGACAAAGTGCATCAGAGGATGATGAGAAATTCAGTTTTGAGTAAGAAGACAGTTCATCACTGAAATGCTCTAATTGAGGTGTTAAGAATGTCAGAAACAAGCTTTCTGAGCTGAAAATCACATTTTGGACAAAGTGCATCAGAGGATGATGAGAAATTCAGTTTTGACAAAGAAGACAGTTCTTCACTGAAATGCTCTAATTGAGCTGTTAGAATGTCAGAAACAAGCTTTCTGGGCTGAGAAATGCATTTTGTGACAAAGTGCATCAGTGGATGATGAGATTGTCAGTTTTGACAAAGAACACTGTTCATTACTGAAATGCTCTAAATGAGCTGTTATAATGTCAGAAACAAGCTTTCTGAGCTGAAAACTGCATTTTGTGACACAGTTCAACAGTGGATGATGAGAATGTCAGTTTTGACAAAGAACACTGTTCATTACTAAAATGCTCTAATTGAGCTGTTAGAATGTCAGAAACAAGCTTTCTGAGCTGAAAACTGCATTTTGTGACAAAGTGCATCAGTGGATGATGAGAATGTCAGTTTTGACAAAAGAACACTGTTTATTACTAAAATGCTCTAATTGAGCTGTTAGAATGTCAGAAACAAGCTTTCTGAGCTGAAAATCACATTTTGTGACAAAGTGCATCAGAGGATGATGAGAAATTCAGTTTTGACAAAGAAGACAGTTCATCACTGAAATGCTCTAATTGAGCTGTTAGAATGTCAGAAACAAGCTTTCTGAGCTGAGAACTGCATTTTGTGACAAAGTGCATCAGTGGATGATGAGAATGTCAGTTTTGACAAAGAACATTCTTCATCAATAAAATGCTCTGATTGAGCTGTTAGAATGTCAGAAACAAGCTTTCTGGGCTAAAAAATGTATTTTGTGACAAAGTGCATCA
Organism: Barbatula barbatula; assembly: GCF_947034865.1. Lineage (NCBI taxonomy): Eukaryota > Metazoa > Chordata > Actinopteri > Cypriniformes > Nemacheilidae > Barbatula > Barbatula barbatula. Next base: position 7,036,056 of record NC_136773.1, read on the forward strand.
GTGGATGATGAGAATGTAAGTATTGACAAAGAACACTGTTCATTACTGAAATGCTCTAATTGAGCTATTAGAATGTCAGAAACAAGCTTTCTGAGCTGAAAACTGCATTTTGTGACAAAGTGCATCAGTGGATGATGAGAATGTCAGTATTGACAAAGAACACTGTTCATTACTAAAATGCTCTAATTGAGCTGTTAGAATGTCAGAAACAAGCTTTCTGAGCTGAGAACTGCATTTTGTGACAAAGTGCATCAGTGGATGATGACAATGTCAGTTTTGACAAAGAACACTGTTCATCACTAAAATGCTCTAATTGAGTTGTTAAAATGTCAGAAACAAGCTTTCTGAGCTGCAAACTACCTTTTGTGACAAAGTGCATCAGTGGATGATGAGAATGTCAGTTTTGACAAAGAACACTGTTCATTACTAAAATGCTCTAATTGAGCTGTTAGAATGTCAGAAACAATCTTTCTGAGCTGAAAACTGCATTTTGTGACAAAGTGCATCAGTGGATGATGAGAATGTCAGTTTTGACAAAGAACACTGTTCATTACTGAAATGCTCTAATTGAGCTGTTAGAATGTCAGAAACAAGCTTTCTGAGCTGAAAATCACATTTTGTGACAAAGTGCATCAGAGGATGATGAGAAATTCAGTTTTGACAAAGAAGACGGTTCATCGCTGAAATGCTCTAATTGAGCTCTTAGAATGTCAGAAACAAGCTTTCTGAGCTGAGAACTGCATTTTGTGACACAGTTCATCAGTGGATGATGAGAATGTCAGTTTTGACAAAGAACACTGTTCAATACTAAAATGCTCTAATTGAGCTGTTAGAATGTCAGAAACAAGCTTTCTGAGCTGAAAACTGCATTTTGTGACAAAGTGCATCAGTGGATGATGAGAATGTCAGTTTTGACAAAGAACACTGTTCATTACTGAAATGCTCTAATTGAGCTGTTAGAATGTCAGAAACAAGCTTTCTGAGCTGAGAACTGCATTTTGTGACAAAGTTCATCAGAGGATGTTGAGAAATTCAGTTTTGACAAAGAACACTGTTCATTACTAAAATGCTCTAATTGAGCTGTTAGAATGTCAGAAACAAGCTTTCTGAGCTGAGAACTGCATTTTGTGACAAAGTGCATCAGTGGATGATGAGAATGTCAGTTTTGACAAAGAACACTGTTCATTACTGAAATGCTCTAATTGAGCTGTTAGAATGTCAGAAACAAGCTTTCTGAGCTGAGAACTACATTTTGTGACAAAGTGCATCAGTGGATGATGAGAATGTCAGTTTTGACAAAGAACACTGTTTATTACTAAAATGCTCTAATTGAGCTGTTAGAATGTCAGAAACAAGCTTTCTGAGCTGAAAATCACATTTTGTGACAAAGTGCATCAGAGGATGATGAGAAATTCAGTTTTGACAAAGAAGACAGTTCATCACTGAAATGCTCTAATTGAGCTGTTAGAATTTCAGAAACAAGCTTTGTGAGCTGAGAACTGCATTTTGTGACAAAGTGCATCAGTGGATGATGAGAATGTCAGTTTTGACAAAGAACACTCTTCATTACTAAAATGCTCTGATTGAGCTGTTAGAATGACAGAAACAAGCTTTCTGGGCTAAAAAATGCATTTTGTGACAAAGTGCATCAGTGGATGATGAGAATGTCAGTATTGACAAAGAACACTGTTCATTACTGAAATGCTCTAATTGAGCTGTTAGAATGTCAGAAACAAGCTTTCTGAGCTGAAAACTGCATTTTGTGACAAAGTGCATCAATGGATGATGACAATGTCAGTTTTGACAAAGAACACTGTTCATTACTAAAATGCTCTAATTGAGCTGTTAGAATGTCAGAAACAAGCTTTCTGAGCTGAAAATCACATTTTGTGACAAAGTGCATCAGAGGATGTTGAGAAATTCAGTTTTGACAAAGAACACTGTTCATTACTAAAATACTCTAATTGAGCTGTTAGAATGTCAGAAACAAGCTTTCTGAGCTGAAACTGGATTTTGTGACAAAGTGCATCAGTGGATGATGAGAATGTCAGTTTTGACAAAAGAACACTGTTTATTACTAAGATGCTCTAATTGAGCTGTTAGAATGTCAGAAACAAGCTTTCTGAGCTGAAAACTGCATTTTGTGACACAGTTCATCAGTGGATGATGAGAATGTCAGTTTTGACAAAAGAACACTGTTTATTACTAAAATGCTCTGATTGAGCTGTTAGAATGACAGAAACAAGCTTTCTGGGCTAAAAAATGCATTTTGTGACAAAGTGCATCAGTGGATGATGAGAATGTCAGTTTTGACAAAAGAACACTGTTTATTACTAAAATGCTCTGATTGAGCTGTTAGAATGTCAGAAACAAGCTTTCTGAGCTGAAAACTGAATTTTGTGACACAGTTCATCAGTGGATGATGAGAATGTCAGTTTTGACAAAAGAACACTGTTTATTACTAAAATGCTCTAATTGAGCTGTTAGAATGTCATTAACAAGCTTTCTGAGCTAAAAATCACATTTTGTTACAAAGTGCGTCAGAGGATGATGAGAAATTCAGTTTTGACAAAGAAGATAGTTCATCGCTGAAATGCTCGAATTAAGCTGTTAGAATGTCAGAAACAAGCTTTCTGAGCTGAGAACTGCATTTTGTGACAAAGTGCATCAGTGGATGATGAGAATGTCAGTTTTGACAAAGAACACTGTTCATTACTAAAATGCTCTAATTGAGCTGTTAGAATGTCAGAAACAAGCTTTCTGAGCTGAAAACTGCATTTTGTGACAAAGTGCATCAGTGGATGATGAGAATGTCAGTTTTGACAAAGAACACTGTTCATTACTGAAATGCTCTAATTGAGCTGTTAGAATGTCAGAAACAAGCTTTCTGAGCTGAGAACTGCATTTTGTGACAAAGTTCATCAGAGGATGTTGAGAAATTCAGTTTTGACAAAGAACACTGTTCATTACTAAAATGCTCTAATTGAGCTGTTAGAATGTCAGAAACAAGCTTTCTGAGCTGAAAACTGCATTTTGTGACAAAGTGCATCAGTGGATGATGAGAATGTCAGTTTTGACAAAGAACACTGTTCATTACTGAAATGCTCTAATTGAGCTGTTAGAATGTCAGAAACAAGCTTTCTGAGCTGAGAACTACATTTTGTGACAAAGTGCATCAGTGGATGATGAGAATGTCAGTTTTGACAAAGAACACTGTTTATTACTAAAATGCTCTAATTGAGCTGTTAGAATGTCAGAAACAAGCTTTCTGAGCTGAAAATCACATTTTGTGACAAAGTGCATCAGAGGATGATGAGAAATTCAGTTTTGACAAAGAAGACAGTTCATCACTGAAATGCTCTAATTGAGCTGTTAGAATTTCAGAAACAAGCTTTGTGAGCTGAGAACTGCATTTTGTGACAAAGTGCATCAGTGGATGATGAGAATGTCAGTTTTGACAAAGAACACTCTTCATTACTAAAATGCTCTGATTGAGCTGTTAGAATGACAGAAACAAGCTTTCTGGGCTAAAAAATGCATTTTGTGACAAAGTGCATCAGTGGATGATGAGAATGTCAGTATTGACAAAGAACCCTGTTCATTACTGAAATGCTCTAATTGAGCTGTTAGAATGTCAGAAACAAGCTTTCTGAGCTGAAAACTGCATTTTGTGACAAAGTGCATCAATGGATGATGACAATGTCAGTTTTGACAAAGAACACTGTTCATTACTAAAATGCTCTAATTGAGCTGTTAGAATGTCAGAAACAAGCTTTCTGAGCTGAAAATCACATTTTGTGACAAAGTGCATCAGAGGATGTTGAGAAATTCAGTTTTGACAAAGAACACTGTTCATTACTAAAATACTCTAATTGAGCTGTTAGAATGTCAGAAACAAGCTTTCTGAGCTGAAACTGGATTTTGTGACAAAGTGCTTCAGTGGATGATGAGAATGTCAGTTTTGACAAAAGAACACTGTTTATTACTAAAATGCTCTAATTGAGCTGTTAGAATGTCAGAAACAAGCTTTCTGAGCTGAAAACTGCATTTTGTGACAAAGTGCATCAGAGGATGATGAGAAATTCAGTTTTGACAAAGAAGACAGTTCATCACTGAAATGCTCTAATTGAGCTGTTAGAATGTCAGAAACAAGCTTTCTGAGCTGAGAACTACATTTTGTGACAAAGTGCATCAGCGGATGATGAGAAATTCAGTATTGGTAAGAAGACAGTTCATCACTGAAATGCTCTAATTGAGGTGTTAAGAATGTCAGAAACAAGCTTTCTGAGCTGAACATCACATTTTGGACAAAGTGCATCAGAGGATGATGAGAAATTCAGTTTTGACAAAGAAGACAGTTCATCACTGAAATGCTCTAATTGAGCTGTTAGAATGTCAGAAACAAGCTTTCTGAGCTGAGAACTGCATTTTGCGACAAAGTGCATCAGTGGATGATGAGAATGTCAGTTTTGACAAAGAACACTGTTCATTACTGAAATGCTCTAAATGAGCTGTTATAATGTCAGAAACAAGCTTTCTGAGCTGAAAATTGCATTTTGTGACACAGTTCAACAGTGGATGATGAGAATGTCAGTTTTGACAAAGAACACTGTTCATTACTAAAATGCTCTAATTGAGCTGTTAGAATGTCAGAAACAAGCTTTCTGAGCTGAGAACTGCATTTTGTGACAAAGTGCATCAGTGGATGATGAGAATGTCAGTTTTGACAAAGAAGACAGTTCGTGACTGAAATGCTCTAATTGAGCTGTTAGAATGTCAGAAACAAGCTTTCTGAGCTGAGAACTGCATTTTGTGACAAAGTGCATCAGTGGATGATGAGAATGTCAGTTTTGACAAAAAACACTGTTCATTACTGAAATGCTCTAAATGAGCTGTTATAATGTCAGAAACAAGCTTTCTGAGCTGAAAACTGCATTTTGTGACACAGTTCATCAGTGGATGATGAGAATGTCAGTTTTGACAAAGAACACTGTTCATTACTAAAATGCTCTAATTGAGCTGTTAGAATGTCAGAAACAAGCTTTCTGAGCTGAAAACTGCATTTTGTGACAAAGTGCATCAGTGGATGTTGAGAAATTCTGTTTTGACAAAGAAGACAGTTCGTGACTGAAATGCTCTAATTGAGCTGTTAGAATGTCAGAAACAAGCTTTCTGAGCTGAGAACTACATTTTGTGACAAAGTGCATCAGTGGATGATGAGAATGTCAGTTTTGACAAAGAACACTGTTCATTACTGAAATGCTCTAATTGAGCTGTTAGAATGTCAGAAACAAGCTTTCTGAGCTGCAAACTGCATTTTGTGACAAAGTGCATCAGAGGATGATGAGAAATTCAGTTTTGAGTAAGAACACTGTTCATTACTGAAATGCTCTAATTGAGCTGTTAGAATGTCAGAAACAAGCATTCTGAGCTGAAATCTGCATTTTGTGACAAAGTGCATCAGTGGTGATGAGAATGTCAGTTTTGACAAAGAACACTGTTCATCACAAAAAATGCTCTAATTGAGCTGTTAGAATGTCAGAAACAAGCTTTCTGAGCTGAGAACTGCATTTTGTGACACAGTTCATCAGTGGATGATGAGAATGTCAGTTTTGACAAAGAACACTGTTCATTACTAAAATGCTTTAATTGAGCTGTTAGAATGTCAGAAACAAGCTTTCTGAGCTGAAAACTGCATTTTGTGACACAGTTCATCAGTGGATGATGAGAATGTCAGTTTTGACAAAGAACACTGTTCATTACTAAAATGCTCTAATTGAGCTGTTAGAATGTCAGAAACAAGCTTTCTGAGCTGAAAACTGCATTTTGTGACAAAGTGCATTAGTGGATGATGAGAATGTCAGTTTTGACAAAGAACACTGTTCATTACTAAAATGCTCTAATTGAGCTGTTAGAATGTCAGAAACAAGCTTTCTGAGCTGAGAACTACATTTTGTGACAAAGTGCATCGTCGGATGATGAGAATGTCAGTTTTGACAAAGAACACTGTTCATTACTGAAATGCTCTAATTGAGCTGTTAGAATGTCCGAAACAAGCTTTCTGAGCTGAGAACTGCATTTTGTGACAAAGTGCATCAGTGGATGATGAGAATGTCAGTTTTGACAAAGAACACTGTTCATTACTGAAATGCTCTAAATGAGCTGTTAGGATGTCAGAAACAAGCTTTCTGAGCTGAAAACTGCATTTTGTGACAAAGTGCATCGGTGGATGATGAGAATGTCAGTTTTGACAAAAGAACACTGTTTATTACTAAAATGCTCTAATTGAGCTGTTAGAATGTCAGAAACAAGCTTTCTGAGCTGAAAACTGCATTTTGTGACAAAGTGCATCAGAGGATGATGAGAAATTCAGTTTTGACAAAGAAGACAGTTCATCACTGAAATGCTCTAATTGAGCTGTTAGAATGTCAGAAACAAGCTTTCTGAGCTGAGAACTACATTTTGTGACAAAGTGCATCAGCGGATGATGAGAAATTCAGTATTGGTAAGAAGACAGTTCATCACTGAAATGCTCTAATTGAGGTGTTAAGAATGTCAGAAACAAGCTTTCTGAGCTGAACATCACATTTTGGACAAAGTGCATCAGAGGATGATGAGAAATTCAGTTTTGACAAAGAAGACAGTTCATCACTGAAATGCTCTAATTGAGCTGTTAGAATGTCAGAAACAAGCTTTCTGAGCTGAGAACTGCATTTTGCGACAAAGTGCATCAGTGGATGATGAGAATGTCAGTTTTGACAAAGAACACTGTTCATTACTGAAATGCTCTAAATGAGCTGTTATAATGTCAGAAACAAGCTTTCTGAGCTGAAAATTGCATTTTGTGACACAGTTCAACAGTGGATGATGAGAATGTCAGTTTTGACAAAGAACACTGTTCATTACTAAAATGCTCTAATTGAGCTGTTAGAATGTCAGAAACAAGCTTTCTGAGCTGAGAACTGTATTTTGTGACAAAGTGCATCAGTGGATGATGAGAATGTCAGTTTTGACAAAGAAGACAGTTCGTGACTGAAATGCTCTAATTGAGCTGTTAGAATGTCAGAAACAAGCTTTCTGAGCTGAGAACTGCATTTTGTGACAAAGTGCATCAGTGGATGATGAGAATGTCAGTTTTGACAAAAAACACTGTTCATTACTGAAATGCTCTAAATGAGCTGTTATAATGTCAGAAACAAGCTTTCTGAGCTGAAAACTGCATTTTGTGACACAGTTCATCAGTGGATGATGAGAATGTCAGTTTTGACAAAGAACACTGTTCATTACTAAAATGCTCTAATTGAGCTGTTAGAATGTCAGAAACAAGCTTTCTGAGCTGAAAACTGCATTTTGTGACAAAGTGCATCAGTGGATGTTGAGAAATTCTGTTTTGACAAAGAAGACAGTTCGTGACTGAAATGCTCTAATTGAGCTGTTAGAATGTCAGAAACAAGCTTTCTGAGCTGCAAACTGCATTTTGTGACAAAGTGCATCAGAGGATGATGAGAAATTCAGTTTTGAGTAAGAAGACAGTTCATCACTGAACTGCTCTAATTGAGGTGTTAAGAATGTCAGAAACAAGCTTTCTGAGCTGAAAATCACATTTTGGACAAAGTGCATCAGAGGATGATGAGAAATTCAGTTTTGACAAAGAAGACAGTTCATCACTGAAATGCTCTAATTGAGCTGTTAGAATGTCAGAAACAAGCTTTCTGAGCTGAGAACTGCATTTTGTGACAAAGTGCATCAGTGGATGATGAGAATGTCAGTTTTGACAAAGAACACTGTTCATTACTGAAATGCTCTAAATGAGCTGTTATAATCAGGGGTGCACATAAATTTTTCAGTGAGTTACTCAGGTGAGTACCAGCAGATGGTGTCTGGTACTCACCCCATATGTAGCGTGGTCTTGATAAGTGCAGTCTTCCTCACTGTCCTCCTCAGTGCTGGCACCACTGTCCTTTTCAGTGTCGCCCCCACTGTCCTCTGCTTCAGCTTCCTGCATGGTAGATGATGAAGATGCTGCAGATGCACCTCTCTGTCCTTGATTGAGCCTCCTATTAGCTGTCTCCATCCACAGGTAAACAGCAGGCTTTGTGTCAAATGTCTCTGTGGTCTGCTTTGACAGGTGAATGTGCATTAGGGCTGAGAGACGAGCATGTGACAGACGAGATATGTACTTGGTTTTTATTATGTTGAGATGTGAGAATCCCCTCTCACAAGCTGCACTGCTTAAAGGCAGTGTAAGAGACAGCTTAACCACCGTGTTGATGTTGGAGTAAGCATCTGGGTTACTTGTATTTACTATTTGGACCAAGTCATACACAGAAGAGGCTCCCAGGCGTTTTCCTGCCTGCTTTAAGCGCATCCATTCTGTCACAGTGGTATCTTTGTCAAGTTGCAAGGTGGCCTCATATTTCTTGAGAATGCTACAAACTGTTGTGTTTCCAAAACTGTGGAGGTCTTGTATTTCCTGAGGCCATGTTGAAGGATCAAATTCTAAGAAATGACCACATGACTTGAGGGAGTCATATCTGATTTCAAACTCTTCAATTAACCCCCTGAGTAAGTGTGTCTTGTCTCTGTCCGCATTAGAAACAGTGTGTGCCCTGTGGCTTTCACCATCAAGCAGAAGTGTGAACTGTCCAATGGCCACCATGAGTTCATCCTTACATTTTCCAATGGTCAGCTTTTCCTTCTGAAACCTAATGGATGTGGTCTTCAAAATGTTTCCAATGTCAAGCATGTCTGACAGAAAGCACCGAAAACGCTCTGTGCAGATATGCTGCAAGTCACTGTTATCACTCGTAGCCAGTTGCATTTTAATGGCTGGCAATAGTCTTGATATTTTTAACAGTGTTTCATGCCTCCATGCAGACCATCTGATATTATGAAACTTACCCAGTTTCACAAAGGAGATCCCGTTTTCTTCACATAGCTTCTTCAGTGCAACAGTTTTTTTTGCTCCACCTTTTTGTAAATAAAACTGCAGCAGCTTGACCACAGAGCGATTAAATGTCTCACAGTAGGGAACATTGCGATCAGCTGATTTTGCGCAATTCTCCAGTGTGTGTGCGGTGCACAGAATGTGTACAAGGGAGTCTCCAACCGCAGCAAGTTGCCGGAGCTTTGGCACAACGCCGTTGTATATACCGACGTTGACATCAGCCCCGTCTGTGCACACAGCGACCAACTTTGTTGTCCAGTCATCCAAGCCTGTGTCCTGGAAAAGTTTCACAAGTCCGTCTGTTATGGCCTGCGCGGTTCGCTCAGCACCCAATTCAATCAGTCCAATAAAGTCCGAAGTAAACTCTCCGTTGCTGGACACAGACACAATGTAAACGATTTCCTGCTCAGTTTTTGTGATGTCCTCGGATCCATCAAAAGGCAGCCCCCAAAATTCAGCAGTCTGCAACTTGGCTCGTAACTCCCCGCTGATGGTGTGAGCGATGCTCTGCATGATCCGTGTGCCCCCTTCACTTGAATGATATGCACCTCCGACATTTACTCCTAGCCGCTTCAGTAAAGGAACATCCTCAGAATAGGAAGACATGGGACTTGCGTGTTTAGCTTTATGGAAGGCGAGGAGAAAAATATTAAACAGAGCTTGCCGCTGTTCTTCATTCAGCTTGTCTCGCCATCTGGCAAGTGGGCGACTGGACATTTCTTCTCGGCTAGCTTGTTTATTAGCAATGGCTTGCGCCACATTCGTGTGCTCCTTGCTCTTTTCATGTTTGTCAAATAAAGGATGGTTGAAATTATTTGAGCCTTTATAAAACGCACCTGTTTTGTCTGCTAGATGTGGATTTGAGCGGCAAATTTTGCACCACATTTCAGTGCGCTCATCGTTAGCTTCAAGCCACTGCACATCTTGGAGCCATTTTTCCGAAAAAAGTCTTCTCTTCGGCTCTGGCTCCAGTTGGCTTTTCTTTGTTGGTGGCGAAACGCCAAAGAAGCTGCTTAATGTCTGTTGCTTTCTGGACATATCTGACAGTAGTTGACAACCAACATGTCATGTGTAAGGTTAAATGAGAATATCGGTCAAGTACGCAAAGGCGCGTAGTAACACAAGTGGCATTACGCATTCCTGATTTTTGTCCCGCAAGCGTACCTGCGTACCAGTTATGTGCACCCCTGGTTATAATGTCAGAAATAAGCTTTCTGAGCTGAAAACTGCATTTTGTGACACAGTTCAACAGTGGATGATGAGAATGTCAGTTTTGACAAAGAACACTGTTCATTACTAAAATGCTCTAATTGAGCTGTTAGAATGTCAGAAACAAGCTTTCTGAGCTGAAAACTGCATTTTGTGACAAAGTTCATCAGTGGATGATGAGAATGTCAGTTTTGAGTAAGAAGACAGTTCATCACTGAAATGCTCTAATTGAGCTGTTAGAATGTCAGAAACAAGCTTTCTGAGCTGAAAATCACATTTTGTGACAAAGTGTATCAGAGGATGTTGAGAAATTCAGTTTTGACAAAGAAGACAGTTCATCACTGAAATGCTCTAATTGAGCTCTTAGAATGTCAGAAACAAGCTTTCTGAGCTGAGAACTGCATTTTGTGACAAAGTGCATCAGTGGATGATGAGAATGTCAGTTTTGACAAAAAACACTGTTCATTACTGAAATGCTCTAAATGAGCTGTTAGAATGTCAGAAACAAGCTTCTGAGCTGAGAACTGCATTTTGTGACAAAGTGCATCAGTGGATGATGAGAATGTCAGTTTTGACAAAAGAACACTGTTTATTACTAAAATGCTCCAATTGAGCTGTTAGAATGTCAGAAACAAGCTTTCTGAGCTGAAAACTGCATTTTGTGACAAAGTGCATCAGAGGATGTTGAGAAATTCAGTTTTGACAAAGAAGACAGTTCATCACTGAAATGCTCTAATTGAGCTGTTAGAATGTCAGAAACAAGCTTTCTGAGCTGAAAATCACATTTTGGACAAAGTGCATCAGAGGATGATGAGAAATTCAGTTTTGAGTAAGAAGACAGTTCATCACTGAAATGCTCTAATTGAGGTGTTAAGAATGTCAGAAACAAGCTTTCTGAGCTGAAAATCACATTTTGGACAAAGTGCATCAGAGGATGATGAGAAATTCAGTTTTGACAAAGAAGACAGTTCATCACTGAAATGCTCTAATTGAGCTGTTAGAATGTCAGAAACAAGCTTTCTGAGCTGAGAACTGCATTTTGTGACAAAGTGCATCAGTGGATGATGAGAATGTCAGTTTTGACAAAGAACACTGTTCATTACTGAAATGCTCTAAATGAGCTGTTATAATGTCAGAAACAAGCTGTCTGAGCTGAAAACTGCATTTTGTGACACAGTTCAACAGTGGATGATGAGAATGTCAGTTTTGACAAAGAACACTGTTCATTACTAAAATGCTCTAATTGAGCTGTTAGAATGTCAGAAACAAGCTTTCTGAGCTGAAAATCACATTTTGTGACAAAGTGCATCATTGGATGATGAGAATGTCAGTTTTGACAAAGAAGACAGTTCATCACTGAAATGAAATGCTCTAATTGAGCTGTTAGAATGTCAGAAACAAGCTTTCTGAGCTGAGAACTGCATTTTGTGACAAAGTGCATCATTGGATGATGAGAATGTCAGTTTTGACAAAGAAGACAGTTCATCACTGAAATGAAATGCTCTAATTGAGCTGTTAGAATGTCAGAAACAAGCTTTCTGAGCTGAGAACTGCATTTTGTGACAAAGTGCATCAGTGGATGATGAGAATGTCAGTTTTGACAAAGAACACTCTTCATTACTAAAATGCTCTGATTGAGCTGTTAGAATGACAGAAACAAGCTTTCTGGGCTAAAAAATGCATTTTGTGACAAAGTGCATCAGTGGATGATGAGAATGTCAGTTTTGACAAAAGAACACTGTTTATTACAAAAAATGCTCTGATTGAGCTGTTAGAAAGTCAGAAACAAGCTTTCTGAGCTGAAAACTGCATTTTGTGACACAGTTCATCAGTGGATGATGAGAATGTCAGTTTTGACAAAAGAACACTGTTTATTACTAAAATGCTCTAATTGAGCTGTTAGAATGTCAGAAACAAGCTTTCTGAGCTAAAAATCACATTTTGTGACAAAGTGCGTCAGAGGATGATGAGAAATTCAGTTTTGACAAAGAAGATAGTTCATCGCTGAAATGCTCTAATTAAGCTGTTAGAATGTCAGAAACAAGCTTTCTGAGCTGAGAACTGCATTTTGTGACAAATTGCATCAGTGGATGATGAGAATGTCAGTTTTGACAAAGAACACTGTTCATTACTAAAATGCTCTAATTGAGCTGTTAGAATGTCAGAAACAAGCTTTCTGAGCTGAAAACTGCATTTTGTGACAAAGTGCATTAGTGGATGATGAGAATGTCAGTTTTGACCAAGAACACTGTTTATTACTGAAATGCTCTAAATGAGCTGTTATAATGTCAGAAACAAGCTTTCTGAGCTGAAAACTGCATTTTGTGACACAGTTCAACAGTGGATGATGAGAATGTCAGTTTTGACAAAGAACACTGTTCATTACTAAAATGCTCTAATTGAGCTGTTAGAATGTCAGAAACAAGCTTTCTGAGCTGAGAACTGCATTTTGTGACAAAGTGCATCAGTGGATGATGAGAATGTCAGTTTTGACCAAGAACACTGTTTATTACTGAAATGCTCTAAATGAGCTGTTATAATGTCAGAAACAAGCTTTCTGAGCTGAAAACTGCATTTTGTGACACAGTTCAACAGTGGATGATGAGAATGTCAGTTTTGACAAAGAACACTGTTAATTACTAAAATGCTCTAATTGAGCTGTTAGAATGTCAAAAACAAGCTTTCTGAGCTGAAAACTGCATTTTGTGACAAAGTGCATCAGTGGATGATGAGAATGTCAGTTTTGACAAAGAACACTGTTCATTACTAAAATGCTCTAATTGAGCTGTTAGAATGTCAGAAACAAGCTTTCTGAGCTGAAAATCACATTTTGTGACAAAGTGCATCAGAGGATGTTGAGAAATTCAGTTTTGACAAAGAAGACAGTTAATCACTGAAATGCTCTAATTGAGCTGTTAGAATGTCAGTAACAAGCTTTCTGAGCTGAGAACTGCATTTTGTGAAAAAGTGCATCAGTGGATGATGAGAATGTCAGTTTTGACAAAGAACACTGTTCATTACTGAAATGCTCTAAATGAGCTGTTATAATGTCAGAAACAAGCTTTCTGAGCTGAAAACTGCATTTTGTGACACAGTTCATCAGTGGATGATGAGAATGTCAGTTTTGACAAAGAATACTGTTCATTACTAAAATGCTCTAATTGAGCTGTTAGAATGTCAGAAACAAGCTTTCTGAGCTGAAAATAACATTTTGTGACAAAGTGCATCAGAGGATGTTGAGAAATTCAGTTTTGACAAAGAAGACAGTTCATGACTGAAATGCTCTAATTGAGCTGTTAGAATGTCAGAAACAAGCTTTCTGGGCTGAGAACTGCATTTTGTAACAAAGTGCATCAGTGGATGATGAGAATGTCAGTTTTGACAAAGAACACTGTTCATTACTGAAATGCTCTAAATGAGCTGTTATAATGTCAGAAACAAGCTTTCTGAGCTGAAAACTGCATTTTGTGACACAGTTCATCAGTGGATGATGAGAATGTCAGTTTTGACGAAGAACACTGTTCATTACTAAAATGCTCTAATTGAGCTGTTAGAATGTCAAAAACAAGCTTTCTGAGCTGAGAACTGCATTTTGTGACAAAGTGCATCAGTGGATGATGAGAATGTCAGTTTTGACAAAGAACACTGTTCATTACTGAAATGCTCTAAATGAGCTGTTATAATGTCAGAAACAAGCTGTCTGAGCTGAAAACTGCATTTTGTGACACAGTTCAACAGTGGATGATGAGAATGTCAGTTTTGACAAAGAAGACAGTTCATCACTAAAATGCTCTAATTGAGCTGTTAGAATGTCAGAAACAAGCTTTCTGAGCTGAAAATCACATTTTGTGACAAAGTGCATCATTGGATGATGAGAATGTCAGTTTTGACAAAGAAGACAGTTCATCACTGAAATGAAATGCTCTAATTGAGCTGTTAGAATGTCAGAAACAAGCTTTCTGAGCTGAGAACTGCATTTTGTGACAAAGTGCATCATTGGATGATGAGAATGTCAGTTTTGACAAAGAAGACAGTTCATCACTGAAATGAAATGCTCTAATTGAGCTGTTAGAATGTCAGAAACAAGCTTTCTGAGCTGAGAACTGCATTTTGTGACAAAGTGCATCAGTGGATGATGAGAATGTCAGTTTTGACAAAGAACACTCTTCATTACTAAAATGCTCTGATTGAGCTGTTAGAATGACAGAAACAAGCTTTCTGGGCTAAAAAATGCATTTTGTGACAAAGTGCATCAGTGGATGATGAGAATGTCAGTTTTGACAAAAGAACACTGTTTATTACTAAAATGCTCTGATTGAGCTGTTAGAATGTCAGAAACAAGCTTTCTGAGCTGAAAACTGCATTTTGTGACAAAGTTCATCAGTGGATGATGAGAATGTCAGTTTTGACAAAAGAACACTGTTTATTACTAAAATGCTCTAATTGAGCTGTTAGAATGTCAGAAACAAGCTTTCTGAGCTAAAAATCACATTTTGTGACAAAGTGCGTCAGAGGATGATGAGAAATTCAGTTTTGACAAAGAAGATAGTTCATCGCTGAAATGCTCTAATTAAGCTGTTAGAATGTCAGAAACAAGCTTTCTGAGCTGAGAACTGCATTTTGTGACAAAGTGCATCAGTGGATGATGAGAATGTCAGTTTTGACAAAGAACACTGTTCATTACTAAAATGCTCTAATTGAGCTGTTAGAATGTCAGAAACAAGCTTTCTGAGCTGAAAACTGCATTTTGTGACAAAGTGCATTAGTGGATGATGAGAATGTCAGTTTTGACCAAGAACACTGTTTATTACTGAAATGCTCTAAATGAGCTGTTTTAATGTCAGAAACAAGCTTTCTGAGCTGAAAACTGCATTTTGTGACACAGTTCAACAGTGGATGATGAGAATGTCAGTTTTGACAAAGAACACTGTTCATTACTAAAATGCTCTAATTGAGCTGTTAGAATGTCAGAAACAAGCTTTCTGAGCTGAGAACTGCATTTTGTGACAAAGTGCATCAGTGGATGATGAGAATGTCAGTTTTGACCAAGAACACTGTTTATTACTGAAATGCTCTAAATGAGCTGTTATAATGTCAGAAACAAGCTTTCTGAGCTGAAAACTGCATTTTGTGACACAGTTCAACAGTGGATGATGAGAATGTCAATTTTGACAAAGAACACTGTTAATTACTAAAATGCTCTAATTGAGCTGTTAGAATGTCAAAAACAAGCTTTCTGAGCTGAAAACTGCATTTTGTGACAAAGTGCATCAGTGGATGATGAGAATGTCAGTTTTGACAAAGAACACTGTTCATTACTAAAATGCTCTAATTGAGCTGTTAGAATGTCAGAAACAAGCTTTCTGAGCTGAAAATCACATTTTGTGACAAAGTGCATCAGAGGATGTTGAGAAATTCAGTTTTGACAAAGAAGACAGTTAATCACTGAAATGCTCTAATTGAGCTGTTAGAATGTCAGAAACAAGCTTTCTGAGCTGAGAACTGCATTTTGTGACAAAGTGCATCAGTGGATGATGAGAATGTCAGTTTTGACAAAGAACACTGTTCATTACTGAAATGCTCTAAATGAGCTGTTATAATGTCAGAAACAAGCTTTCTGAGCTGAAAACTGCATTTTGTGACACAGTTCATCAGTGGATGATGAGAATGTCAGTTTTGACGAAGAACACTGTTCATTACTAAAATGCTCTAAATGAGCTGTTATAATGTCAAAAACAAGCTTTCTGAGCTGAAAACTGCATTTTGTGACAAAGTGCATCAGTGGATGATGAGAATGTCAGTTTTGACAAAAGAACACTGTTTATTACTAAAATGCTCTAATTGAGCTGTTAGAATGTCAGAAACAAGCTTTCTGAGCTGAGAACTGCATTTTGTGACAAAGTGCATCAGTGGATGATGAGAATGTCAGTTTTGACAAAGAACACTGTTCATTACTGAAATGCTCTAAATGAGCTGTTATAATGTCAGAAACAAGCTGTCTGAGCTGAAAACTGCATTTTGTGACACAGTTCAACAGTGGATGATGAGAATGTCAGTTTTGACAAAGAACACTGTTCAATACTAAAATGCTCTAATTGAGCTGTTAGAATGTCAGAAACAAGCTTTCTGAGCTGAAAATCACATTTTGTGACAAAGTGCATCATTGGATGATGAGAATGTCAGTTTTGACAAAGAACACTGTTCAATACTAAAATGCTCTAATTGAGCTGTTAGAATGTCAGAAACAAGCTTTCTGAGCTGAAAATCACATTTTGTGACAAAGTGCATCATTGGATGATGAGAATGTCAGTTTTGACAAAGAAGACAGTTCATCACTGAAATGAAATGCTCTAATTGAGCTGTTAGAATGTCAGAAACAAGCTTTCTGAGCTGAAAATAACATTTTGTGACAAAGTGCATCAGAGGATGTTGAGAAATTCAGTTTTGACAAAGAAGACAGTTCATGACTGAAATGCTCTAATTGAGCTGTTAGAATGTCAGAAACAAGCTTTCTGGGCTGAGAACTGCATTTTGTAACAAAGTGCATCAGTGGATGATGAGAATGTCAGTTTTGACAAAGAACACTGTTCATTACTGAAATGCTCTAAATGAGCTGTTATAATGTCAGAAACAAGCTTTCTGAGCTGAAAACTGCATTTTGTGACACAGTTCATCAGTGGATGATGAGAATGTCAGTTTTGACGAAGAACACTGTTCATTACTAAAATGCTCTAATTGAGCTGTTAGAATGTCAAAAACAAGCTTTCTGAGCTGAGAACTGCATTTTGTGACAAAGTGCATCAGTGGATGATGAGAATGTCAGTTTTGACAAAGAACACTGTTCATTACTGAAATGCTCTAAATGAGCTGTTATAATGTCAGAAACAAGCTGTCTGAGCTGAAAACTGCATTTTGTGACACAGTTCAACAGTGGATGATGAGAATGTCAGTTTTGACAAAGAAGACAGTTCATCACTAAAATGCTCTAATTGAGCTGTTAGAATGTCAGAAACAAGCTTTCTGAGCTGAAAATCACATTTTGTGACAAAGTGCATCATTGGATGATGAGAATGTCAGTTTTGACAAAGAAGACAGTTCATCACTGAAATGAAATGCTCTAATTGAGCTGTTAGAATGTCAGAAACAAGCTTTCTGAGCTGAGAACTGCATTTTGTGACAAAGTGCATCATTGGATGATGAGAATGTCAGTTTTGACAAAGAAGACAGTTCATCACTGAAATGAAATGCTCTAATTGAGCTGTTAGAATGTCAGAAACAAGCTTTCTGAGCTGAGAACTGCATTTTGTGACAAAGTGCATCAGTGGATGATGAGAATGTCAGTTTTGACAAAGAACACTCTTCATTACTAAAATGCTCTGATTGAGCTGTTAGAATGACAGAAACAAGCTTTCTGGGCTAAAAAATGCATTTTGTGACAAAGTGCATCAGTGGATGATGAGAATGTCAGTTTTGACAAAAGAACACTGTTTATTACTAAAATGCTCTGATTGAGCTGTTAGAATGTCAGAAACAAGCTTTCTGAGCTGAAAACTGCATTTTGTGACAAAGTTCATCAGTGGATGATGAGAATGTCAGTTTTGACAAAAGAACACTGTTTATTACTAAAATGCTCTAATTGAGCTGTTAGAATGTCAGAAACAAGCTTTCTGAGCTAAAAATCACATTTTGTGACAAAGTGCGTCAGAGGATGATGAGAAATTCAGTTTTGACAAAGAAGATAGTTCATCGCTGAAATGCTCTAATTAAGCTGTTAGAATGTCAGAAACAAGCTTTCTGAGCTGAGAACTGCATTTTGTGACAAAGTGCATCAGTGGATGATGAGAATGTCAGTTTTGACAAAGAACACTGTTCATTACTAAAATGCTCTAATTGAGCTGTTAGAATGTCAGAAACAAGCTTTCTGAGCTGAAAACTGCATTTTGTGACAAAGTGCATTAGTGGATGATGAGAATGTCAGTTTTGACCAAGAACACTGTTTATTACTGAAATGCTCTAAATGAGCTGTTTTAATGTCAGAAACAAGCTTTCTGAGCTGAAAACTGCATTTTGTGACACAGTTCAACAGTGGATGATGAGAATGTCAGTTTTGACAAAGAACACTGTTCATTACTAAAATGCTCTAATTGAGCTGTTAGAATGTCAGAAACAAGCTTTCTGAGCTGAGAACTGCATTTTGTGACAAAGTGCATCAGTGGATGATGAGAATGTCAGTTTTGACCAAGAACACTGTTTATTACTGAAATGCTCTAAATGAGCTGTTATAATGTCAGAAACAAGCTTTCTGAGCTGAAAACTGCATTTTGTGACACAGTTCAACAGTGGATGATGAGAATGTCAATTTTGACAAAGAACACTGTTAATTACTAAAATGCTCTAATTGAGCTGTTAGAATGTCAAAAACAAGCTTTCTGAGCTGAAAACTGCATTTTGTGACAAAGTGCATCAGTGGATGATGAGAATGTCAGTTTTGACAAAGAACACTGTTCATTACTAAAATGCTCTAATTGAGCTGTTAGAATGTCAGAAACAAGCTTTCTGAGCTGAAAATCACATTTTGTGACAAAGTGCATCAGAGGATGTTGAGAAATTCAGTTTTGACAAAGAAGACAGTTAATCACTGAAATGCTCTAATTGAGCTGTTAGAATGTCAGAAACAAGCTTTCTGAGCTGAGAACTGCATTTTGTGACAAAGTGCATCAGTGGATGATGAGAATGTCAGTTTTGACAAAGAACACTGTTCATTACTGAAATGCTCTAAATGAGCTGTTATAATGTCAGAAACAAGCTTTCTGAGCTGAAAACTGCATTTTGTGACACAGTTCATCAGTGGATGATGAGAATGTCAGTTTTGACGAAGAACACTGTTCATTACTAAAATGCTCTAAATGAGCTGTTATAATGTCAAAAACAAGCTTTCTGAGCTGAAAACTGCATTTTGTGACAAAGTGCATCAGTGGATGATGAGAATGTCAGTTTTGACAAAAGAACACTGTTTATTACTAAAATGCTCTAATTGAGCTGTTAGAATGTCAGAAACAAGCTTTCTGAGCTGAGAACTGCATTTTGTGACAAAGTGCATCAGTGGATGATGAGAATGTCAGTTTTGACAAAGAACACTGTTCATTACTGAAATGCTCTAAATGAGCTGTTATAATGTCAGAAACAAGCTGTCTGAGCTGAAAACTGCATTTTGTGACACAGTTCAACAGTGGATGATGAGAATGTCAGTTTTGACAAAGAACACTGTTCAATACTAAAATGCTCTAATTGAGCTGTTAGAATGTCAGAAACAAGCTTTCTGAGCTGAAAATCACATTTTGTGACAAAGTGCATCATTGGATGATGAGAATGTCAGTTTTGACAAAGAAGACAGTTCATCACTGAAATGAAATGCTCTAATTGAGCTGTTAGAATGTCAGAAACAAGCTTTCTGAGCTGAGAACTGCATTTTGTGACAAAGTGCATCATTGGATGATGAGAATGTCAGTTTTGACAAAAGAACACTGTTTATTACTAAAATGCTCTAATTGAGCTGTTAGAATGTCAGAAACAAGCTTTCTGAGCTAAAAATCACATTTTGTGACAAAGTGCGTCAGAGGATGATGAGAAATTCAGTTTTGACAAAGAAGATAGTTCATCGCTGAAATGCTCTAATTAAGCTGTTAGAATGTCAGAAACAAGCTTTCTGAGCTGAAAACTGCATTTTGTGACACAGTTCATCAGTGGATGATGAGAATGTCAGTTTTGACAAAAGAACACTGTTTATTACTAAAATGCTCTAATTGAGCTGTTAGAATGTCAGAAACAAGCTTTCTGAGCTAAAAATCACATTTTGTGACAAAGTGCGTCAGAGGATGATGAGAAATTCAGTTTTGACAAAGAAGATAGTTCATCGCTGAAATGCTCTAATTAAGCTGTTAGAATGTCAGAAACAAGCTTTCTGAGCTGAGAACTGCATTTTGTTACAAAGTGCATCAGTGGATGATGAGAATGTCAGTTTTGACAAAGAACACTGTTCATTACTAAAATGCTCTAATTGAGCTGTTAGAATGTCAGAAACAAGCTTTCTGAGCTGAAAACTGCATTTTGTGACAAAGTGCATTAGTGGATGATGAGAATGTCAGTTTTGACCAAGAACACTGTTTATTACTGAAATGCTCTAAATGAGCTGTTATAATGTCAGAAACAAGCTTTCTGAGCTGAAAACTGCATTTTGTGACACAGTTCAACAGTGGATGATGAGAATGTCAGTTTTGACAAAGAACACTGTTCATTACTAAAATGCTCTAATTGAGCTGTTAGAATGTCAGAAAGAAGCTTTCTGAGCTGAGAACTGCATTTTGTGACAAAGTGCATCAGTGGATGATGAGAATGTCAGTTTTGACCAAGAACACTGTTTATTACTGAAATGCTCTAAATGAGCTGTTATAATGTCAGAAACAAGCTTTCTGAGCTGAAAACTGCATTTTGTGACACAGTTCAACAGTGGATGATGAGAATGTCAGTTTTGACAAAGAACACTGTTCATTACTAAAATGCTCTAATTGAGCTGTTAGAATGTCAAAAACAAGCTTTCTGAGCTGAAAACTGCATTTTGTGACAAAGTGCATCAGTGGATGATGAGAATGTCAGTTTTGACAAAGAACACTGTTCATTACTAAAATGCTCTAATTGAGCTGTTAGAATGTCAGAAACAAGCTTTCTGAGCTGAAAATCACATTTTGTGACAAAGTGCATCAGAGGATGTTGAGAAATTCAGTTTTGACAAAGAAGACAGTTAATCACTGAAATGCTCTAATTGAGCTGTTAGAATGTCAGAAACAAGCTTTCTGAGCTGAGAACTGCATTTTGTGACAAAGTGCATCAGTGGATGATGAGAATGTCAGTTTTGACAAAGAACACTGTTCATTACTGAAATGCTCTAAATGAGCTGTTATAATGTCAGAAACAAGCTTTCTGAGCTGAAAACTGCATTTTGTGACACAGTTCATCAGTGGATGATGAGAATGTCAGTTTTGACGAAGAACACTGTTCATTACTAAAATGCTCTAAATGAGCTGTTATAATGTCAAAAACAAGCTTTCTGAGCTGAAAACTGCATTTTGTGACAAAGTGCATCAGTGGATGATGAGAATGTCAGTTTTGACAAAAGAACACTGTTTATTACTAAAATGCTCTAATTGAGCTGTTAGAATGTCAGAAACAAGCTTTCTGAGCTGAGAACTGCATTTTGTGACAAAGTGCATCAGTGGATGATGAGAATGTCAGTTTTGACAAAGAACACTGTTCATTACTGAAATGCTCTAAATGAGCTGTTATAATGTCAGAAACAAGCTGTCTGAGCTGAAAACTGCATTTTGTGACACAGTTCAACAGTGGATGATGAGAATGTCAGTTTTGACAAAGAACACTGTTCAATACTAAAATGCTCTAATTGAGCTGTTAGAATGTCAGAAACAAGCTTTCTGAGCTGAAAATCACATTTTGTGACAAAGTGCATCATTGGATGATGAGAATGTCAGTTTTGACAAAGAAGACAGTTCATCACTGAAATGAAATGCTCTAATTGAGCTGTTAGAATGTCAGAAACAAGCTTTCTGAGCTGAGAACTGCATTTTGTGACAAAGTGCATCATTGGATGATGAGAATGTCAGTTTTGACAAAGAAGACAGTTCATCACTGAAATGAAATGCTCTAATTGAGCTGTTAGAATGTCAGAAACAAGCTTTCTGAGCTGAGAACTGCATTTTGTGACAAAGTGCATCAGTGGATGATGAGAATGTCAGTTTTGACAAAGAACACTCTTCATTACTAAAATGCTCTGATTGAGCTGTTAGAATGACAGAAACAAGCTTTCTGGGCTAAAAAATGCATTTTGTGACAAAGTGCATCAGTGGATGATGAGAATGTCAGTTTTGACAAAAGAACACTGTTTATTACTAAAATGCTCTGATTGAGCTGTTAGAATGTCAGAAACAAGCTTTCTGAGCTGAAAACTGCATTTTGTGACACAGTTCATCAGTGGATGATGAGAATGTCAGTTTTGACAAAAGAACACTGTTTATTACTAAAATGCTCTAATTGAGCTGTTAGAATGTCAGAAACAAGCTTTCTGAGCTAAAAATCACATTTTGTGACAAAGTGCGTCAGAGGATGATGAGAAATTCAGTTTTGACAAAGAAGATAGTTCATCGCTGAAATGCTCTAATTAAGCTGTTAGAATGTCAGAAACAAGCTTTCTGAGCTGAGAACTGCATTTTGTTACAAAGTGCATCAGTGGATGATGAGAATGTCAGTTTTGACAAAGAACACTGTTCATTACTAAAATGCTCTAATTGAGCTGTTAGAATGTCAGAAACAAGCTTTCTGAGCTGAAAACTGCATTTTGTGACAAAGTGCATTAGTGGATGATGAGAATGTCAGTTTTGACCAAGAACACTGTTTATTACTGAAATGCTCTAAATGAGCTGTTATAATGTCAGAAACAAGCTTTCTGAGCTGAAAACTGCATTTTGTGACACAGTTCAACAGTGGATGATGAGAATGTCAGTTTTGACAAAGAACACTGTTCATTACTAAAATGCTCTAATTGAGCTGTTAGAATGTCAGAAAGAAGCTTTCTGAGCTGAGAACTGCATTTTGTGACAAAGTGCATCAGTGGATGATGAGAATGTCAGTTTTGACCAAGAACACTGTTTATTACTGAAATGCTCTAAATGAGCTGTTATAATGTCAGAAACAAGCTTTCTGAGCTGAAAACTGCATTTTGTGACACAGTTCAACAGTGGATGATGAGAATGTCAGTTTTGACAAAGAACACTGTTCATTACTAAAATGCTCTAATTGAGCTGTTAGAATGTCAAAAACAAGCTTTCTGAGCTGAAAACTGCATTTTGTGACAAAGTGCATCAGTGGATGATGAGAATGTCAGTTTTGACAAAGAACACTGTTCATTACTAAAATGCTCTAATTGAGCTGTTAGAATGTCAGAAACAAGCTTTCTGAGCTGAAAATCACATTTTGTGACAAAGTGCATCAGAGGATGTTGAGAAATTCAGTTTTGACAAAGAAGACAGTTAATCACTGAAATGCTCTAATTGAGCTGTTAGAATGTCAGAAACAAGCTTTCTGAGCTGAGAACTGCATTTTGTGACAAAGTGCATCAGTGGATGATGAGAATGTCAGTTTTGACAAAGAACACTGTTCATTACTGAAATGCTCTAAATGAGCTGTTATAATGTCAGAAACAAGCTTTCTGAGCTGAAAACTGCATTTTGTGACACAGTTCATCAGTGGATGATGAGAATGTCAGTTTTGACGAAGAACACTGTTCATTACTAAAATGCTCTAAATGAGCTGTTATAATGTCAAAAACAAGCTTTCTGAGCTGAAAACTGCATTTTGTGACAAAGTGCATCAGTGGATGATGAGAATGTCAGTTTTGACAAAAGAACACTGTTTATTACTAAAATGCTCTAATTGAGCTGTTAGAATGTCAGAAACAAGCTTTCTGAGCTGAGAACTGCATTTTGTGACAAAGTGCATCAGTGGATGATGAGAATGTCAGTTTTGACAAAGAACACTGTTCATTACTGAAATGCTCTAAATGAGCTGTTATAATGTCAGAAACAAGCTGTCTGAGCTGAAAACTGCATTTTGTGACACAGTTCAACAGTGGATGATGAGAATGTCAGTTTTGACAAAGAACACTGTTCAATACTAAAATGCTCTAATTGAGCTGTTAGAATGTCAGAAACAAGCTTTCTGAGCTGAAAATCACATTTTGTGACAAAGTGCATCATTGGATGATGAGAATGTCAGTTTTGACAAAGAAGACAGTTCATCACTGAAATGAAATGCTCTAATTGAGCTGTTAGAATGTCAGAAACAAGCTTTCTGAGCTGAGAACTGCATTTTGTGACAAAGTGCATCATTGGATGATGAGAATGTCAGTTTTGACAAAGAAGACAGTTCATCACTGAAATGAAATGCTCTAATTGAGCTGTTAGAATGTCAGAAACAAGCTTTCTGAGCTGAGAACTGCATTTTGTGACAAAGTGCATCAGTGGATGATGAGAATGTCAGTTTTGACAAAGAACACTCTTCATTACTAAAATGCTCTGATTGAGCTGTTAGAATGACAGAAACAAGCTTTCTGGGCTAAAAAATGCATTTTGTGACAAAGTGCATCAGTGGATGATGAGAATGTCAGTTTTGACAAAAGAACACTGTTTATTACTAAAATGCTCTGATTGAGCTGTTAGAATGTCAGAAACAAGCTTTCTGAGCTGAAAACTGCATTTTGTGACACAGTTCATCAGTGGATGATGAGAATGTCAGTTTTGACAAAAGAACACTGTTTATTACTAAAATGCTCTAATTGAGCTGTTAGAATGTCAGAAACAAGCTTTCTGAGCTAAAAATCACATTTTGTGACAAAGTGCGTCAGAGGATGATGAGAAATTCAGTTTTGACAAAGAAGATAGTTCATCGCTGAAATGCTCTAATTAAGCTGTTAGAATGTCAGAAACAAGCTTTCTGAGCTGAGAACTGCATTTTGTTACAAAGTGCATCAGTGGATGATGAGAATGTCAGTTTTGACAAAGAACACTGTTCATTACTAAAATGCTCTAATTGAGCTGTTAGAATGTCAGAAACAAGCTTTCTGAGCTGAGAACTGCATTTTGTGACAAAGTGCATCAGTGGATGATGAGAATGTCAGTTTTGACCAAGAACACTGTTTATTACTGAAATGCTCTAAATGAGCTGTTATAATGTCAGAAACAAGCTTTCTGAGCTGAAAACTGCATTTTGTGACACAGTTCAACAGTGGATGATGAGAATGTCAGTTTTGACAAAGAACACTGTTAATTACTAAAATGCTCTAATTGAGCTGTTAGAATGTCAAAAACAAGCTTTCTGAGCTGAAAACTGCATTTTGTGACAAAGTGCATCAGTGGATGATGAGAATGTCAGTTTTGACAAAGAACACTGTTCATTACTAAAATGCTCTAATTGAGCTGTTAGAATGTCAGAAACAAGCTTTCTGAGCTGAAAATCACATTTTGTGACAAAGTGCATCAGAGGATGTTGAGAAATTCAGTTTTGACAAAGAAGACAGTTAATCACTGAAATGCTCTAATTGAGCTGTTAGAATGTCAGAAACAAGCTTTCTGAGCTGAGAACTGCATTTTGTGACAAAGTGCATCAGTGGATGATGAGAATGTCAGTTTTGACAAAGAACACTGTTCATTACTGAAATGCTCTAAATGAGCTGTTATAATGTCAGAAACAAGCTTTCTGAGCTGAAAACTGCATTTTGTGACACAGTTCATCAGTGGATGATGAGAATGTCAGTTTTGACAAAGAATACTGTTCATTACTAAAATGCTCTAATTGAGCTGTTAGAATGTCAGAAACAAGCTTTCTGAGCTGAAAATAACATTTTGTGACAAAGTGCATCAGAGGATGTTGAGAAATTCAGTTTTGACAAAGAAGACAGTTCATGACTGAAATGCTCTAATTGAGCTGTTAGAATGTCAGAAACAAGCTTTCTGGGCTGAGAACTGCATTTTGTAACAAAGTGCATCAGTGGATGATGAGAATGTCAGTTTTGACAAAGAACACTGTTCATTACTGAAATGCTCTAAATGAGCTGTTATAATGTCAGAAACAAGCTTTCTGAGCTGAAAACTGCATTTTGTGACACAGTTCATCAGTGGATGATGAGAATGTCAGTTTTGACGAAGAACACTGTTCATTACTAAAATGCTCTAATTAAGCTGTTAGAATGTCAGAAACAAGCTTTCTGAGCTGAAAATCACATTTTGTGACAAAGTGCATCATTGGATGATGAGAATGTCAGTTTTGACAAAGAAGACAGTTCATCACTGAAATGAAATGCTCTAATTGAGCTGTTAGAATGTCAGAAACAAGCTTTCTGAGCTGAGAACTGCATTTTGTGACAAAGTGCATCATTGGATGATGAGAATGTCAGTTTTGACAAAGAAGACAGTTCATCACTGAAATGAAATGCTCTAATTGAGCTGTTAGAATGTCAGAAACAAGCTTTCTGAGCTGAGAACTGCATTTTGTGACAAAGTGCATCAGTGGATGATGAGAATGTCAGTATTGACAAAGAACACTGTTCATTACTAAAATGCTCTAATTGAGCTGTTAGAATGTCAGAAACAAGCTTTCTGAGCTGAGAACTGCATTTTGTGACAAAGTGCATCAGTGGATGATGAGAATGTCAGTTTTGACAAAGAACACTCTTCATTACTAAAATGCTCTGATTGAGCTGTTAGAATGACAGAAACAAGCTTTCTGGGCTAAAAAATGCATTTTGTGACAAAGTGCATCAGTGGATGATGAGAATGTCAGTTTTGACAAAAGAACACTGTTTATTACTAAAATGCTCTGATTGAGCTGTTAGAATGACAGAAACAAGCTTTCTGGGCTAAAAAATGCATTTTGTGACAAAGTGCATCAGTGGATGATGAGAATGTCAGTTTTGACAAAAGAACACTGTTTATTACTAAAATGCTCTGATTGAGCTGTTAGAATGTCAGAAACAAGCTTTCTGAGCTGAAAACTGCATTTTGTGACACAGTTCATCAGTGGATGATGAGAATGTCAGTTTTGACAAAAGAACACTGTTTATTACTAAAATGCTCTAATTGAGCTGTTAGAATGTCAGAAACAAGCTTTCTGAGCTAAAAATCACATTTTGTGACAAAGTGCGTCAGAGGATGATGAGAAATTCAGTTTTGACAAAGAAGATAGTTCATCGCTGAAATGCTCTAATTAAGCTGTTAGAATGTCAGAAACAAGCTTTCTGAGCTGAGAACTGCATTTTGTTACAAAGTGCATCAGTGGATGATGAGAATGTCAGTTTTGACAAAGAACACTGTTCATTACTAAAATGCTCTAATTGAGCTGTTAGAATGTCAGAAACAAGCTTTCTGAGCTGAAAACTGCATTTTGTGACAAAGTGCATTAGTGGATGATGAGAATGTCAGTTTTGACCAAGAACACTGTTTATTACTGAAATGCTCTAAATGAGCTGTTATAATGTCAGAAACAAGCTTTCTGAGCTGAAAACTGCATTTTGTGACACAGTTCAACAGTGGATGATGAGAATGTCAGTTTTGACAAAGAACACTGTTCATTACTAAAATGCTCTAATTGAGCTGTTAGAATGTCAGAAAGAAGCTTTCTGAGCTGAGAACTGCATTTTGTGACAAAGTGCATCAGTGGATGATGAGAATGTCAGTTTTGACCAAGAACACTGTTTATTACTGAAATGCTCTAAATGAGCTGTTATAATGTCAGAAACAAGCTTTCTGAGCTGAAAACTGCATTTTGTGACACAGTTCAACAGTGGATGATGAGAATGTCAGTTTTGACAAAGAACACTGTTAATTACTAAAATGCTCTAATTGAGCTGTTAGAATGTCAAAAACAAGCTTTCTGAGCTGAAAACTGCATTTTGTGACAAAGTGCATCAGTGGATGATGAGAATGTCAGTTTTGACAAAGAACACTGTTCATTACTAAAATGCTCTAATTGAGCTGTTAGAATGTCAGAAACAAGCTTTCTGAGCTGAAAATCACATTTTGTGACAAAGTGCATCAGAGGATGTTGAGAAATTCAGTTTTGACAAAGAAGACAGTTAATCACTGAAATGCTCTAATTGAGCTGTTAGAATGTCAGAAACAAGCTTTCTGAGCTGAGAACTGCATTTTGTGACAAAGTGCATCAGTGGATGATGAGAATGTCAGTTTTGACAAAGAACACTGTTCATTACTGAAATGCTCTAAATGAGCTGTTATAATGTCAGAAACAAGCTTTCTGAGCTGAAAACTGCATTTTGTGACACAGTTCATCAGTGGATGATGAGAATGTCAGTTTTGACAAAGAA
This sequence comes from Barbatula barbatula, assembly GCF_947034865.1. Classification (NCBI taxonomy): domain Eukaryota; kingdom Metazoa; phylum Chordata; class Actinopteri; order Cypriniformes; family Nemacheilidae; genus Barbatula; species Barbatula barbatula. The sequence continues at coordinate 7,064,156 of NC_136773.1, forward strand.
TACTGTTCATTACTAAAATGCTCTAATTGAGCTGTTAGAATGTCAGAAACAAGCTTTCTGAGCTGAAAATAACATTTTGTGACAAAGTGCATCAGAGGATGTTGAGAAATTCAGTTTTGACAAAGAAGACAGTTCATGACTGAAATGCTCTAATTGAGCTGTTAGAATGTCAGAAACAAGCTTTCTGGGCTGAGAACTGCATTTTGTAACAAAGTGCATCAGTGGATGATGAGAATGTCAGTTTTGACAAAGAACACTGTTCATTACTGAAATGCTCTAAATGAGCTGTTATAATGTCAGAAACAAGCTTTCTGAGCTGAAAACTGCATTTTGTGACACAGTTCATCAGTGGATGATGAGAATGTCAGTTTTGACGAAGAACACTGTTCATTACTAAAATGCTCTAATTAAGCTGTTAGAATGTCAGAAACAAGCTTTCTGAGCTGAAAATCACATTTTGTGACAAAGTGCATCATTGGATGATGAGAATGTCAGTTTTGACAAAGAAGACAGTTCATCACTGAAATGAAATGCTCTAATTGAGCTGTTAGAATGTCAGAAACAAGCTTTCTGAGCTGAGAACTGCATTTTGTGACAAAGTGCATCATTGGATGATGAGAATGTCAGTTTTGACAAAGAAGACAGTTCATCACTGAAATGAAATGCTCTAATTGAGCTGTTAGAATGTCAGAAACAAGCTTTCTGAGCTGAGAACTGCATTTTGTGACAAAGTGCATCAGTGGATGATGAGAATGTCAGTTTTGACCAAGAACACTGTTTATTACTGAAATGCTCTAAATGAGCTGTTATAATGTCAGAAACAAGCTTTCTGAGCTGAAAACTGCATTTTGTGACACAGTTCAACAGTGGATGATGAGAATGTCAGTTTTGACAAAGAACACTGTTAATTACTAAAATAGTCTAATTGAGCTGTTAGAATGTCAAAAACAAGCTTTCTGAGCTGAAAACTGCATTTTGTGACAAAGTGCATCAGTGGATGATGAGAATGTCAGTTTTGACAAAGAACACTGTTCATTACTAAAATGCTCTAATTGAGCTGTTAGAATGTCAGAAACAAGCTTTCTGAGCTGAAAATCACATTTTGTGACAAAGTGCATCAGAGGATGTTGAGGAATTCAGTTTTGACAAAGAAGACAGTTCATCACTAAAATGCTCTAATTGAGCTGTTAGAATGTCAGAAACAAGCTTTCTGAGCTGAGAACTGCATTTTGTGACAAAGTGCATCAGTGGATGATGAGAATGTCAGTTTTGACAAAGAACACTGTTTATTACTGAAATGCTCTAAATGAGCTGTTATAATGTCAGAAACAAGCTTTCTGAGCTGAAAACTGCATTTTGTGACACAGTTCAACAGTGGATGATGAGAATGTCAGTTTTGACAAAGAACACTGTTAATTACTAAAATGCTCTAATTGAGCTGTTATAATGTCAGAAACAAGCTTTCTGAGCTGAAAACTGCATTTTGTGACACAGTTCATCAGTGGATGATGAGAATGTCAGTTTTGACAAAGAACACTGTTCATTACTAAAATGCTCTAATTGAGCTGTTAGAATGTCAGAAACAAGCTTTCTGAGCTGAAAATAACATTTTGTGACAAAGTGCATCAGAGGATGTTGAGAAATTCAGTTTTGACAAAGAAGACAGTTCATGACTGAAATGCTCTAATTGAGCTGTTAGAATGTCAGAAACAAGCTTTCTGGGCTGAGAACTGCATTTTGTAACAAAGTGCATCAGTGGATGATGAGAATGTCAGTTTTGACAAAGAACACTGTTCATTACTAAAATGCTCTAATTGAGCTGTTAGAATGTCAAAAACAAGCTTTCTGAGCTGAAAACTGCATTTTGTGACAAAGTGCATCAGTGGATGATGAGAATGTCAGTTTTGACAAAAGAACACTGTTTATTACTAAAATACTCTAATTGAGCTGTTAGAATGTCAAAAACAAGCTTTCTGAGCTGAAAACTGCATTTTGTGACAAAGTGCATCAGTGGATGATGAGCATGTCAGTTTTGACAAAAGAACACTGTTTATTACTAAAATGCTCTAATTGAGCTGTTAGAATGTCAGAAACAAGCTTTCTGAGCTGAGAACTACATTTTGTGACAAAGTGTATCAGAGGATGTTGAGAAATTCAGTTTTGACAAAGAAGACAGTTCATCACTGAAGTTGTCAGCATCCTGCCTCCTGCTGTTTGTCTCCAGGCCTCTAGAGGTCACCTGTATTGCCCCAGGTCTTAGTTCTTCCTCTTGTGTCCTTGTTAGCGTTATCTAGGTCAGCTGTGCCTTGTTTCCCCTAGAATATTTAAGCTGTGTTTTTTCCCCTTATTCCTCACTCGGTTTTTGAGTCTTGACTATGCTTCTCCAGCTGCCTCTTTTAGAGCTCCTCCTACTAACGCTGTCCTAGCTATTCCAGCCACTCTGTCCTGGGAAGGCCACCACCATCGGGTCCAGGTTATGATTGATTCCGGCGCCGCTGGTGACGTCCTGGATCTAACCTTGGCTAAGGAACTTAAGATCCCTACCCAACTACTTCCTCAACCCCAGGCAGTGACAGCCTTGGATGGCAGACCTCTGGAACCAGGCAAAGTAACAGAGGTGACTCAGTCCCTACGACTTACCATCTTTCAACACCAGCAGGAGGAGACATTCTATCTCATTGACTCTCCCGAGTATCCTATTATCCTGGGTTACCCTTGGCTGTGCAGACATAATCCCCAGATCGACTGGCCAACTGGCACCATTCTAAGCTGGGGCTCCACTTGCCAACTCACCTGCCTGCTTCAGATTCCCTCAGTCCCTAGTATCGAGTTTCAAGATTCTGTCGACCTCTCCAGAGTCCCCAGTGTTTACCATCGGTTCAAGGCGGTGTTCAGCAAGTCCCGGGCTATCTCCTTACCACCGCACCGCACTTATGACTGTGCCATTGAGCTACTCCCTGGTTCCTGCCCTCCCAGGGGTCGGATATTCTCCTTGTCCTCCCCCGAGCGCTCTGCTATGGATACCTACATTAAGGAGTCCTTGGCAGCCGGCATCATCCGTGCCTCTACCTCCCCAGCTGGGGCGGGCTTCTTTTTTGTAGAGAAGAAAGATGGGGGTCTAAGGCCTTGTATTGATTACCGGGACCTCAACAAGATCACGGTTCGGAATCGATATCCCCTTCCTCTCATGGCCACAGCTTTTGAGCTGCTTCAGGGGGCTTCCATCTTTACTAAGCTTGATCTCCGCAATGCTTACCATCTTGTGCGCATCAGGCAAGGAGACGAATGGAAAACGGCCTTCAACACTCCCACAGGTCACTATGAATATCTGGTGATGCCGTTCGGACTCACCAACGCCCCAGCAGTATTCCAAGCCCTGATTAATGATGTTCTCCGGGTCATGCTTAACCTGTTTGTCTTCGTATACCTTGACGATATCCTCATCTTCTCTCGGTCACTGAAGGAGCATGAGGAGCATGTAAGCAGGGTTCTCCAGAGACTCCTTGACAATCATCTATATGTAAAACCTGAGAAGTGTGAGTTTCATGTTTCCCAGACTCAGTTTCTCGGATTTATCATCACTCCTGGCCACCTGGAGATGGATCCCAAGAAGGTTAAATCGGTCAACAACTGGCCTACACCTACCACAGTCAAGGAAGTTCAACGTTTTATTGGCTTTGCAAACTTCTATAGGAAGTTCATTAAGAATTTCAGCTCTGTGGTAGCCCCCTTGACAGCGCTTACCAAGGGAGGAGGAACCAAGATTCACTGGGGTCCGAAGGCAGCGGGGGCCTTCGAGGATCTCAAGGGCCGCTTCACTTCCGCTCCAATTCTTGTGATTCCTGACCCAGAAAGACCATTCGTGGTGGAAGTGGATGCCTCAGAGGTGGGGGTAGGGGCCATCCTGTCACAGAGCGGCGATGATGGAAGATTACACCCTTGTGCCTTCATGTCTCGCCGATTATCTGAGGCCGAGCGCAACTACCACGTGGGTGATCGAGAGTTGCTTGCAGTAAAACTGGCCTTGGAGGAGTGGCGCCATTGGCTTGAGGGGGCTCAGCATCCTTTCCAGGTTCTCACGGACCACAAGAACCTGGAATATCTCCAGCAGGCAAAGCGGTTGAACCCTCGGCAAGCGCGATGGTCCCTGTTTTTTAACCGATTCCAGTTTCTCCTGTCTTACAGACCCGGTACCAAGAATGTCAAGCCGGATGCCCTGTCTCGAGCCTACTCTCCTGAAATACAAGATAAGCCCATGGCATCGATTATTCCGAGTTCTAGGATCGTCGCGCCTCTTCAGTGGGAGCTGGAAAAAGGGGTACGAGAGGCTCTTGTCCGTGAGCCTGATCCAGGTGGTGGTCCCACCGGACGCCTGTACGTTCCTCTATCTGTTCGGGCCCGGGTCTTGCAGTGGGGTCATGAGTCACCCTTGACGTGCCATCCAGGTAGTGCTCGTACACTGGACTTCCTCCAACGGAGGTTTTGGTGGCCGTCGATCAAGAAAGACGTTCAGGTCTATGTGGAGGCCTGCTCTGTGTGCAACCAGGGAAAGTCTACACATCAGCGACCCCAGGGGCTGCTCCATCCCTTACCTGTTCCTCGCAGGCCATGGTCACACCTTTCTCTGGACTTTGTTACGGGACTTCCTCCGTCTCAGGGTAACACAGTCATCCTGGTGGTTGTAGACCGGTTCTCTAAGGCTGCCCGGTTTATTCCCCTGCCCAAGCTGCCTTCGGCCAAGGAGACTGCTGAGCTTGTGGTGAACCATGTGTTCCGGATATTTGGAATTCCCCTGGATATTGTCTCAGACCGAGGTCCCCAATTCTCGTCCCGGTTCTGGGGGGCCTTCTGCAGGCTTATTGGGGCTACAGCCAGCCTATCGTCTGGGTTCCATCCAGAGTCTAATGGCCAGACGGAACGGATTAATCAGGATCTGGAGACCACCTTGCGGTGTATGGCGGCCAGCAATCCCACATCTTGGGCCACCTATATCATTTGGGCTGAATATGCCCACAACACCCTCCAGTCCTCGTCCACTGGTTTGTCCCCTTTCAAATGCCAGTTCGGATACACCCCTCCATTGTTTCCAGAAGAAGAGGTGCAAGTTGGTGTTCCCTCAGCCCAGCGTTTTGTCCTACGCTGTAGGCAGACCTGGAAGAAGGTCAGGCGTACCCTCCTTCGGACTTCCAAGAGATACCAAAGCCAGGCTAATCGCCGCCGCCGGACGGCCCCTAATTTCCGAGCTGGTCAAAGAGTTTGGTTAGCCACTAAGAACCTGCCCCTCCGGGTCGAATCCAAGAAGCTTTCCCAGAAATACATTGGCCCTTTTCGCATAGCAAGGAAAGTTAACCCTGTTTCTTATCGTTTGTTTCTCCCTCGCTCCCTTAGAATTAACCCCACTTTTCATGTTTCGTTACTAAAACCTGTCTTGTCTTCTCCTTTTGCCCCCCCACACAGACCCCCTCCACCTCCCAGGATCATTGACGGCCAGCCAGCCTTCACAGTGCGCCGGATACTGGACTGCCGGAGGGTCCAGAACTCTATTCAATATCTGGTGGACTGGGAGGGCTACGGGCTGGAGGAGCGCTCCTGGGTTCCAGCCAAGGACATCCTGGACCCAAGTTTGATACGAGAGTTTCGCTCCATGAGGCCAGGGTGTTCCGGAAGGAACGTCAGGAGCCGTTCCTAGAGGAGGGGGTCCTGTCAGCATCCTGCCTCCTGCTGTTTGTCTCCAGGCCTCTAGAGGTCACCTGTATTGCCCCAGGTCTTAGTTCTTCCTCTTGTGTCCTTGTTAGCGTTATCTAGGTCAGCTGTGCCTTGTTTCCCCTAGAATATTTAAGCTGTGTTTTTTCCCCTTATTCCTCACTCGGTTTTTGAGTCTTGACTATGCTTCTCCAGCTGCCTCCCATTGAGTCTTTCACAGTAAGCATAGTTATCCTAAGTAAGCTGTTCTTAGTTGTTTGATTCTGCTTTTGCTTTTCTCCCCTCGTGGAGTTTTTTTTTTTGTAAATACCTCTTTCTGAGAAGAACTTTTGTTGGACTTTTTATGGACTTGCAAAGTACCTTTTTTTTATAATAAATTAACTTCACCTGTAGAATTGCCTTGAGTGTTTCACTTGGATCCAACACTATCTGCTCTGTGACTCAGTGGTAGATTTCTCAACCCACCACACCTGAGACTCGAGTTGTGACAGAAATGCTCTAATTGAGCTGTTAGAATGTCAGAAACAAGCTTTCTGAGCTGAGAACTGCATTTTGTGACAAAGTGCATCAGTGGATGATGAGAATGTCAGTTTTGACAAAGAACACTGTTCATTACTGAAATGCTCTAAATGAGCTGTTATAATGTCAGAAACAAGCTTTCTGAGCTGAAAACTGCATTTTGTGACACAGTTCATCAGTGGATGATGAGAATGTCAGTTTTGACAAAGAACACTGTTCATTACTAAAATGCTCTAATTGAGCTGTTAGAATGTCAGAAACAAGCTTTCTGAGCTGAAAACTGCATTTTGTGACAAAGTGCATCAGTGGATGTTGAGAAATTCTGTTTTGACAAAGACGACAGTTCGTGACTGAAATGCTCTAATTGAGCTGTTAGAATGTCAGAAACAAGCTTTCTGAGCTGAGAACTACATTTTGTGACAAAGTGCATCAGTGGATGATGAGAATGTCAGTTTTGACAAAGAACACTGTTCATTACTGAAATGCTCTAATTGAGCTGTTAGAATGTCAGAAACAAGCTTTCTGAGCTGCAAACTGCATTTTGTGACAAAGTGCATCAGTGGATGATGAGAATGTCATTTTTGACAAAGAACACTGTTCATTACTAAAATGCTCTAATTGAGCTGTTAGAATGTCAGAAAGAAGCTTTCTGAGCTGAAAACTGCATTTTGTTACAAAGTGCATCAGTGGATGATGAGAATGTCAGTTTTGACAAAGAACACTGTTCATTACTAAAATGCTCTAATTGAGCTGTTAGAATGTCAGAAACAAGCTTTCTGAGCTGAAAACTGCATTTTGTTACAAAGTGCATCAGTGGATGATGAGAATGTCAGTTTTGACAAAAGAACACTGTTTATTACTAAAATGCTCTAATTGAGCTGTTAGAATGTCAGAAACAAGCTTTCTGAGCTGAAAATCACATTTTGTGACAAAGTGCATCAGAGGATGATGAGAAATTCAGTTTTGACAAAGAAGACAGTTCATCACTGAAATGCTCTAATTGAGCTGTTAGAATGTCAGAAACAAGCTTTCTGAGCTGAGAACTGCATTTTGTGACAAAGTGCATCAGAGGATGATGAGAAATTCAGTTTTGACAAAGAAGACAGTTCATCACTGAAATGCTCTAATTGAGCTGTTAGAATGTCAGAAACAAGCTTTCTGAGCTGAGAACTGCATTTTGTGACACAGTTCATCAGTGGATGATGAGAATGTCAGTTTTGACAAAGAACACTGTTCATTACTAAAATGCTCTAATTGAGCTATTAGAATGTCAGAAACAAGCTTTCTGAGCTGAAAACTGCATTTTGTTACAAAGTGCATCAGTGGATGATGAGAATGTCAGTTTTGACAAAAGAACACTGTTTATTAGTAAAATGCTCTAATTGAGCTGTTAGAATGTCAGAAACAAGCTTTCTAAGCTGAGAACTACATTTTGTGACAAAGTGCATCAGTGGATGATGAGAATGTCAGTTTTGACAAAGAACACTGTTCATTACTGAAAGGCTCTAATTGAGCTGTTAGAATGTCAGAAACAAACTTTCTGAGGTGCAAACTGCATTTTGTGACAAAGTGCATCAGTGGATGATGAGAATGTCATTTTTGACAAAGAACACTGTTTATTACTAAAATGCTCTAATTGAGCTGTTAGAATGTCAAAAACAAGCTTTCTGAGCTGAAAACTGCATTTTGGAACAAAGTGCATCAGTGGATGATGAGAATGTCAGTTTTGACAAAAGAACACTGTTCATTACTGAAAGAATCTAATTGAGCTGTTAGAATGTCAGAAACAAGCTTTCTGAGCTGCAAACTGCATTTTGTGACAAAGTGCATCAGTGGATGATGAGAATGTCATTTTTGACAAAGAACACTGTTCATTACTAAAATGCTCTAATTGAGCTGTTAGAATGTCAGAAACAAGCTTTCTGAGCTGAAAATTACATTTTGTGACAAAGTGCATCAGAGGATGTTGAGAAATTCAGTTTTGACAAAGAAGACAGTTCATCACTGAAATGCTCTAATTGAGCTGTTAGAATGTCAGAAACAAGCTTTCTGAGCTGAGAACTACATTTTGTGACAAAGTGCATCAGTGGATGATGAGAATGTCAGTTTTGACAAAGAACACTGTTCATTACTGAAATGCTCTAATTGAGCTGATAGAATGTCAGAAACAAGCTTTCTGAGCTGAGAACTGCATTTTGTGACAAAGTGCATCAGATGATGATGAGAATGTCAGTTTTGACAAAAGAACACTGTTTATTACTAAAATGCTCTAATTGAGCTGTTAGAATGTCAGAAACAAGCTTTCTGAGCTGAAAATCACATTTTGTGACAAAGTGCATCAGAGGATGATGAGAAATTCAGTTTTGACAAAGAAGACAGTTCATCGCTGAAATGCTCTAATTGAGCTGTTAGAATGTCAGAAACAAGCTTTCTGAGCTGAGAACTGCATTTTGTGACAAAGTGCATCAGTGGATGATGAGAATGTCAGTTTTGACAAAGAACACTGTTCATTACTGAAATGCTCTAATTGAGCTGTTAGAATGTCAGAAACAAGCTTTCTGAGCTGCAAACTACCTTTTGTGACAAACTGCATCAGTGGATGATGAGAATGTCAGTTTTGACAAAGAACACTGTTCAGTACTAAAATGCTCTAATTGAGCTGTTAGAATGTCAGAAACAAGCTTTCTGAGCTGAAAATCACATTTTGTGACAAAGTGCATCAGAGGATGTTGAGAAATTCAGTTTTGACAAAGAAGACAGTTCATCACTGAAATGCTCTAATTGAGCTGTTAGAATGTCAGAAACAAGCTTTCTGAGCTGAGGACTACATTTTGTGACAAAGTGCATCAGTGGATGATGAGAATGTCAGTTTTGACAAAGAACACTGTTCATTACTGAAATGCTCTAATTGAGCTGATAGAATGTCAGAAACAAGCTTTCTGAGCTGAAAACTGCATTTTGTGACAAACTGCATCAGATGATGATGAGAATGTCAGTTTTGACAAAAGAACACTGTTTATTACTAAAATGCTCTAATTGAGCTGTTAGAATGTCAGAAACAAGCTTTCTGAGCTGAAAATCACATTTTGTGACAAAGTGCATCAGAGGATGATGAGAAATTCAGTTTTGACAAAGAAGACAGTTCATCACTGAAATGCTCTAATTGAGCTGTTAGAATGTCAGAAACAAGCTTTCTGAGCTGAGAACTGCATTTTGTGACAAAGTGCATCAGAGGATGATGAGAAATTCAGTTTTGACAAAGAAGACAGTTCATAACTGAAATGCTCTAATTGAGCTGTTAGAATGTCAGAAACAAGCTTTCTGAGCTAAAAACTGCATTTTGTGACACAGTTCATCAGTGGATGACGAGAATGTCAGTTTTGACAAAGAACACTGTTCATTACTAAAATGCTCTAATTGAGCTGTTAGAATGTCAGAAACAAGCTTTCTGAGCTGCAAACTGCATTTTGTGACAAAGTGCATCAGTGGATGATGAGAATGTCATTTTTGACAAAGAACACTGTTCATTACTAAAATGCTCTAATTGAGCTGTTAGAATGTCAGAAAGAAGCTTTCTGAGCTGAAAACTGCATTTTGTTACAAAGTGCATCAGTGGATGATGAGAATGTCAGTTTTGACAAAGAACACTGTTCATTACTAAAATGCTCTAATTGAGCTGTTAGAATGTCAGAAACAAGCTTTCTGAGCTGAAAACTGCATTTTGTTACAAAGTGCATCAGTGGATGATGAGAATGTCAGTTTTGACAAAAGAACACTGTTTATTACTAAAATGCTCTAATTGAGCTGTTAGAATGTCAGAAACAAGCTTTCTGAGCTGAAAATCACATTTTGTGACAAAGTGCATCAGAGGATGATGAGAAATTCAGTTTTGACAAAGAAGACAGTTCATCACTGAAATGCTCTAATTGAGCTGTTAGAATGTCAGAAACAAGCTTTCTGAGCTGAGAACTGCATTTTGTGACAAAGTGCATCAGAGGATGATGAGAAATTCAGTTTTGACAAAGAAGACAGTTAATCACTGAAATGCTCTAATTGAGCTGTTAGAATGTCAGAAACAAGCTTTCTGAGCTGAGAACTGCATTTTGTGACACAGTTCATCAGTGGATGATGAGAATGTCAGTTTTGACAAAGAACACTGTTCATTACTAAAATGCTCTAATTGAGCTATTAGAATGTCAGAAACAAGCTTTCTGAGCTGAAAACTGCATTTTGTTACAAAGTGCATCAGTGGATGATGAGAATGTCAGTTTTGACAAAAGAACACTGTTTATTAGTAAAATGCTCTAATTGAGCTGTTAGAATGTCAGAAACAAGCTTTCTAAGCTGAGAACTACATTTTGTGACAAAGTGCATCAGTGGATGATGAGAATGTCAGTTTTGACAAAGAACACTGTTCATTACTGAAAGGCTCTAATTGAGCTGTTAGAATGTCAGAAACAAACTTTCTGAGGTGCAAACTGCATTTTGTGACAAAGTGCATCAGTGGATGATGAGAATGTCATTTTTGACAAAGAACACTGTTTATTACTAAAATGCTCTAATTGAGCTGTTAGAATGTCAAAAACAAGCTTTCTGAGCTGAAAACTGCATTTTGGAACAAAGTGCATCAGTGGATGATGAGAATGTCAGTTTTGACAAAAGAACACTGTTCATTACTGAAAGAATCTAATTGAGCTGTTAGAATGTCAGAAACAAGCTTTCTGAGCTGCAAACTGCATTTTGTGACAAAGTGCATCAGTGGATGATGAGAATGTCATTTTTGACAAAGAACACTGTTCATTACTAAAATGCTCTAATTGAGCTGTTAGAATGTCAGAAACAAGCTTTCTGAGCTGAAAATTACATTTTGTGACAAAGTGCATCAGAGGATGTTGAGAAATTCAGTTTTGACAAAGAAGACAGTTCATCACTGAAATGCTCTAATTGAGCTGTTAGAATGTCAGAAACAAGCTTTCTGAGCTGAGAACTACATTTTGTGACAAAGTGCATCAGTGGATGATGAGAATGTCAGTTTTGACAAAGAACACTGTTCATTACTGAAATGCTCTAATTGAGCTGATAGAATGTCAGAAACAAGCTTTCTGAGCTGAGAACTGCATTTTGTGACAAAGTGCATCAGATGATGATGAGAATGTCAGTTTTGACAAAAGAACACTGTTTATTACTAAAATGCTCTAATTGAGCTGTTAGAATGTCAGAAACAAGCTTTCTGAGCTGAAAATCACATTTTGTGACAAAGTGCATCAGAGGATGATGAGAAATTCAGTTTTGACAAAGAAGACAGTTCATCGCTGAAATGCTCTAATTGAGCTGTTAGAATGTCAGAAACAAGCTTTCTGAGCTGAGAACTGCATTTTGTGACAAAGTGCATCAGTGGATGATGAGAATGTCAGTTTTGACAAAGAACACTGTTCATTACTGAAATGCTCTAATTGAGCTGTTAGAATGTCAGAAACAAGCTTTCTGAGCTGCAAACTACCTTTTGTGACAAACTGCATCAGTGGATGATGAGAATGTCAGTTTTGACAAAGAACACTGTTCAGTACTAAAATGCTCTAATTGAGCTGTTAGAATGTCAGAAACAAGCTTTCTGAGCTGAAAATCACATTTTGTGACAAAGTGCATCAGAGGATGTTGAGAAATTCAGTTTTGACAAAGAAGACAGTTCATCACTGAAATGCTCTAATTGAGCTGTTAGAATGTCAGAAACAAGCTTTCTGAGCTGAGGACTACATTTTGTGACAAAGTGCATCAGTGGATGATGAGAATGTCAGTTTTGACAAAGAACACTGTTCATTACTGAAATGCTCTAATTGAGCTGATAGAATGTCAGAAACAAGCTTTCTGAGCTGAAAACTGCATTTTGTGACAAACTGCATCAGATGATGATGAGAATGTCAGTTTTGACAAAAGAACACTGTTTATTACTAAAATGCTCTAATTGAGCTGTTAGAATGTCAGAAACAAGCTTTCTGAGCTGAAAATCACATTTTGTGACAAAGTGCATCAGAGGATGATGAGAAATTCAGTTTTGACAAAGAAGACAGTTCATCACTGAAATGCTCTAATTGAGCTGTTAGAATGTCAGAAACAAGCTTTCTGAGCTGAGAACTGCATTTTGTGACAAAGTGCATCAGAGGATGATGAGAAATTCAGTTTTGACAAAGAAGACAGTTCATAACTGAAATGCTCTAATTGAGCTGTTAGAATGTCAGAAACAAGCTTTCTGAGCTAAAAACTGCATTTTGTGACACAGTTCATCAGTGGATGACGAGAATGTCAGTTTTGACAAAGAACACTGTTCATTACTAAAATGCTCTAATTGAGCTGTTAGAATGTCAGAAACAAGCTTTCTGAGCTGAAAACTGCATTTTGTGACAAAGTGCATCAGTGGATGATGAGAATGTCAGTTTTGACAAAAGAACACTGTTTATTACTAAAATGCTCTAATTGAGCTGTTAGAATGTCAGAAACAAGCTTTCTGAGCTGAGAACTACATTTTGTGACAAAGTGCATCAGTGGATGATGAGAATGTCAGTTTTGACAAAGAACACTGTTCATTACTGAAAGGCTCTAATTGAGCTGTTAGAATGTCAGAAACAAGCTTTCTGAGGTGCAAACTGCATTTTGTGACAAAGTGCATCAGTGGATGATGAGAATGTCATTTTTGACAAAGAACACTGTTTATTACTAAAATGCTCTAATTGAGCTGTTAGAATGTCAAAAACAAGCTTTCTGAGCTGAAAAAAATGCATTTTGTGACAAAGTGCATCAGTGGATGATGAGAATGTCAGTTTTGACAAAAGAACACTGTTCATTACTAAAATGCTCTAATTGAGCTGTTAGAATGTCAGAAACAAGCTTTCAGAGCTGAAAACTGCATTTTGTGACAAAGTTCATCAGTGGATGGATGAGAAATTCAGTTTTGAGTAAGAAGACAGTTCATCACTGAAATGCTCTAATTGAGGTGTTAGAATGTCAGAAACAAGCTTTCTGAGCTGTAAATCAAATTTTGTGTCAAAGTGCATCAGAGGATGATGAGAAATTCAGTTTTGACAAAGAAGACAGTTCAACACTGAAATGCTCTAATTGAGCTGTTAGAATGTCAGAAACAAGCTTTCTGAGCTGAAAACTGCATTTTGTGACAAAGTGCATCAGTGGATGATGAGAATGTCAGTTTTGACAAAGAACACTGTTCATTACTGAAAGGCTCTAATTGAGCTGTTAGAATGTCAGAGACAAGCTTTCTGAGCTGAGAACTACATTTTGTGACAAAGTGCATCAGTGGATGATGAGAATGTCAGTTTTGACAAAGAACACTGTTCATTACTAAAATGCTCTAATTGAGCTGTTAGAATGTCAGAAACAAGCTTTCTGAGCTGAAAACTGCATTTTGTGACAAAGTGCATCAGTGGATGATGAGAATGTCAGTTTTGACAAAGAACACTGTTTATTACTAAAATGCTCTAATTGAGCTGTTAGAATGTCAGAAACAAGCTTTCTGAGCTGAGAACTACATTTTGTGACAAAGTGCATCAGTGGATGATGAGAATGTCAGTTTTGACAAAGAACACTGTTCATTACTGAAAGGCTCTAATTGAGCTGTTAGAATGTCAGAAACAAGCTTTCTGAGCTGCAAACTGCATTTTGTGACAAAGTGCATCAGTGGATGATGAGAATGTCATTTTTGACAAAGAACACTGTTTATTACTAAAATGCTCTAATTGAGCTGTTAGAATGTCAAAAACAAGCTTTCTGAGCTGAAAACTGCATTTTGTGGCAAAGTGCATCAGTGGATGATGAGAATGTCAGTTTTGACAAAAGAACACTGTTTATTACTAAAATGCTCTAATTGAGCTGTTAGAATGTCAGAGACAAGCTTTCTGAGCTGAGAACTACATTTTGTGACAAAGTGCATCAGTGGATGATGAGAATGTCAGTTTTGACAAAGAACACTGTTCATTACTGAAATGCTCTAATTGAGCTGATAGAATGTCAGAAACAAGCTTTCTGAGCTGAGAACTGCATTTTGTGACAAAGTGCATCAGATGATGATGAGAATGTCAGTTTTGACAAAAGAACACTGTTTATTACTAAAATGCTCTAATTGAGCTGTTAGAATGTCAGAAACAAGCTTTCTGAGCTGAAAATCACATTTTGTGACAAAGTGCATCAGAGGATGATGAGAAATTCAGTTTTGACAAAGAAGACAGTTCATCACTGAAATGCTCTAATTGAGCTGTTAGAATGTCAGAAACAAGCTTTCTGAGCTGAGAACTGCATTTTGTGACAAAGTGCATCAGTGGATGATGAGAATGTCAGTTTTGACAAAGAACACTGTTCATTACTGAAATGCTCTAATTGAGCTGTTAGAATGTCAGAAACAAGCTTTCTGAGCTGCAAACTACCTTTTGTGACAAACTGCATCAGTGGATGATGAGAATGTCAGTTTTGACAAAGAACACTGTTCAGTACTAAAATGCTCTAATTGAGCTGTTAGAATGTCAGAAACAAGCTTTCTGAGCTGAAAATCACATTTTGTGACAAAGTGCATCAGAGGATGTTGAGAAATTCAGTTTTGACAAAGAAGACAGTTCATCACTGAAATGCTCTAATTGAGCTGTTAGAATGTCAGAAACAAGCTTTCTGAGCTGAGGACTACATTTTGTGACAAAGTGCATCAGTGGATGATGAGAATGTCAGTTTTGACAAAGAACACTGTTCATTACTGAAATGCTCTAATTGAGCTGATAGAATGTCAGAAACAAGCTTTCTGAGCTGAAAACTGCATTTTGTGACAAACTGCATCAGATGATGATGAGAATGTCAGTTTTGACAAAAGAACAATGTTTATTACTAAAATGCTCTAATTGAGCTGTTAGAATGTCAGAAACAAGCTTTCTGAGTGAAAAATCACATTTTGTGACAAAGTGCATCAGAGGATGATGAGAAATTCAGTTTTGACAAAGAAGACAGTTCATCACTGAAATGCTCTAATTGAGCTGTTAGAATGTTAGAAACAAGCTTTCTGAGCTGAGAACTGCATTTTGTGACAAAGTGCATCAGAGGATGATGAGAAATTCAGTTTTGACAAAGAAGACAGTTCATAACTGAAATGCTCTAATTGAGCTGTTAGAATGTCAGAAACAAGCTTTCTGAGCTAAAAACTGCATTTTGTGACACAGTTCATCAGTGGATGACGAGAATGTCAGTTTTGACAAAGAACACTGTTCATTACAAAAATGCTCTAATTGAGCTGTTAGAATGTCAGAAACAAGCTTTCTGAGCTGAAAACTGCATTTTGTGACAAAGTGCATCAGTGGATGATGAGAATGTCAGTTTTGACAAAAGAACACTGTTTATTACTAAAATGCTCTAATTGAGCTGTTAGAATGTCAGAAACAAGCTTTCTGAGCTGAGAACTACATTTTGTGACAAAGTGCATCAGTGGATGATGAGAATGTCAGTTTTGACAAAGAACACTGTTCATTACTGAAAGGCTCTAATTGAGCTGTTAGAATGTCAGAAACAAGCTTTCTGAGGTGCAAACTGCATTTTGTGACAAAGTGCATCAGTGGATGATGAGAATGTCATTTTTGACAAAGAACACTGTTTATTACTAAAATGCTCTAATTGAGCTGTTAGAATGTCAAAAACAAGCTTTCTGAGCTGAAAAAAATGCATTTTGTGACAAAGTGCATCAGTGGATGATGAGAATGTCAGTTTTGACAAAAGAACACTGTTCATTACTAAAATGCTCTAATTGAGCTGTTAGAATGTCAGAAACAAGCTTTCAGAGCTGAAAACTGCATTTTGTGACAAAGTTCATCAGTGGATGGATGAGAAATTCAGTTTTGAGTAAGAAGACAGTTCATCACTGAAATGCTCTAATTGAGGTGTTAGAATGTCAGAAACAAGCTTTCTGAGCTGTAAATCAAATTTTGTGTCAAAGTGCATCAGAGGATGATGAGAAATTCAGTTTTGACAAAGAAGACAGTTCAACACTGAAATGCTCTAATTGAGCTGTTAGAATGTCAGAAACAAGCTTTCTGAGCTGAAAACTGCATTTTGTGACAAAGTGCATCAGTGGATGATGAGAATGTCAGTTTTGACAAAGAACACTGTTCATTACTGAAAGGCTCTAATTGAGCTGTTAGAATGTCAGAGACAAGCTTTCTGAGCTGAGAACTACATTTTGTGACAAAGTGCATCAGTGGATGATGAGAATGTCAGTTTTGACAAAGAACACTGTTCATTACTAAAATGCTCTAATTGAGCTGTTAGAATGTCAGAAACAAGCTTTCTGAGCTGAAAACTGCATTTTGTGACAAAGTGCATCAGTGGATGATGAGAATGTCAGTTTTGACAAAGAACACTGTTTATTACTAAAATGCTCTAATTGAGCTGTTAGAATGTCAGAAACAAGCTTTCTGAGCTGAGAACTACATTTTGTGACAAAGTGCATCAGTGGATGATGAGAATGTCAGTTTTGACAAAGAACACTGTTCATTACTGAAAGGCTCTAATTGAGCTGTTAGAATGTCAGAAACAAGCTTTCTGAGCTGCAAACTGCATTTTGTGACAAAGTGCATCAGTGGATGATGAGAATGTCATTTTTGACAAAGAACACTGTTTATTACTAAAATGCTCTAATTGAGCTGTTAGAATGTCAAAAACAAGCTTTCTGAGCTGAAAACTGCATTTTGTGGCAAAGTGCATCAGTGGATGATGAGAATGTCAGTTTTGACAAAAGAACACTGTTTATTACTAAAATGCTCTAATTGAGCTGTTAGAATGTCAGAGACAAGCTTTCTGAGCTGAGAACTACATTTTGTGACAAAGTGCATCAGTGGATGATGAGAATGTCAGTTTTGACAAAGAACACTGTTCATTACTGAAATGCTCTAATTGAGCTGTTAGAATGTCAGAAACAAGCTTTCTGAGCTGAAAACTGCATTTTGTGACAAAGTGCATCAATGGATGATGACAATGTCAGTTTTGACAAAGAACACTGTTCATTACTAAAATGCTCTAATTGAGCTGTTAGAATGTCAGAAACAAGCTTTCTGAGCTGAAAACTGCATTTTGTGACAAACTGCATCAGTGGATGATGAGAATGTCAGTTTTGACAAAGAACACTGTTCATTACTAAGATGCTCTAATTGAGCTGTTAGAATGTCAGAAACAAGCTTTCTGAGGTGCAAACTGCATTTTGTGACAAAGTGCATCAGTGGATGATGAGAATGTCAGTTTTGACAAAGAACACAGTTCATTACTAAAATGCTCTAATTGAGCTGTTAGAATGTCAGAAACAAGCTTTATGAGCTGAAAACTGCATTTGTGACAAAGTAAATCAGTGGATGATGAGAATGTCAGTTTTGACAAAGAACACAGTTCATTACTAAAATGCTCTAATTGAGCTGTTAGAATGTCAGAAACAAGCTTTCTGAGCTGAAAACTGCATTTTGTGACAAAGTTCATCAGTGGATGATGAGAAATGCAGTTTTGAGTAAGAAGACAGTTCATCACTGAAATGCTCTAATTGAGGTGTTAGAATGTCAGAAACAAGCTTTCTGAGCTGTAAATCACATTTTGTGACAAAGTGCATCAGAGGATGATGAGAATGTCAGTTTTGACAAAGAACACTGTTCATTACTGAAATGCTCTAATTGAGCTGTTAGAATGTCAGAAACAAGCTTTCTGAGCTGAGAACTACATTTTGTGACAAAGTGCATCAGTGGATGATGAGAATGTCAGTTTTGACAAAGAACACTGTTCATTACTGAAAGGCTCTAATTGAGCTGTTAGAATGTCAGAAACAAGCTTTCTGAGCTGCAAACTGCATTTTGTGACAAAGTGCATCAGTGGATGATGAGAATGTCATTTTTGACAAAGAACACTGTTTATTACTAAAATGCTCTAATTGAGCTGTTAGAATGTCAAAAACAAGCTTTCTGAGCTGAAAACTGCATTTTGTGGCAAAGTGCATCAGTGGATGATGAGAATGTCATTTTGAAAAAGAACACTGTTCATCACTAAAATGCTCTAATTGAGCTGTTAGAATGTCAGAAACAAGCTTTCTGAGCTGCAAACTACCTTTTGTGACAAAGTGCATCAGTGGATGATGAGAATTTCAGTTTTGACAAAGAACACTGTTCATTACTAAAATGCTCTAATTGAGCTGTTAGAATGTCAGAAACAAGCTTTCTGAGCTGAAAACTGCATTTTTTGACAAAGTGCATCAGTGGATGATGAGAATTTCAGTTTTGACAAAGAACACTGTTCATTACTAAAATGCTCTAATTGAGCTGTTAGAATGTCAGAAACAAGCTTTCTGAGCTGAAAACTGCATTTTGTGACAAAGTGCATCAGTGGATGATGAGAATGTCAGTTTTGACAAAGAACACTGTTCATTACTAAAATGCTCTAATTGAGCTGTTAGAATGTCAGAAACAAGCTTTCTGATGTGCAAACTGCATTTTGTGACAAAGTGCATCAGTGGATGATGAGAATGTCATTTTTGACAAAGAACACTGTTTATTACTAAAATGCTCTAATTGAGCTGTTAGAATGTCAAAAACAAGCTTTCTGAGCTGAAAAAACTGCATTTTGTGACAAAGTGCATCAGTGGATGATGAGAATGTCAGTTTTGACAAAAGAACATTGTTCATTACTAAAATGCTCTAATTGAGCTGTTAGAAGTCAGAAACAAGCTTTCTGAGCTGAAAACTGCATTTTGTGACAAAGTGCATCAGTGGATGGATGAGAAATTCAGTTTTGAGTAAGAAGACAGTTCATCACTGAAATGCTCTAATTGAGGTGTTAGAATGTCAGAAACAAGCTTTCTGAGCTGTAAATCAAATTTTGTGTCAAAGTGCATCAATGGATGATGACAATGTCAGTTTTGACAAAGAACACTGTTCATTACTAAAATGCTCTAATTGAGCTGTTAGAATGTCAGAAACAAGCTTTCTGAGCTGAAAACTGCATTTTGTGACAAACTGCATCAGTGGATGATGAGAATGTCAGTTTTGACAAAGAACACTGTTCATTACTAAGATGCTCTAATTGAGCTGTTAGAATGTCAGAAACAAGCTTTCTGAGCTGAAAACTGCATTTTGTGACAAAGTGCATCAGTGGATGATGAGAATGTCAGTTTTGACAAAGAACACTGTTCATTACTGAAATGCTCTAATTGAGCTGTTAGAATCTCAGAAACAAGGTTTCTGAGCTGAAAACTGCATTTTGTGACAAAGTGCATCAGTGGATGATGAGAATGTCAGTTTTGACAAAGAACACAGTTCATTACTAAAATGCTCTAATTGAGCTGTTAGAATGTCAGAAACAAGCTTTATGAGCTGAAAACTGCATTTGTGACAAAGTAAATCAGTGGATGATGAGAATGTCAGTTTTGACAAAGAACACAGTTCATTACTAAAATGCTCTAATTGAGCTGTTAGAATGTCAGAAACAAGCTTTCTGAGCTGAAAACTGCATTTTGTGACAAAGTTCATCAGTGGATGATGAGAAATGCAGTTTTGAGTAAGAAGACAGTTCATCACTGAAATGCTCTAATTGAGGTGTTAGAATGTCAGAAACAAGCTTTCTGAGCTGTAAATCACATTTTGTGACAAAGTGCATCAGAGGATGATGAGAATGTCAGTTTTGACAAAGAACACTGTTCATTACTGAAATGCTCTAATTGAGCTGTTAGAATGTCAGAAACAAGCTTTCTGAGCTGAGAACTACATTTTGTGACAAAGTGCATCAGTGGATGATGAGAATGTCAGTTTTGACAAAGAACACTGTTCATTACTGAAAGGCTCTAATTGAGCTGTTAGAATGTCAGAAACAAGCTTTCTGAGCTGCAAACTGCATTTTGTGACAAAGTGCATCAGTGGATGATGAGAATGTCATTTTTGACAAAGAACACTGTTTATTACTAAAATGCTCTAATTGAGCTGTTAGAATGTCAAAAACAAGCTTTCTGAGCTGAAAACTGCATTTTGTGGCAAAGTGCATCAGTGGATGATGAGAATGTCAGTTTTGACAAAAGAACACTGTTTATTACTAAAATGCTCTAATTGAGCTGTTAGAATGTCAGAGACAAGCTTTCTGAGCTGAGAACTACATTTTGTGACAAAGTGCATCAGTGGATGATGAGAATGTCAGTTTTGACAAAGAACACTGTTCATTACTGAAATGCTCTAATTGAGCTGTTAGAATGTCAGAAACAAGCTTTCTGAGCTGAAAACTGCATTTTGTGACAAAGTGCATCAATGGATGATGACAATGTCAGTTTTGACAAAGAACACTGTTCATTACTAAAATGCTCTAATTGAGCTGTTAAGAATGTCAGAAACAAGCTTTCTGAGCTGAAAACTGCATTTTGTGACAAAGTGTATCAGAGGATGATGAGAATGTCATTTTGAAAAAGAACACTGTTCATCACTAAAATGCTCTAATTGAGCTGTTAGAATGTCAGAAACAAGCTTTCTGAGCTGCAAACTACCTTTTGTGACAAAGTGCATCAGTGGATGATGAGAATTTCAGTTTTGACAAAGAACACTGTTCATTACTAAAATGCTCTAATTGAGCTGTTAGAATGTCAGAAACAAGCTTTCTGAGCTGAAAACTGCATTTTTTGACAAAGTGCATCAGTGGATGATGAGAATTTCAGTTTTGACAAAGAACACTGTTCATTACTAAAATGCTCTAATTGAGCTGTTAGAATGTCAGAAACAAGCTTTCTGAGCTGAAAACTGCATTTTGTGACAAAGTGCATCAGTGGATGATGAGAATGTCAGTTTTGACAAAGAACACTGTTCATTACTAAAATGCTCTAATTGAGCTGTTAGAATGTCAGAAACAAGCTTTCTGATGTGCAAACTGCATTTTGTGACAAAGTGCATCAGTGGATGATGAGAATGTCATTTTTGACAAAGAACACTGTTTATTACTAAAATGCTCTAATTGAGCTGTTAGAATGTCAAAAACAAGCTTTCTGAGCTGAAAAAACTGCATTTTGTGACAAAGTGCATCAGTGGATGATGAGAATGTCAGTTTTGACAAAAGAACATTGTTCATTACTAAAATGCTCTAATTGAGCTGTTAGAAAGTCAGAAACAAGCTTTCTGAGCTGAAAACTGCATTTTGTGACAAAGTGCATCAGTGGATGGATGAGAAATTCAGTTTTGAGTAAGAAGACAGTTCATCACTGAAATGCTCTAATTGAGGTGTTAGAATGTCAGAAACAAGCTTTCTGAGCTGTAAATCAAATTTTGTGTCAAAGTGCATCAGAGGATGATGAGAAATTCAGTTTTGACAAAGAAGACAGTTCAACACTGAAATGCTCTAATTGAGCTGTTAGAATGTCAGAAACAAGCTTTCTGAGCTGAAAACTGCATTTTGTGACAAAGTGCATCAGTGGATGATGAGAATGTCAGTTTTGACAAAGAACACTGTTCATTACTAAAATGCTCTAATTGAGCTGTTAGAATGTCAGAGACAAGCTTTCTGAGCTGAGAACTACATTTTGTGACAAAGTGCATCAGTGGATGATGAGAATGTCAGTTTTGACAAAGAACACTGTTCATTACTAAAATGCTCTAATTGAGCTGTTAGAATGTCAGAAACAAGCTTTCTGAGCTGAAAACTGCATTTTGTGACAAAGTGCATCAGTGGATGATGAGAATGTCAGTTTTGACAAAGAACACTGTTTATTACTAAAATGCTCTAATTGAGCTGTTAGAATGTCAGAAACAAGCTTTCTGAGCTGAGAACTACATTTTGTGACAAAGTGCATCAGTGGATGATGAGAATGTCAGTTTTGACAAAGAACACTGTTCATTACTAAAAGGCTCTAATTGAGCTGTTAGAATGTCAGAAACAAGCTTTCTGAGCTGCAAACTGCATTTTGTGACAAAGTGCATCAGTGGATGATGAGAATGTCATTTTTGACAAAGAACACTGTTTATTACTAAAATGCTCTAATTGAGCTGTTAGAATGTCAAAAACAAGCTTTCTGAGCTGAAAACTGCATTTTCTGACAAAGTGCATCAGTGGATGATGAGGATGTCAGTTTTGACAAAAGAACACTGTTTATTACTAAAATGCTCTAATTGAGCTGTTAGAATGTCAGAGACAAGCTTTCTGAGCTGAGAACTACATTTTGTGACAAAGTGCATCAGTGGATGATGAGAATGTCAGTTTTGACAAAGAACACTGTTCATTACTGAAATGCTCTAATTGAGCTGTTAGAATGTCAGAAACAAGCTTTCTGAGCTGAAAACTGCATTTTGTGACAAAGTGCATCAATGGATGATGACAATGTCAGTTTTGACAAAGAACACTGTTCATTACTAAAATGCTCTAATTGAGCTGTTAAGAATGTCAGAAACAAGCTTTCTGAGCTGAAAACTGCATTTTGTGACAAAGTTCATCAGAGGATGATGAGAATGTCATTTTGAAAAAGAACACTGTTCATCACTAAAATGCTCTAATTGAGCTATTAGAATGTCAGAAACAAGCTTTCTGAGCTGCAAAATACCTTTTGTGACAAAGTGCATCAGTGGATGATGAGAATTTCAGTTTTGACAAAGAACACTGTTCATTACAAAAAATGCTCTAATTGAGCTGTTAGAATGTCAGAAACAAGCTTTCTGAGCTGAAAACTGCATTTTGTGACAAAGTCCATCAGTGGATGATGAGAATGTCAGTTTTGACAAAGAACACTCTTCATTACTAAAATGCTCTGATTGAGCTGTTAGAATGACAGAAACAAGCTTTCTGGCTAAAAAATGCATTTTGTGACAAAGTGCATCAGTGGATGATGAGAATGTCAGTATTGACAAAGAACACTTTTCATTACTGAAATGCTCTAATTGAGCTGTTAGAATGTCAGAAACAAGCTTTCTGAGCTGAAAACTGCATTTTGTGACAAAGTGCATCAATGGATGATGACAATGTCAGTATTGACAAAGAACACAGTTCATCACTGAAATGCTCTAATTGAGCTGTTAGAATGTCAGAAACAAGCTTTCTAAACTGAAAACTGCATTTTGTGACAAAGTGCATGAGAGGCTGATGAGAAACTCAGTTTTGACAAAGAACCCAGTTCATTACTGAAATGCTCTAATTGAGCTGTTAGAATGTCAGAAACAAGCTTTCTGAGCTGAAAACTGCATTTTGTGAGAAAGTGCATCAGAGGATGATGAGAAACTCAGTTTTGACAAAGACAGTTCATCACTGAAATGCTCGAATTGGGCTGTTAGAATGTCAGAAACAAGCTTTCTGAGCTGAAAACTGCATTTTGTGACAAAGTACATCAAAGGATGATGAGAAACTCAGTTTTGACAAAGAAGATAGTTCTCACTGAAATGCTCTAATTGAGCTGTTAGAATGTCAAAAACAAGCTTCTGAGCTGAAAACTGCATTTTGTGACAAAGTGCATCAGAGGATGATGAGAAATTCAGTTTTGAGTAAGAAGACAGTTCATCACTGAAATGCTCTAATTGAGATGTTAGAATGTCAGAAACAAGCTTTCTGAGCTGAAAATCACATTTTGTGACAAAATGCATCAGAGGATGATGAGAAATTCAGTTTTGACAAAGAAGACAGTTCATCACTGAAATGCTCTAATTGAGCTGTTAGAATGTCAGAAACAAGCTTTCTGAGCTGAAAACTGCATTTTGTGACAAAGTGCATCAGTGGATGATGAGAATTTCAGTTTTGACAAAGAACACTGTTCATTACTAAAATGCTCTAATTGAGCTGTTAGAATGTCAGAAACAAGCTTTCTGAGCTGAAAACTGCATTTTGTGACAAAGTGCATCAGTGGATGATGAGAATGTCAGTTTTGACAAAGAACACTGTTCATTACTAAAATGCTCTAATTGAGCTGTTAGAATGTCAGAAACAAGCTTTCTGAGGTGCAAACTGCATTTTGTGACAAAGTGCATCAGTGGATGATGAGAATGTCATTTTTGACAAAGAACACTGTTTATTACTAAAATGCTCTAATTGAGCTGTTAGAATGTCAAAAACAAGCTTTCTGAGCTGAAAAAACTGCATTTTGTGACAAAGTGCATCAGTGGATGATGAGAATGTCAGTTTTGACAAAAGAACACTGTTCATTACTAAAATGCTCTAATTGAGCTGTTAGAATGTCAGAAACAAGCTTTCTGAGCTGAAAACTGCATTTGTGACAAAGTAAATCAGTGGATGATGAGAATGTCAGTTTTGACAAAGAACACTGTTCATTACTAAAATGCTCTAATTGAGCTGTTAGAATGTCAGAAACAAGCTTTCTGAGCTGAAAACTGCATTTTGTGACAAAGTGCATCAGTGGATGATGAGAATGTCAGTTTTGACAAAGAACACTGTTTATTACTAAAATGCTCTAATTGAGCTGTTAGAATGTCAGAAACAAGCTTTCTGAGCTGAAAACTGCATTTTGTGACAAAGTGCATCAGTGGATGATGAGAATGTCAGTTTTGACAAAGAACACTGTTCATTACTGAAAGGCTCTAATTGAGCTGTTAGAATGTCAGAGACAAGCTTTCTGAGCTGAGAACTACATTTTGTGACAAAGTGCATCAGTGGATGATGAGAATGTCAGTTTTGACAAAGAACACTGTTCATTACTAAAATGCTCTGATTGAGCTGTTAGAATGTCAGAAACAAGCTTTCTGAGCTGAAAACTGCATTTTGTGACAAAGTGCATCAGTGGATGATGAGAATGTCAGTTTTGACAAAGAACACTGTTTATTACTAAAATGCTCTAATTGAGCTGTTAGAATGTCAGAAACAAGCTTTCTGAGCTGAGAACTACATTTTGTGACAAAGTGCATCAGTGGATGATGAGAATGTCAGTTTTGACAAAGAACACTGTTCATTACTGAAAGGCTCTAATTGAGCTGTTAGAATGTCAGAAACAAGCTTTCTGAGCTGCAAACTGCATTTTGTGACAAAGTGCATCAGTGGATGATGAGAATGTCATTTTTGACAAAGAACACTGTTTATTACTAAAATGCTCTAATTGAGCTGTTAGAATGTCAAAAACAAGCTTTCTGAGCTGAAAACTGCATTTTGTGGCAAAGTGCATCAGTGGATGATGAGAATGTCAGTTTTGACAAAAGAACACTGTTTATTACTAAAATGCTCTAATTGAGCTTTTAGAATGTCAGAGACAAGCTTTCTGAGCTGAGAACTACATTTTGTGACAAAGTGCATCAGTGGATGATGAGAATGTCAGTTTTGACAAAGAACACTGTTCATTACTGAAATGCTCTAATTGAGCTGTTAGAATGTCAGAAACAAGCTTTCTGAGCTGAAAACTGCATTTTGTGACAAAGTGCATCAATGGATGATGACAATGTCAGTTTTGACAAAGAACACTGTTCATTACTAAAATGCTCTAATTGAGCTGTTAAGAATGTCAGAAACAAGCTTTCTGAGCTGAAAACTGCATTTTGTGACAAAGTGTATCAGAGGATGATGAGAATGTCATTTTGAAAAAGAACACTGTTCATCACTAAAATGCTCTAATTGAGCTGTTAGAATGTCAGAAACAAGCTTTCTGAGCTGCAAACTACCTTTTGTGACAAAGTGCATCAGTGGATGATGAGAATTTCAGTTTTGACAAAGAACACTGTTCATTACTAAAATGCTCTAATTGAGCTGTTAGAATGTCAGAAACAAGCTTTCTGAGCTGAAAACTGCATTTTTTGACAAAGTGCATCAGTGGATGATGAGAATTTCAGTTTTGACAAAGAACACTGTTCATTACTAAAATGCTCTAATTGAGCTGTTAGAATGTCCGAAACAAGCTTTCTGAGCTGAAAACTGCATTTTGTGACAAAGTGCATCAGTGGATGATGAGAATGTCAGTTTTGACAAAGAACACTGTTCATTACTAAAATGCTCTAATTGAGCTGTTAGAATGTCAGAAACAAGCTTTCTGAGGTGCAAACTGCATTTTGTGACAAAGTGCATCAGTGGATGATGAGAATGTCATTTTTGACAAAGAACACTGTTTATTACTAAAATGCTCTAATTGAGCTGTTAGAATGTCAAAAACAAGCTTTCTGAGCTGAAAAAACTTCATTTTGTGACAAAGTGCATCAGTGGATGATGAGAATGTCAGTTTTGACAAAAGAACACTGTTCATTACTAAAATGCTCTAATTGAGGTGTTAGAATGTCAGAAACAAGCTTTCTGAGCTGTAAATCAAATTTTGTGTCAAAGTGCATCAGAGGATGATGAGAAATTCAGTTTTGACAAAGAAGACAGTTCAACACTGAAATGCTCTAATTGAGCTGTTAGAATGTCAGAAACAAGCTTTCTGAGCTGAAAACTGCATTTTGTGACAAAGTGCATCAGTGGATGATGAGAATGTCAGTTTTGACAAAGAACACTGTTCATTACTAAAATGCTCTAATTGAGCTGTTAGAATGTCAGAGACAAGCTTTCTGAGCTGAGAACTACATTTTGTGACAAAGTGCATCAGTGGATGATGAGAATGTCAGTTTTGACAAAGAACACTGTTCATTACTAAAATGCTCTAATTGAGCTGTTAGAATGTCAGAAACAAGCTTTCTGAGCTGAAAACTGCATTTTGTGACAAAGTGCATCAGTGGATGATGAGAATGTCAGTTTTGACAAAGAACACTGTTTATTACTAAAATGCTCTAATTGAGCTGTTAGAATGTCAGAAACAAGCTTTCTGAGCTGAGAACTACATTTTGTGACAAAGTGCATCAGTGGATGATGAGAATGTCAGTTTTGACAAAGAACACTGTTCATTACTGAAAGGCTCTAATTGAGCTGTTAGAATGTCAGAAACAAGCTTTCTGAGCTGCAAACTGCATTTTGTGACAAAGTGCATCAGTGGATGATGAGAATGTCATTTTTGACAAAGAACACTGTTTATTACTAAAATGCTCTAATTGAGCTGTTAGAATGTCAAAAACAAGCTTTCTGAGCTGAAAACTGCATTTTCTGACAAAGTGCATCAGTGGATGATGAGAATGTCAGTTTTGACAAAAGAACACTGTTTATTACTAAAATGCTCTAATTGAGCTGTTAGAATGTCAGAGACAAGCTTTCTGAGCTGAGAACTACATTTTGTGACAAAGTGCATCAGTGGATGATGAGAATGTCAGTTTTGACAAAGAACACTGTTCATTACTGAAATGCTCTAATTGAGCTGTTAGAATGTCAGAAACAAGCTTTCTGAGCTGAAAACTGCATTTTGTGACAAAGTGCATCAATGGATGATGACAATGTCAGTTTTGACAAAGAACACTGTTCATTACTAAAATGCTCTAATTGAGCTGTTAAGAATGTCAGAAACAAGCTTTCTGAGCTGAAAACTGCATTTTGTGACAAAGTTCATCAGAGGATGATGAGAATGTCATTTTGAAAAAGAACACTGTTCATCACTAAAATGCTCTAATTGAGCTGTTAGAACGTCAGAAACAAGCTTTCTGAGCTGCAAAATACCTTTTGTGACAAAGTGCATCAGTGGATGATGAGAATTTCAGTTTTGACAAAGAACACTGTTCATTACAAAAATGCTCTAATTGAGCTGTTAGAATGTCAGAAACAAGCTTTCTGAGCTGAAAACTGCATTTTGTGACAAAGTGCATCAGTGGATGATGAGAATTTCAGTTTTGACAAAGAACACTGTTCATTACTAAAATGCTCTAATTGAGCTGTTAGAATGTCAGAAACAAGCTTTCTGAGCTGAAAACTGCATTTTGTGACAAAGTGCATCAGTGGATGATGAGAATGTCAGTTTTGACAAAGAACACTGTTCATTACTAAAATGCTCTAAATGAGCTGTTAGAATGTCAAAAACAAGCTTTCTGAGCTGAAAACTGCATTTTGTGGCAAAGTGCATCAGTGGATGATGAGAATGTCAGTTTTGACAAAAGAAAACTGTTTATTACTAAAATGCTCTAATTGAGCTTTTAGAATGTCAGAGACAAGCTTTCTGAGCTGAGAACTACATTTTGTGACAAATGCATCAGTGGATGATGAGAATGTCAGTTTTGACAAAGAACACTGTTCATTACTGAAATGCTCTAATTGAGCTGTTAGAATGTCAGAAACAAGCTTTCTGAGCTGAAAACTGCATTTTGTGACAAAGTGCATCAATGGATGATGACAATGTCAGTTTTGACAAAGAACACTGTTCATTACTAAAATGCTCTAATTGAGCTGTTAAGAATGTCAGAAACAAGCTTTCTGAGCTGAAAACTGCATTTTGTGACAAAGTGTATCAGAGGATGATGAGAATGTCATTTTGAAAAAGAACACTGTTCATCACTAAAATGCTCTAATTGAGCTGTTAGAATGTCAGAAACAAGCTTTCTGAGCTGCAAACTACCTTTTGTGACAAAGTGCATCAGTGGATGATGAGAATGTCAGTTTTGACAAAGAACACTGTTCATTACTAAAATGCTCTAAATGAGCTGTTAGAATGTCAAAAACAAGCTTTCTGAGCTGAAAACTGCATTTTGTGGCAAAGTGCATCAGTGGATGATGAGAATGTCAGTTTTGACAAAAGAACACTGTTTATTACTAAAATGCTCTAATTGAGCTTTTAGAATGTCAGAGACAAGCTTTCTGAGCTGAGAACTACATTTTGTGACAAAGTGCATCAGTGGATGATGAGAATGTCAGTTTTGACAAAGAACACTGTTCATTACTGAAATGCTCTAATTGAGCTGTTAGAATGTCAGAAACAAGCTTTCTGAGCTGAAAACTGCATTTTGTGACAAAGTGCATCAATGGATGATGACAATGTCAGTTTTGACAAAGAACACTGTTCATTACTAAAATGCTCTAATTGAGCTGTTAAGAATGTCAGAAACAAGCTTTCTGAGCTGAAAACTGCATTTTGTGACAAAGTGTATCAGAGGATGATGAGAATGTCATTTTGAAAAAGAACACTGTTCATCACTAAAATGCTCTAATTGAGCTGTTAGAATGTCAGAAACAAGCTTTCTGAGCTGCAAACTACCTTTTGTGACAAAGTGCATCAGTGGATGATGAGAATTTCAGTTTTGACAAAGAACACTGTTCATTACTAAAATGCTCTAATTGAGCTGTTAGAATGTCAGAAACAAGCTTTCTGAGCTGAAAACTGCATTTTTTGACAAAGTGCATCAGTGGATGATGAGAATTTCAGTTTTGACAAAGAACACTGTTCATTACTAAAATGCTCTAATTGAGCTGTTAGAATGTCCGAAACAAGCTTTCTGAGCTGAAAACTGCATTTTGTGACAAAGTGCATCAGTGGATGATGAGAATGTCAGTTTTGACAAAGAACACTGTTCATTACTAAAATGCTCTAATTGAGCTGTTAGAATGTCAGAAACAAGCTTTCTGAGGTGCAAACTGCATTTTGTGACAAAGTGCATCAGTGGATGATGAGAATGTCATTTTTGACAAAGAACACTGTTTATTACTAAAATGCTCTAATTGAGCTGTTAGAATGTCAAAAACAAGCTTTCTGAGCTGAAAAAACTGCATTTTGTGACAAAGTGCATCAGTGGATGATGAGAATGTCAGTTTTGACAAAAGAACACTGTTCATTACTAAAATGCTCTAATTGAGCTGTTAGAAAGTCAGAAACAAGCTTTCTGAGCTGAAAACTGCATTTTGTGACAAAGTGCATCAGTGGATGGATGAGAAATTCAGTTTTGAGTAAGAAGACAGTTCATCACTGAAATGCTCTAATTGAGGTGTTAGAATGTCAGAAACAAGCTTTCTGAGCTGTAAATCAAATTTTGTGTCAAAGTGCATCAGAGGATGATGAGAAATTCAGTTTTGACAAAGAAGACAGTTCAACACTGAAATGCTCTAATTGAGCTGTTAGAATGTCAGAAACAAGCTTTCTGAGCTGAAAACTGCATTTTGTGACAAAGTGCATCAGTGGATGATGAGAATGTCAGTTTTGACAAAGAACACTGTTCATTACTAAAATGCTCTAATTGAGCTGTTAGAATGTCAGAGACAAGCTTTCTGAGCTGAGAACTACATTTTGTGACAAAGTGCATCAGTGGATGATGAGAATGTCAGTTTTGACAAAGAACACTGTTCATTACTAAAATGCTCTAATTGAGCTGTTAAGAATGTCAGAAACAAGCTTTCTGAGCTGAAAACTGCATTTTGTGACAAAGTGTATCAGAGGATGATGAGAATGTCATTTTGAAAAAGAACACTGTTCATCACTAAAATGCTCTAATTGAGCTGTTAGAATGTCAGAAACAAGCTTTCTGAGCTGCAAACTACCTTTTGTGACAAAGTGCATCAGTGGATGATGAGAATTTCAGTTTTGACAAAGAACACTGTTCATTACTAAAATGCTCTAATTGAGCTGTTAGAATGTCAGAAACAAGCTTTCTGAGCTGAAAACTGCATTTTTTGACAAAGTGCATCAGTGGATGATGAGAATTTCAGTTTTGACAAAGAACACTGTTCATTACTAAAATGCTCTAATTGAGCTGTTAGAATGTCCGAAACAAGCTTTCTGAGCTGAAAACTGCATTTTGTGACAAAGTGCATCAGTGGATGATGAGAATGTCAGTTTTGACAAAGAACACTGTTCATTACTAAAATGCTCTAATTGAGCTGTTAGAATGTCAGAAACAAGCTTTCTGAGGTGCAAACTGCATTTTGTGACAAAGTGCATCAGTGGATGATGAGAATGTCATTTTTGACAAAGAACACTGTTTATTACTAAAATGCTCTAATTGAGCTGTTAGAATGTCAAAAACAAGCTTTCTGAGCTGAAAAAACTGCATTTTGTGACAAAGTGCATCAGTGGATGATGAGAATGTCAGTTTTGACAAAAGAACACTGTTCATTACTAAAATGCTCTAATTGAGCTGTTAGAAAGTCAGAAACAAGCTTTCTGAGCTGAAAACTGCATTTTGTGACAAAGTGCATCAGTGGATGGATGAGAAATTCAGTTTTGAGTAAGAAGACAGTTCATCACTGAAATGCTCTAATTGAGGTGTTAGAATGTCAGAAACAAGCTTTCTGAGCTGTAAATCAAATTTTGTGTCAAAGTGCATCAGAGGATGATGAGAAATTCAGTTTTGACAAAGAAGACAGTTCAACACTGAAATGCTCTAATTGAGCTGTTAGAATGTCAGAAACAAGCTTTCTGAGCTGAAAACTGCATTTTGTGACAAAGTGCATCAGTGGATGATGAGAATGTCAGTTTTGACAAAGAACACTGTTCATTACTAAAATGCTCTAATTGAGCTGTTAGAATGTCAGAGACAAGCTTTCTGAGCTGAGAACTACATTTTGTGACAAAGTGCATCAGTGGATGATGAGAATGTCAGTTTTGACAAAGAACACTGTTCATTACTAAAATGCTCTAATTGAGCTGTTAGAATGTCAGAAACAAGCTTTCTGAGCTGAAAACTGCATTTTGTGACAAAGTGCATCAGTGGATGATGAGAATGTCAGTTTTGACAAAGAACACTGTTTATTACTAAAATGCTCTAATTGAGCTGTTAGAATGTCAGAAACAAGCTTTCTGAGCTGAGAACTACATTTTGTGACAAAGTGCATCAGTGGATGATGAGAATGTCAGTTTTGACAAAGAACACTGTTCATTACTGAAAGGCTCTAATTGAGCTGTTAGAATGTCAGAAACAAGCTTTCTGAGCTGCAAACTGCATTTTGTGACAAAGTGCATCAGTGGATGATGAGAATGTCATTTTTGACAAAGAACACTGTTTATTACTAAAATGCTCTAATTGAGCTGTTAGAATGTCAAAAACAAGCTTTCTGAGCTGAAAACTGCATTTTCTGACAAAGTGCATCAGTGGATGATGAGAATGTCAGTTTTGACAAAAGAACACTGTTTATTACTAAAATGCTCTAATTGAGCTGTTAGAATGTCAGAGACAAGCTTTCTGAGCTGAGAACTACATTTTGTGACAAAGTGCATCAGTGGATGATGAGAATGTCAGTTTTGACAAAGAACACTGTTCATTACTGAAATGCTCTAATTGAGCTGTTAGAATGTCAGAAACAAGCTTTCTGAGCTGAAAACTGCATTTTGTGACAAAGTGCATCAATGGATGATGACAATGTCAGTTTTGACAAAGAACACTGTTCATTACTAAAATGCTCTAATTGAGCTGTTAAGAATGTCAGAAACAAGCTTTCTGAGCTGAAAACTGCATTTTGTGACAAAGTTCATCAGAGGATGATGAGAATGTCATTTTGAAAAAGAACACTGTTCATCACTAAAATGCTCTAATTGAGCTGTTAGAATGTCAGAAACAAGCTTTCTGAGCTGCAAAATACCTTTTGTGACAAAGTGCATCAGTGGATGATGAGAATTTCAGTTTTGACAAAGAACACTGTTCATTACAAAAATGCTCTAATTGAGCTGTTAGAATGTCAGAAACAAGCTTTCTGAGCTGAAAACTGCATTTTGTGACAAAGTGCATCAGTGGATGATGAGAATTTCAGTTTTGACAAAGAACACTGTTCATTACTAAAATGCTCTAATTGAGCTGTTAGAATGTCAGAAACAAGCTTTCTGAGCTGAAAACTGCATTTTGTGACAAAGTGCATCAGTGGATGATGAGAATGTCAGTTTTGACAAAGAACACTGTTCATTACTAAAATGCTCTAATTGAGCTGTTAGAATGTCAGAAACAAGCTTTCTGAGCTGAAAACTGCATTTTTTGACAAAGTTCATCAGTGGATGATGAGAAATTCAGTTTTGAGTAAGAACACTGTTCATTACTAAAATGCTCTAATTGAGCTGTTAGAATGTCAGAAACAATATTTCTGAGCTGTAAATCACATTTTGTGTCAAAGTGCATCAGAGGATGATGAGAAATTCAGTTTTGACAAAGAAGACAGTTCATCACTGAAATGCTCTAATTGAGCTGTTAGAATGTCAGAAACAAGCTTTCTGAGCTGAAAACTGCATTTTGTGACAAAGTGCATGATAGGCTGATGAGAAACTCAGTTTTGACAAAGAACCCAGTTCATTACTGAAATGCTCTAATTGAGCTGTTAGAATGTCAGAAACAAGCTTTCTGAGCTGAAAACTGCTTTTTGTAAGAAAGTGCATCAGAGGATGATGAGAAACTCAGTTTTGACAAAGAACACAGTTCATCACTGAAATGCTCTAATTTAGCTGTTAGAATGTCAGAAACAAGCTTTCTCAGTTGAGAACTGCATTTTGTGACAAAGTGCATCAGTGGATGATGAGAATGTCAGTTTTGACAAAGAACACTGTTCATTACTGAAATGCTCTAATTGAACTGTTAGAATGTCAGAAACACGCTTTCTGAGCTGAGAACTGCATTTTGTGACAAAGTGCATCAGTGGATGATGAGAATGTCAGTTTTGACAAACAACACTGTTCATTACTGAAATGCTCTAATTGAGCTGTTAGAATGTCAGAAACAAGCTTTCTGAGCTGAAAACTGCATTTTGTGACAAAGTGCATCAATGGATGATGACAATGTCAGTTTTGACAAAGAACACTGTTCATTACTAAAATGCTCTAATTGAGCTTGTTAAGAATGTCAGAAACAAGCTTTCTGAGCTGAAAACTGCATTTTGTGACAAAGTACATGAGAGGCTGATGAGAAACTCAGTTTTGACAAAGAACCCAGTTCATTACTGAAATGCTCTAATTGAGCTGTTAGAATGTCAGAAACAAGCTTTCTGAGCTGAAAACTGCATTTTGTAAGAAAGTGCATCAGAGGATGATGAGAAACTCAGTTTTGACAAAGAAGACAGTTCATCACTGAAATGCTCTAATTTAGCTGTTAGAATGTCAGAAACAAGCTTTCTCATTTAAGAAACTGCATTTTGTGACAAAGTGCATCAGTGGATGATGAGAATGTCAGTTTTGACAAAGAACACTGTTCATTACTGAAATGCTCTAATTGAGCTGTTATAATGTCAGAAACAAGCTTTCTGAGCTGAGAACTACATTTTGTGACAAAGTGCATCAGTGGATGATGAGAATGTCAGTTTTTACAAAGAATACTGTTCATTACTTAAATGCTCTGATTGAGCTGTTAGAATGACAGAAACAAGCTTTCTGGGCTAAAAATGCATTTTGTGACAAAGTGCATCAGTGGATGATGAGAATGTCAGTTTTGACAAAGAACACTGTTCATTACTGAAATGCTATAATTGAGCTGTTAGAATGTCAGAAACAAGCTTTCTGAGCTGAAAACTGCATTTTCTGACAAAGTGCATCAGAGGCTGATGAGAAACTCAGTTTTGACAAAGAACCCAGTTCATTACTGAAATGCTCTAATTGAGCTGTTAGAATGTCAGAAACAAGCTTTCTGAGCTGAAAACTGCATTTTGTGAGAAAGTTCATCAGAGGATGATGAGAAACTCAGTTTTGACAAAGAAGACAGTTCATCACTGAAATGCTCGAATTGGGCTGTTAGAATGTCAAAAACAAGCTTTCTGAGCTGAAAACTGCATTTTGTGACAAAGTGCATCAGTGGATGATGAGAATGTCAGTTTTGACAAAAGAACACTGTTCATTACTAAAATGCTCTAATTGAGCTGTTAGAATGTCAGAAACAAGCTTTCTGAGCTGAGAACTGCATTTTGTGAGAAAGTTCATCAGAGGATGATGAGAAACTCAGTTTTGACAAAGAAGACAGTTCATCACTGAAATGCTCTAATTGAGCTGTTAGAATGTCAAAAACAAGCTTTCTGAGCTGAAAACTGCATTTTGTGACAAAGTGCATCAGTGGATGATGAGAATGTCAGTTTTGACAAAAGAACACTGTTCATTACTAAAATGCTCTAATTGAGCTGTTAGAATGTCAGAAACAAGCTTTCTGAGCTGAGAACTACATTTTGTGACAAAGTGCATCAGTGGATGATGAGAATGTCAGTTTTGACAAAGAAGACAGTTCATCACTAAAATGCTCTAATTGAGCTGTTAGAATGTCAGAAACAAGCTTTCTGAGCTGAAAACTGCATTTTGTGACAAAGTGCATCAGTGGATGATGACAATGTCAGTTTTGACAAAGAACAATGTGTCAGCATCCTGCCTCCTGCTGTTTGTCTCCAGGCCTCTAGAGGTCACCTGTATTGCCCCAGGTCTTAGTTCTTCCTCTTGTGTCCTTGTTAGCGTTATCTAGGTCACCTGTGCCTTGTTTCCCCTAGAATATTTAAGCTGTGTTTTTTCCCCTTATTCCTCACTCGGTTTTTGAGTCTTGACTATGCTTCTCCAGCTGCCTCCCATTGAGTCTTTCACAGTAAGCATAGTTATCCTAAGTAAGCTGTTCTTAGTTGTTTGATTCTGCTTTTGCTTTTCTCCCCTCGTGGAGTTTTTTTTTGTAAATACCTCTTTCTGAGAAGAACTTTTGTTGGACTTTTTATGGACTTGCAAAGTACCTCTTTTTTATAATAAATTAACTTCACCTGTAGTATTGCCTTGAGTGTTTCACTTGGATCCAACACTATCTGCTCTGTGACTCAGTGGTAGATCTCTCAACCCACCACACCTGAGACTCGAGTTGTGACAGAAAAACCGAGTCAGTCATGGACCCAGAAACACTCAGTTCCAAAGACCTGTTGGCGGTGGTCTCTCAACATGAGGCATCTTTCCAGCGCCATGAAGCCGTTCTTAGCAGACAAGAGCAGCTGATGGCAAGTCATTCCCAACTCCTGGCTGATATGATGAGTTCCATTCGCCAGCTCTTTGAACGTCAACCTGGTTTTCCATCTGCCTCCGGATCTCCCCCGAGTGTCGACAGGCCTTCTCCAGTGGCGGAGCCCAGACTACCACCTCCCAAGCCCTTCGCTGGAGATCCAAGTTCCTGCCAGGGCTTCCTCACTCAGTGCTCTCTCACCTTCGAGCTCCAACCCTCAAGTTTTCCTACAGACCGTTCCAAGATTGCTTACATCATTACCCTTCTTTCAGACAAGGCGCTCTCCTGGGCCTCCGCGGTGTGGCAATCACAGGAGGCATGTTGTGATTCCTACGCGGCATTTGTGAAAGAGTTCAAGCGGGTGTTTGATCATCCTGTCAGTGGTCGGGAAGCTTCCAAGCGCCTACTTACTCTCCGTCAGGGTTCTCACAGCACCGCAGATTTCGCCATTGAGTTTCGGACCATAGCAGCAAGGAGCGGATGGAATGACGAAGCGCTGAGAGTCTGTTTTCAGGGAGGGTTGTCTGAGCCCCTTCAAGATGAGTTAGCCACCCGAGAACCAGCTGAGGATCTCGAGTCCCTCATAACAATGGCCATCTGCCTGGACAATCGTCTGAGAGAGAGGAAAACGTCTCGCCGCCAAGTGTCTCAGTCCCATGGTCCTCTGAGCAGTTCTGTGTCTCCAGTTTGTGCTCCTTCATTCAGAACTTCCCCGGCCCCTGAACACCTCCAAGATTCTCCAGAGGACATGCAGTTAGGCCGTTCCAGGCTTTCTCCCAACGAGAGGGAACGCCGCATGAGGGAGCGTCGATGCCTCTACTGTGGTGTTACTGGCCACTTCCGCTCCACGTGCCCTGAGCTTTCGGGAAACGCCTGTCCCCGCCCGGCTACAGGAGGGCTGTGATGGGGAAAATTAGAGCTCCTCCTACTAACGCTGTCCTAGCTATTCCAGCCACTCTGTCCTGGGAAGGCCACCACCATCGGGTCCAGGTTATGATTGATTCCGGCGCCGCTGGTGACTTCCTGGATCTAACCTTGGCTAAGGAACTTAAGATCCCTACCCAACTACTTCCTCAACCCCAGGCAGTGACAGCCTTGGATGGCAGACCTCTGGAACCAGGCAAAGTAACAGAGGTGACTCAGTCCCTACGACTTACCATCTTTCAACACCAGCAGGAGGAGACATTCTATCTCATTGACTCTCCCGAGTATCCTATTATCCTGGGTTACCCTTGGCTGTGCAGACATAATCCCCAGATCGACTGGCCAACTGGCACCATTCTAAGCTGGGGCTCCACTTGCCAACTCACCTGCCTGCTTCAGATTCCCTCAGTCCCTAGTATCGAGTTTCAAGATTCTGTCGACCTCTCCAGAGTCCCCAGTGTTTACCATCGGTTCAAGACGGTGTTCAGCAAGTCCCGGGCTATCTCCTTACCACCGCACCGCACTTATGACTGTGCCATTGAGCTACTCCCTGGTTCCTGCCCTCCCAGGGGTCGGATATTCTCCTTGTCCTCCCCCGAGCGCTCTGCTATGGATACCTACATTAAGGAGTCCTTGGCAGCCGGCATCATCCGTGCCTCTACCTCCCCAGCTGGGGCGGGCTTCTTTTTTGTAGAGAAGAAAGATGGGGGTCTAAGGCCTTGTATTGATTACCGGGACCTCAACAAGATCACGGTTCGGAATCGATATCCCCTTCCTCTCATGGCCACAGCTTTTGAGCTGCTTCAGGGGGCTTCCATCTTTACTAAGCTTGATCTCCGCAATGCTTACCATCTTGTGCGCATCAGGCAAGGAGACGAATGGAAAACGGCCTTCAACACTCCCACAGGTCACTATGAATATCTGGTGATGCCGTTCGGACTCACCAACGCCCCAGCAGTATTCCAAGCCCTGATTAATGATGTTCTCCGGGACATGCTTAACCTGTTTGTCTTCGTATACCTTGACGATATCCTCATCTTCTCTCGGTCACTGAAGGAGCATGAGGAGCATGTAAGCAGGGTTCTCCAGAGACTCCTTGACAATCATCTATATTTAAAACCTGAGAAGTGTGAGTTTCATGTTTCCCAGACTCAGTTTCTCGGATTTATCATCACTCCTGGCCACCTGGAGATGGATCCCAAGAAGGTTAAATCGGTCCACAACTGGCCTACACCTACCACAGTCAAGGAAGTTCAACGTTTTATTGGCTTTGCAAACTTCTATAGGAAGTTCATTAAGAATTTCAGCTCTGTGGTAGCCCCCTTGACAGCGCTTACCAAGGGAGGAGGAACCAAGATTCACTGGGGTCCGAAGGCAGCGGGGGCCTTCGAGGATCTCAAGGGCCGCTTCACTTCCGCTCCAATTCTTGTGATTCCTGACCCAGAAAGACCATTCGTGGTGGAAGTGGATGCCTCAGAGGTGGGGGTAGGGGCCATCCTGTCACAGAGGGGCGATGATGGAAGATTACACCCTTGTGCCTTCATGTCTCGCCGATTATCTGAGGCCGAGCGCAACTACCACGTGGGTGATCGAGAGTTGCTTGCAGTAAAACTGGCCTTGGAGGAGTGGGGCCATTGGCTTGTGGGGGCTCAGCATCCTTTCCAGGTTCTCACGGACCACAAGAACCTGGAATATCTCCAGCAGGCAAAGCGGTTGAACCCTCGGCAAGCGCGATGGTCCCTGTTTTTTAACCGATTCCAGTTTCTCCTGTCTTACAGACCCGGTACCAAGAATGTCAAGCCGGATGCCCTGTCTCGAGCCTACTCTCCTGAAATACAAGATAAGCCCATGGCATCGATTATTCCGAGTTCTAGGATAGTCGCGCCTCTTCAGTGGGAGCTGGAAAAAGGGGTACGAGAGGCTCTTGTCCGTGAGCCCGATCCAGGTGGTGGTCCCACCGGACGCCTGTATGTTCCTCTATCTGTTCGGGCCCGGGTCTTGCAGTGGGGTCATGAGTCACCCTTGACGTGCCATCCAGGTAGTGCTCGTACACTGGACTTCCTCCAACGGAGGTTTTGGTGGCCGTCGATCAAGAAAGACGTTCAGGTCTATGTGGAGGCCTGCTCTGTGTGCAACCAGGGAAAGTCTACACGTCAGCGACCCCAGGGGCTGCTCCATCCCTTACCTGTTCCTCGCAGGCCATGGTCACACCTTTCTCTGGACTTTGTTACGGGACTTCCTCCGTCTTAGGGTAACACAGTCATCCTGGTGGTTGTAGACCGGTTCTCTAAGGCTGCCCGGTTTATTCCCCTGCCCAAGCTGCCTTCGGCCAAGGAGACTGCTGAGCTTGTGGTGAACCATGTGTTCCGGATATTTGGAATTCCCCTGGATATTGTCTCAGACCGAGGTCCCCAATTCTCGTCCCGGTTCTGGGGGGCCTTCTGCAGGTTTATTGGGGCTACAGCCAGCCTATCGTCTGGGTTCCATCCAGAGTCTAATGGCCAGACGGAACGGATTAATCAGGATCTGGAGACCACCTTGCGGTGTATGGCGGCCAGCAATCCCACATCTTGGGCCACCTATATCATTTGGGCTGAATATGCCCACAACACCCTCCAGTCCTCGTCCACTGGTTTGTCCCCTTTCGAATGCCAGTTCGGATACACCCCTCCATTGTTTCCAGCAGAAGAGGTGCAAGTTGGTGTTCCCTCAGCCCAGCGTTTTGTCCTACGCTGTAGGCAGACCTGGAAGAAGGTCAGGCGTACCCTCCTTCGGACTTCCAAGAGATACCAAAGCCAGGCTAATCGCCGCCGCCGGACGGCGCCTAATTTCCGAGCTGGTCAAAGAGTTTGGTTAGCCACTAAGAACCTGCCCCTCCGGGTCGAATCCAAGAAGCTTTCCCAGAAATACATTGGCCCTTTTCGCATAGGAAGGAAAGTTAACCCTGTTTCTTATCGTTTGTTTCTCCCTCGCTCCCTTAGAATTAACCCCACTTTTCATGTTTCGTTACTAAAACCTGTCTTGTCTTCTCCTTTTTCAGTTTTGAGTAAGAAGACAGTTAATCACTGAAATGCTCTAATTGAGGTGTTAGAATGTCAGAAACAAGCTTTCTGAGCTGAAAATCACATTTTGTGACAAAGTGCATCAGAGGCTGATGAGAAACTCAGTTTTGACAAAGAACCCAGTTCATCACTGAAATGCTCTAATTGAGCTGTTAGAATGTCAGAAACAAGTTTTCTGAGCTGAGAACTGCATTTTGTGACAAAGTGCATCAGTGGATGATGAGAATGTCAGTTTTCACAAAGAACACTCTTCAGTTTTCACAAAGAACACTCTTCATTACTTAAATGCTCTGATTGAGCTGTTAGAATGACAGAAACAAGCTTTCTGGGCTAAAAATGCATTTTGTGACAAAGTGCATCAGTGGATGATGAGAATGTCAGTATTGACAAAGAACACTGTTCATTACTGAAAGGCTCTAATTGAGCTGTTAGAATGTCAGAAACAATCTTTCTGAGCTGCAAACTGCATTTTGTGACAAAGTGCATCAGTGGATGATGAGAATGTCATTTTTGACAAAGAACACTGTTCATTACTAAAATGCTCTAATTGAGCTGTTAGAATGTCAGAAACAAGCTTTCTGAGCTGACAACTACATTTTGTGACAAAGTTCATCAGTGGATGATGAGAATGTCAGTTTTGACAAAGAACACTGTTCATTACTAAAATGCTCTAATTGAGCTGTTAGAATGTCAGAAACAAGCTTTCTGAGCTGAAAACTGCATTTTGTGACAAAGTGCATCAGTGGATGATGAGAATGTCAGTTTTGACAAAGAACACTGTTCATTACTAAAATGCTCTAATTGAGCTGTTAGAATGTCAGAAACAAGCTTTCTGAGCTGCAAACTACCTTTTGTGAAAAGTTCATCAGTGGATGATGAGAATGTCAGTTTTGACAAAGAACACTGTTCATTACTAAAATTCTCTAATTGAGCTGTTAGAATGTCAGAAACAAGCTTTCTGAGCTGAAAACTGCATTTTGTGACAAAGTTCATCAGTGGATGATGAGAAATGCAGTTTTGAGTAAGAAGACAGTTCATCACTGAAATGCTCTAATTGAGGTGTTAGAATGTCAGAAACAAGCTTTCTGAGCTGTAAATCACATTTTGTGACAAAGTGCATCAGTGGATGATGAGAATGTCTGTTTTGACAAAGAACACTGTTCATTACTGAAATGCTCTAATTGAGCTGTTAGGATGTCAGAAACAAGCTTTCTGAGCTGACAACTACATTTTGTGACAAAGTTCATCAGTGGATGATGAGAATGTCAGTTTTGACAAAGAACACTGTTCATTACTAAAATGCTCTAATTGAGCTGTTAGAATGTCAGAAACAAGCTTTCTGAGCTGAAAACTGCATTTTGTGACAAAGTGCATCAGTGGATGATGAGAATGTCAGTTTTGACAAAGAACACTGTTCATTACTAAAATGCTCTAATTGAGCTGTTAGAATGTCAGAAACAAGCTTTCTGAGCTGAAAACTGCACTTTGTGACACAGTTCATCAGTGGATGATGAGAATGTCAGTTTTGACAAAGAACACTGTTCATTACTTAAATGCTCTAATTGAGCTGTTAGAATGTCAGAAACAAGCTTTCTGAGCTGAAAACTGCATTTTGTGACAAAATATATCAGTGGATGATGAGAATGTCAGTTTTGACAAAGAACACAGTTCATTACTAAAATGCTCTAATTGAGCTGTTAGAATGTCAGAAAACAAGCTTTCTGAGCTGAAAATCACATTTTGTGACAAAGTGCATCAGAGGATGATGAGAAATTCAGTTTTGACAAAGAACACTGTTCATTACTAAAATGCTCTAATTGAGCTGTTAGAATGTCAGAAACAAGCTTTCTGAGCTGCAAACTACCTTTTGTGACAAACTGCATCAGTGGATGATGAGAATGTCAGTTTTGACAAAGAACACTGTTTATTACTAAAATGCTCTAATTGAGCTGTTAGAATGTCAGAAACAAGCTTTCTGAGCTGCAAACTACCTTTTGTGACAAAGTTCATCAGTGGATGATGAGAATGTCAGTTTTGACAAAGAACACTGTTCATTACTAAAATGCTCTAATTGAGCTGTTAGAATGTCAGAAACAAGCTTTCTGAGCTGAAAACTGCATTTTGTGACAAAGTGCATCAGTGGATGATGAGAATGTCAGTTTTACAAAGAACACTGTGCATCACTAAGATGCTCTAATTGCGCTGTTAGAATGTCAGAAACAAGCTTTCTGACCTGAAAACTGCATTTTGTGACAAAGTGCATCAGTGGATGATGAGAATGTCAGTTTTGACAAAGAACACTGTATATTACTAAAATGCTCTAATTGAGCTGTTAGAATGTCAGTAACAAGCTTTCTGAGCTGAAAATAACATTTTGTGACAAAGTGCATCAGAGGATGATGAGAAATTCAGTTTTGACAAAGAAGACAGTTCATCACTGAAATGCTCTAATTGAGCTGTTAGAATGTCAGAAACAAACTTTCTGAGCTGAGAACTACATTTTGTGACAAAGTGCATCAGTGGATAATGAGAATGTCAGTTTTGACAAAGAAAACTGTTCATTATGAAATGCTCTAATTGAGCTGTTAGAATGTCAGAAACAAGCTTTCTGAGCTGAAAACTGCATTTTGTGACAAAGTGCATCAGTGGATGATGAGAACGTCAGTTTTGACAAAGAACACTGTTCATTACTAAAATGCTCTAATTGAGATGTTAGAATGTCAGAAACAAGCTTTCTGAGCTGAGAACTACATTTTGTGACAAAGTTCATCAGTGGATGATGAGAATGTCAGTTTTGACAAAGAACACTGTTCATTACTAAAATGCTCTAATTGAGCTGTTAGAATGTCAGAAACAAGCTTTCTAAGCTGAAAACTTCATTTTGTGACAAAGTAAATCAGTGGATGATGAGAATGTCAGTTTTGACAAAGAACACAGTTCATTACTAAAATGCTCTAATTGAGCTGTTAGAATGTCAGAAACAAGCTTTCTGAGCTGAAAGCTGCATTTTGCGACAAAGTTCATCAGTGGATGATGAGAAATTCAGTTTTGAGTAAGAAGACAGTTCATCACTGAAATGCTCTACTTGAGGTGTTAGAATGTCAGAAACAAGCTTTCTGAGCTGTGAATCACATTTTGTGACAAAGTGCATCAGAGGATGATGAGAAATTCAGTTTTGACAAAGAAGACAGTTCATCACTGAAATGCTCTAATTTAGCTGTTAGAATGTCAGAAACAAGCTTTCTGAGCTGAGAACTGCATTTTGTGGCAAAGTGCATCAGATGATGATGAGAATGTCAGTTTTGACAAAAGAACACTGTTTATTACTAAAATGATCTAATTGAGCTGTTAGAATGTCAGAAACAAGCTTTCTGAGCTGAAAATCACATTTTGTGACAAAGTGCATCAGAGGATGATGAGAAATTCAGTTTTGACAAAGAAGACAGTTCATCACTGAAATGCTCTAATTGAGCTGTTAGAATGTCAGAAACAAGTTTTCTGAGCTGAGAACTACATTTTGTGACAAAGTGCATCAGTGGATGATTAGAATGTCAGTATTGACAAAGAACACTGTTCATTACTGAAAGGCTCTAATTGAGCTGTTAGAATGTCAGAAACAATCTTTCTGAGCTGCAAACTGCATTTTGTGACAAAGTGCATCAGTGGATGATGAGAATGTCATTTTTGACAAAGAACACTGTTCATTACTAAAATGCTCTAATTGTGCTGTTAGAATGTCAGAAACAAGCTTTCTGAGCTGAAAACTGCATTTTGTGACAAAGTGCATCAGTGGATGATGAGAATGTCAGTTTTGACAAAGAACACTG
Source organism: Barbatula barbatula (assembly GCF_947034865.1). NCBI lineage: Eukaryota > Metazoa > Chordata > Actinopteri > Cypriniformes > Nemacheilidae > Barbatula > Barbatula barbatula. The sequence continues at coordinate 7,107,899 of NC_136773.1, forward strand.
TTCATTACTGAAATGCTCTAATTGAGATGTTAGAATGTCAGAAACAAGCTTTCTGAGCTGAGAACTACATTTTGTGACAAAGTTCATCAGTGGATGATGAGAATGTCAGTTTTGACAAAGAACACTGTTCATTACTAAAATGCTCTAATTGAGCTGTTAGAATGTCAGAAACAAGCTTTCTGAGCTGAAAACTTCATTTTGTGACAAAGTAAATCAGTGGATGATGAGAATGTCAGTTTTGACAAAGAACACAGTTCATTACTAAAATGCTCTAATTGAGCTGTTAGAATGTCAGAAACAAGCTTTCTGAGCTGAAAACTGCATTTTGCGACAAAGTTCATCAGTGGATGATGAGAAATTCAGTTTTGAGTAAGAAGACAGTTCATCACTGAAATGCTCTACTTGAGGTGTTAGAATGTCAGAAACAAGCTTTCTGAGCTGTGAATCACATTTTGTGACAAAGTGCATCAGAGGATGATGAGAAATTCAGTTTTGACAAAGAAGACAGTTCATCACTGAAATGCTCTAATTTAGCTGTTAGAATGTCAGAAACAAGCTTTCTGAGCTGAGAACTGCATTTTGTGGCAAAGTGCATCAGATGATGATGAGAATGTCAGTTTTGACAAAAGAACACTGTTTATTACTAAACTGATCTAATTGAGCTGTTAGAATGTCAGAAACAAGCTTTCTGAGCTGAAAATCACATTTTGTGACAAAGTGCATCAGAGGGTGATGAGAAATTCAGTTTTGACAAAGAAGATAGTTCATCACTGAAATACTCTAATTGAGCTGTTAGAATGTCAGAAACAAGCTTTCTGAGCTGAAAACTGCATTTTGTGACAAAGTGCATCAGAGGATGATGAGAAATTCAGTTTTGAGTAAGAAGACAGTTCATCACAAACTCTAATTGAGGTGTTAGAATGTCAGAAACAAGCTTTCTGAGCTGAGAACTACATTTTGTGACAAAGTGCATCAGTGGATGATGAGAATGTCAGTTTTGACAAAAGAACACTCTTTATTACTAAAATGCTCTAATTGAGCTGTTAGAATGTCAGAAACAAGCTTTCTGAGCTGAAAACTGCATTTTGTGACAAAGTGCATCAGAGGATGATGAGAAATTCAGTTTTGACAAAGAACACTGTTCATTACTAAAATGCTCTAATTGAGCGGTTAGAATGTCAGAAACAAGCTTTCTGAGCTGCAAACTACCTTTTGTGACAAACTGCATCAGTGGATGATGAGAATGTCAGTTTTGACAAAGAACACTGTTTCCTTACTTAAATGCTCTAATTGAGCTGTTAGAATGTCAGAAACAAGCTTTCTGAGCTGAAAACTGCATTTTGTGACAAAGTTCATCATTGGATGATGAGAAATTCAGTTTTGAGTAAGAAGACAGTTCATCACTGAAATGCTCTAATTGAGGTGTTAGAATGTCAGAAACAAGCTTTCTGAGCTGTGAATCACATTTTGTGACAAAGTGCATCAGAGGATGATGAGAAATTCAGTTTTGACAAAGAAGACAGTTCATCACTGAAATGCTCTAATTTAGCTGTTAGAATGTCAGAAAAAAGCTTTCTGAGCTGAGATCTGCATTTTGTGACAAAGTGCATCAGATGATGATGAGAATGTCAGTTTTGACAAAGAAGACAGTTCATCACTGAAATGCTCTAATTGAGCTGTTAGAATGTCAGAAACAAGTTTTCTGAGCTGAGAACTGCATTTTGTGACAAAGTGCATCAGTGGATGATGAGAATGTCAGTTTTGACAAAGAACACTCTTCATTACTTAAATGCTCTGATTGAGCTGTTAGAATGACAGAAACAAGCTTTCTGGGCTAAAAATGCATTTTGTGACAAAGTGCATCAGTGGATGATGAGAATGTCAGTATTGACAAAGAACACTGTTCATTACTGAAAGGCTCTAATTGAGCTGTTAGAATGTCAGAAACAATCTTTCTGAGCTGCAAACTGCATTTTGTGACAAAGTGCATCAGTGGATGATGAGAATGTCATTTTTGACAAAGAACACTGTTCATTACTAAAATGCTCTAATTGAGCTGTTAGAATGTCAGAAACAAGCTTTCTGAGCTGAAAATCGCATTTTGTGACAAAGTCCATCAGAGGATGTTGAGAATGTCAGTTTTGACAAAGAACACTGTTCATCACTAAAATGCTCTAATTGAGCTGTTAGAATGTCAGAAACAAGCTTTCTGAGCTGCAAACTACCTTTTGTGAAAAGTTCATCAGTGGATGATGAGAATGTCAGTTTTGACAAAGAACACTGTTCATTACTAAAATGCTCTAATTGAGCTGTTAGAATGTCAGAAACAAGCTTTCTGAGCTGCAAACTACCTTTTGTGAAAAGTTCATCAGTGGATGATGAGAATGTCAGTTTTGACAAAGAACACTGTTCATTACTAAAATTCTCTAATTGAGCTGTTAGAATGTCAGAAACAAGCTTTCTGAGCTGAAAACTGCATTTTGTGACAAAGTTCATCAGTGGATGATGAGAAATGCAGTTTTGAGTAAGAAGACAGTTCATCACTGAAATGCTCTAATTGAGGTGTTAGAATGTCAGAAACAAGCTTTCTGAGCTGTAAATCACATTTTGTGACAAAGTTCATCAGTGGATGATGAGAATGTCAGTTTTGACAAAGAACACTGTTCATTACTAAAATGCTCTAATTGAGCTCTTAGAATGTCAGAAACAAGCTTTCTAAGCTGAAAACTTCATTTTGTGACAAAGTAAATCAGTGGATGATGAGAATGTCAGTTTTGACAAAGAACACAGTTCATTACTAAAATGCTCTAATTGAGCTGTTAGAATGTCAGAAACAAGCTTTCTGAGCTGAAAACTGCATTTTGCGACAAAGTTCATCAGTGGATGATGAGAAATTCAGTTTTGAGTAAGAAGACAGTTCATCACTGAAATGCTCTACTTGAGGTGTTAGAATGTCAGAAACAAGCTTTCTGAGCTGTGAATCACATTTTGTGTCAAAGTGTATCAGAGGATGATGAGAAATTCAGTTTTGACAAAGAAGACAGTTCATCACTGAAATGCTCTAATTTAGCTGTTAGAATGTCAGAAACAAGCTTTCTGAGCTGAGAACTGCATTTTGTGGCAAAGTGCATCAGATGATGATGAGAATGTCAGTTTTGACAAAAGAACACTGTTTATTACTAAAATGATCTAATTGAGCTGTTAGAATGTCAGAAACAAGCTTTCTGAGCTGAAAATCACATTTTGTGACAAAGTGCATCAGAGGATGATGAGAAATTCAGTTTTGACAAAGAAGACAGTTCATCACTGAAATGCTCTAATTGAGCTGTTAGAATGTCAGAAACAAGTTTTCTGAGCTGAGAACTACATTTTGTGACAAAGTGCATCAGTGGATGATTAGAATGTCAGTATTGACAAAGAACACTGTTCATTACTGAAAGGCTCTAATTGAGCTGTTAGAATGTCAGAAACAATCTTTCTGAGCTGCAAACTGCATTTTGTGACAAAGTGCATCAGTGGATGATGAGAATGTCATTTTTGACAAAGAACACTGTTCATTACTAAAATGCTCTAATTGTGCTGTTAGAATGTCAGAAACAAGCTTTCTGAGCTGAAAACTGCATTTTGTGACAAAGTGCATCAGTGGATGATGAGAATGTCAGTTTTGACAAAGAACACTGTTCATTACTGAAATGCTCTAATTGAGATGTTAGAATGTCAGAAACAAGCTTTCTGAGCTGAGAACTACATTTTGTGACAAAGTTCATCAGTGGATGATGAGAATGTCAGTTTTGACAAAGAACACTGTTCATTACTAAAATGCTCTAATTGAGCTGTTAGAATGTCAGAAACAAGCTTTCTGAGCTGAAAACTTCATTTTGTGTCAAAGTAAATCAGTGGATGATGAGAATGTCAGTTTTGACAAAGAACACAGTTCATTACTAAAATGCTCTAATTGAGCTGTTAGAATGTCAGAAACAAGCTTTCTGAGCTGAAAACTGCATTTTGCGACAAAGTTCATCAGTGGATGATGAGAAATTCAGTTTTGAGTAAGAAGACAGTTCATCACTGAAATGCTCTACTTGAGGTGTTAGAATGTCAGAAACAAGCTTTCTGAGCTGTGAATCACATTTTGTGACAAAGTGCATCAGAGGATGATGAGAAATTCAGTTTTGACAAAGAAGACAGTTCATCACTGAAATGCTCTAATTTAGCTGTTAGAATGTCAGAAACAAGCTTTCTGAGCTGAGAACTGCATTTTGTGGCAAAGTGCATCAGATGATGATGAGAATGTCAGTTTTGACAAAAGAACACTGTTTATTACTAAAATGATCTAATTGAGCTGTTAGAATGTCAGAAACAAGCTTTCTGAGCTGAAAATCACATTTTGTGACAAAGTGCATCAGAGGATGATGAGAAATTCAGTTTTGACAAAGAAGATAGTTCATCACTGAAATACTCTAATTGAGCTGTTAGAATGTCAGAAACAAGCTTTCTGAGCTGAAAATCACATTTTGTGACAAAGTGCATCAGAGGATGATGAGAAATTCAGTTTTGAGTAAGAAGACAGTTCATCACTGAAATGCTCTAATTGAGGTGTTAGAATGTCAGAAACAAGCTTTCTGAGCTGAGAACTACATTTTGTGACAAAGTGCATCAGTGGATGATGAGAATGTCAGTTTTGACAAAAGAACACTCTTTATTACTAAAATGCTCTAATTGAGCTGTTAGAATGTCAGAAACAAGCTTTCTGAGCTGAAAACTGCATTTTGTGACAAAGTGTATCAGAGGATGATGAGAAATTCAGTTTTGACAAAGAAGACAGTTCATCACTGCAATGCTCTAATTGAGCTGTTAGAATGTCAGAAACAAGCTTTCTGAGCTGAGAACTGCATTTTGTGACAAAGTGCATCAATGGATGATGACAATGTCAGTTTTGACAAAGAACACTGTTCATTACTAAAATGCTCTAATTGAGCTGTTAGAATGTCAGAAACAAGCTTTCTGAGCTGCAAACTACCTTTTGTGACAAACTGCATCAGTGGATGATGAGAATGTCAGTTTTGACAAAGAACACTGTTTCCTTACTTAAATGCTCTAATTGAGCTGTTAGAATGTCAGAAACAAGCTTTCTGAGCTGAAAACTGCATTTTGTGACAAAGTTCATCATTGGATGATGAGAAATTCAGTTTTGAGTAAGAAGACAGTTCATCACTGAAATGCTCTAATTGAGGTGTTAGAATGTCAGAAACAAGCTTTCTGAGCTGTGAATCACATTTTGTGACAAAGTGCATCAGAGGATGATGAGAAATTCAGTTTTGACAAAGAAGACAGTTCATCACTGAAATGCTCTAATTTAGCTGTTAGAATGTCAGAAACAAGCTTTCTGAGCTGAGATCTGCATTTTGTGACAAAGTGCATCAGATGATGATGAGAATGTCAGTTTTGACAAAGAAGACAGTTCATCACTGAAATGCTCTAATTGAGCTGTTAGAATGTCAGAAACAAGTTTTCTGAGCTGTAAATCACATTTTGTGACAAAGTGCATCAGTGGATGATGAGAATGTCAGTTTTGACAAAGAACACTCTTCATTACTTAAATGCTCTGATTGAGCTGTTAGAATGACAGAAACAAGCTTTCTGGGCTAAAAATGCATTTTGTGACAAAGTGCATCAGTGGATGATGAGAATGTCAGTATTGACAAAGAACACTGTTCATTACTGAAAGGCTCTAATTGAGCTGTTAGAATGTCAGAAACAATCTTTCTGAGCTGCAAACTGCATTTTGTGACAAAGTGCATCAGTGGATGATGAGAATGTCATTTTTGACAAAGAACACTGTTCATTACTAAAATGCTCTAATTGAGCTGTTAGAATGTCAGAAACAAGCTTTCTGAGCTGAAAATCGCATTTTGTGACAAAGTCCATCAGAGGATGTTGAGAATGTCAGTTTTGACAAAGAACACTGTTCATCACTAAAATGCTCTAATTGAGCTGTTAGAATGTCAGAAACAAGCTTTCTGAGCTGCAAACTACCTTTTGTGAAAAGTTCATCAGTGGATGATGAGAATGTCAGTTTTGACAAAGAACACTGTTCATTACTAAAATGCTCTAATTGAGCTGTTAGAATGTCAGAAACAAGCTTTCTGAGCTGCAAACTACCTTTTGTGAAAAGTTCATCAGTGGATGATGAGAATGTCAGTTTTGACAAAGAACACTGTTCATTACTAAAATTCTCTAATTGAGCTGTTAGAATGTCAGAAACAAGCTTTCTGAGCTGAAAACTGCATTTTGTGACAAAGTTCATCAGTGGATGATGAGAAATGCAGTTTTGAGTAAGAAGACAGTTCATCACTGAAATGCTCTAATTGAGGTGTTAGAATGTCAGAAACAAGCTTTCTGAGCTGTAAATCACATTTTGTGACAAAGTGCATCAGTGGATGATGAGAATGTCAGTTTTGACAAAGAACACTGTTCATTACTAAAATGCTCTAATTGAGCTGTTAGAATGTCAGAAACAAGCTTTCTGAGCTGACAACTACATTTTGTGACAAAGTTCATCAGTGATGATGAGAATGTCAGTTTTGACAAAGAACACTGTTCATTACTAAAATGCTCTAATTGAGCTGTTAGAATGTCAGAAACAAGCTTTCTGAGCTGAAAACTGCATTTTGTGACAAAGTGCATCAGTGGATGATGAGAATGTCAGTTTTGACAAAGAACACTGTTCATTACTAAAATGCTCTAATTGAGCTGTTAGAATGTCAGAAACAAGCTTTCTGAGCTGAAAACTGCACTTTGTGACACAGTTCATCAGTGGATGATGAGAATGTCAGTTTTGACAAAGAACACTGTTCATTACTTAAATGCTCTAATTGAGCTGTTAGAATGTCAGAAACAAGCTTTCTGAGCTGAAAACTGCATTTTGTGACAAAATAAATCAGTGGATGATGAGAATGTCAGTTTTGACAAAGAACACAGTTCATTACTAAAATGCTCTAATTGAGCTGTTAGAATGTCAGAAACAAGCTTTCTGAGCTGAAAACTGCATTTTGTGACAAAGTTCATCAGTGGATGATGAGAAATTCAGTTTTGAGTAAGAAGACAGTTCATCACTGAAATGCTCTAATTGAGGTGTTAGAATGTCAGAAACAAGCTTTCTGAGCTGTGAATCACATTTTGTGACAAAGTGCATCAGAGGATGATGAGAAATTCAGTTTTGACAAAGAAGACAGTTCATCACCGAAATGCTCTAATTTAGCTGTTAGAATGTCAGAAACAAGCTTTCTGAGCTGAGATCTGCATTTTGTGACAAAGTGCATCAGATGATGATGAGAATGTCAGTTTTGACAAAGAACACTCTTCATTACTTAAATGCTCTGATTGAGCTGTTAGAATGTCAGAAAACAAGCTTTCTGAGCTGAAAATCACATTTTGTGACAAAGTGCATCAGAGGATGATGAGAAATTCAGTTTTGACAAAGAACACTGTTCATTACTAAAATGCTCTAATTGAGCTGTTAGAATGTCAGAAACAAGCTTTCTGAGCTGCAAACTACCTTTTGTGACAAACTGCATCAGTGGATGATGAGAATGTCAGTTTTGACAAAGAACACTGTTTATTACTAAAATGCTCTAATTGAGCTGTTAGAATGTCAGAAACAAGCTTTCTGAGCTGCAAACTACCTTTTGTGACAAAGTTCATCAGTGGATGATGAGAATGTCAGTTTTGACAAAGAACACTGTTCATTACTAAAATGCTCTAATTGAGCTGTTAGAATGTCAGAAACAAGCTTTCTGAGCTGAAAACTTCATTTTGTGACAAAGTAAATCAGTGGATGATGAGAATGTCAGTTTTGACAAAGAACACAGTTCATTACTAAAATGCTCTAATTGAGCTGTTAGAATGTCAGAAACAAGCTTTCTGAGCTGAAAACTGCATTTTGCGACAAAGTTCATCAGTGGATGATGAGAAATTCAGTTTTGAGTAAGAAGACAGTTCATCACTGAAATGCTCTACTTGAGGTGTTAGAATGTCAGAAACAAGCTTTCTGAGCTGTGAATCACATTTTGTGACAAAGTGCATCAGAGGATGATGAGAAATTCAGTTTTGACAAAGAAGACAGTTCATCACTGAAATGCTCTAATTTAGCTGTTAGAATGTCAGAAACAAGCTTTCTGAGCTGAGAACTGCATTTTGTGGCAAAGTGCATCAGATGATGATTAGAATGTCAGTTTTGACAAAAGAACACTGTTTATTACTAAAATGATCTAATTGAGCTGTTAGAATGTCAGAAACAAGCTTTCTGAGCTGAAAATCACATTTTGTGACAAAGTGCATCAGTGGATGATTAGAATGTCAGTATTGACAAAGAACACTGTTCATTACTGAAAGGCTCTAATTGAGCTGTTAGAATGTCAGAAACAATCTTTCTGAGCTGCAAACTGCATTTTGTGACAAAGTGCATCAGTGGATGATGAGAATGTCATTTTTGACAAAGAACACTGTTCATTACTAAAATGCTCTAATTGTGCTGTTAGAATGTCAGAAACAAGCTTTCTGAGCTGAAAACTGCATTTTGTGACAAAGTGCATCAGTGGATGATGAGAATGTCAGTTTTGACAAAGAACACTGTTCATTACTGAAATGCTCTAATTGAGATGTTAGAATGTCAGAAACAAGCTTTCTGAGCTGAGAACTACATTTTGTGACAAAGTTCATCAGTGGATGATGAGAATGTCAGTTTTGACAAAGAACACTGTTCATTACTAAAATGCTCTAATTGAGCTGTTAGAATGTCAGAAACAAGCTTTCTGAGCTGAAAACTTCATTTTGTGACAAAGTAAATCAGTGGATGATGAGAATGTCAGTTTTGACAAAGAACACAGTTCATTACTAAAATGCTCTAATTGAGCTGTTAGAATGTCAGAAACAAGCTTTCTGAGCTGAAAACTGCATTTTGCGACAAAGTTCATCAGTGGATGATGAGAAATTCAGTTTTGAGTAAGAAGACAGTTCATCACTGAAATGCTCTACTTGAGGTGTTAGAATGTCAGAAACAAGCTTTCTGAGCTGTGAATCACATTTTGTGACAAAGTGCATCAGAGGATGATGAGAAATTCAGTTTTGACAAAGAAGACAGTTCATCACTGAAATGCTCTAATTGAGCTGTTAGAATGTCAGAAACAAGTTTTCTGAGCTGAGAACTACATTTTGTGACAAAGTGCATCAGTGGATGATTAGAATGTCAGTATTGACAAAGAACACTGTTCATTGCTGAAAGGCTCTAATTGAGCTGTTAGAATGTCAGAAACAAGCTTTCTGAGCTGAAAATCACATTTTGTGACAATGTGCATCAGTGGATGATGAGAATGTCAGTTTTGACAAAGAACACTGTTCATTACTGAAATGCTCTAATTGAGCTGTTAGAATGTCAGAAACAAGCTTTCTGAGCTGAGAACTGCATTTTGTGACAAAGTGCATCAGATGATGATGAGAATGTCAGTTTTGACAAAAGAACACTCTTCATTACTAAAATGCTCTGATTGAGCTGTTAGAATGACAGAAACAAGCTTTCTGGGCTAAAAAATGCATTTTGTGACAAAGTGCATCAGTGGATGATGAGAATGTCAGTATTGACAAAGAACACTGTTCATTACTGAAATGCTCTAATTGAGCTGTTAGAATGTCAGAAACAAGCTTTCTGAGCTGAAAATCACATTTTGTGACAAAGTGCATCAGAGGATGATGAGCAATTCAGTTTTGACAAAGAAGACAGTTCTTCTCTGAAATGCTCTAATTGAGTTGTTAGAATGTCAGAAACAAGCTTTCTGAGCTGAGAACTGCATTTTGTGACAAAGTGCATCAGTGGATGATGAGAATGTCAGTTTTGACAAAGAACACTGTTCATTACTGAAATGCTCTAATTGAGCTGTTAGAATGTCAGAAACAAGCTTTCTGAGTTGAAAACTGCATTTTGTGACAAAGTGCATCAGTGGATGATGAGAATGTCAGTTTTGACAAAGAACACTGTTCATCACTAAAATGCTCTAATTGAGCTGTTAGAATGTCAGAAACAAGCTTTCTGAGCTGAAAACTGCATTTTGTGACAAAGTGCATCAGTGGATGATGACAATGTCAGTTTTGACAAAGAACACTGTTCATTACTGAAATGCTCTAATTGAGCTGTTAGAATGTCAGAAACAAGCTTTCTGAGCTGAAAACTGCATTTTGTGACAAAGTGCATCAGTGGATGATGACAATGTCAGTTTTGACAAAGAACAATGTTCATCACTAAAATGCTCTAATTGAGCTGTTAGAATGTCAGAAACAAGCTTTCTGAGCTGCAAACTACCTTTTGTGACAAAGTGCATCAGTGGATGATGAGAATGTCAGTTTTGAGTAAGAAGACAGTTCATCACTGAAATTATCTAATTGAGGTGTTAGAATGTCAGAAACAAGCTTTCTGAGCTGTAAATCACATTTTGTGACAAAGTGCATCAGAGGATGATGAGAATGTCAGTTTTGACAAAGAACACTGTTCATTACTAAAATGCTCTAATTGAGCTGTTAGAATGTCAGAAACAAGCTTTCTGAGCTGAAAACTGCATTTTGTGACAAAGTGCATCAGTGGATGATGAGAATGTCAGTTTTGACAAAGAACACTGTGCATCACTAAGATGCTCTAATTGCGCTGTTAGAATGTCAGAAACAAGCTTTCTGAGCTGTAAATCACATTTTGTGACAAAGTGCATCAGAGGATGATGAGAAATTCAGTTTTGACAAAGAAGACAGTTCATCGCTGAAATGCTCTAATTTAGCTGTTAGAATGTCAGAAACAAGCTTTCTGAGCTGAGAACTGCATTTTGTGACAAAGTGCATCAGTGGATGATGAGAATGTCAGTTTTGACAAAGAACACTGTTCATTACTGAAATGCTCTAATTGAGCTGTTAGAATGTCAGAAACAAGCTTTCTGAGCTGAGAACTACATTTTGTGACAAACTGCATCAGTGGATGATGAGAATGTCAGTTTTGACAAAGAACACTGTTCATTACTAAAATGCTCTAATTGAGCTGTTAGAATGTCAGAAACAAGCTTTCTGAGCTGAAAACTGCATTTTGTGATAAAGTGCATCAGTGGATGATGAGAATGTCAGTTTTGACAAAGAACACTGTTCATTACTGAAATGCTCTAATTGAGCTGTTAGAATGTCAGAAACAAGCTTTCTGAGCTGAAAACTGCATTTTGTGACAAAGTGCATCGGTGGATGATGAGAATGTCAGTTTTGAGTAAGAAGACAGTTCATCACTGAAATGCTCTAATTGAGCTGTTAGAATGTCAGAAACAAGCTTTTTGAGCTGAGAATGACATATTGTGACAAAGTGCATCAGTGGATGATGAGAATGTCAGTTTTGACAAAGAACACTGTTCATTACTGAAATGCTCTAATTGAGCTGTTAGAATGTCAGAAACAAGCTTTCTGAGCTGAGAACTGCATTTTGTGACAAAGTGCATCAGATGATGATGAGAATGTCAGTTTTAACAAAAGAACACTGTTCATTACTAAAATGCTCTAATTGAGCTGTTAGAATGTCAGAAACAAGCTTTCTGTGCTGAAAATCAAATTTTGTGACAAAGTGCATCAGAGGATGATGAGAAATTCAGTTTTGACAAAGAAGACAGTTCATCACTGAAATGCTCTGATTGAGCTGTTTGAATGTCAGAAACAAGCTTTCTGAGCTGAGAACTGCATTTTGTGACAAAGTGCATCAGTGGATGATGAGAATGTCAGTTTTGACAAAGAACACTCTTCATTACTAAAATGCTCTGATTGAGCTGTTAGAATGACAGAAACAAGCTTTCTGGGCTAAAAAATGCATTTTGTGACAAAGTGCATCAGTGGATGATGAGAATGTCAGTATTGACAAAGAACACTGTTCATTACTGAAATGCTCTAATTGAGCTGTTAGCATGTCAGAAACAAGCTTTCTGAGCTGAAAATCACATTTTGTGACAAAGTGCATCAGAGGATGATGAGAAATTCAGTTTTGACAAAGAAGACAGTTCTTCTCTGAAATGCTCTAATTGAGCTGTTAGAATGTCAGAAACAAGCTTTCTGAGCTGAGAACTACATTTTGTGACAAAGTGCATCAGTGGATGATGAGAATGTCAGTTTTGACAAAGAACACTGTTCATTACTGAAATGCTCTAATTGAGCTGTTAGAATGTCAGAAACAAGCTTTCTGAGCTGAAAACTGCATTTTGTGACAAAGTGCATCGGTGGATGATGAGAATGTCAGTTTTGAGTAAGAAGACAGTTCATCACTGAAATGCTCTAATTGAGCTGTTAGAATGTCAGAAACAAGCTTTCTGAGCTGTAAATCACATTTTGTGACAAAGTGCATCAGAGGATGATGAGAAATTCAGTTTTGACAAAGAAGACAGTTCATCACTGAAATGCTCTAATATAGCTGTTAGAATGTCAGAAACAAGCTTTCTGAGCTGAGAACTGCATTTTGTGACAAAGTGCATCAGTGGATGATGACAATGTCAGTTTTGACAAAGAACACTGTTCATTACTGAAATGCTCTAATTGAGCTTGTTAGAATGTCAGAAACAAGCTTTTTGAGCTGAGAACGACATTTTGTGACAAAGTGCATCAGTGGATGATGAGAATGTCAGTTTTGACAAAGAACACTGTTCATTACTGAAATGCTCTAATTGAGCTGTTAGAATGTCAGAAACAAGCTTTCTGAGCTGAGAACTGCATTTTGTGACAAAGTGCATCAGATGATGATGAGAATGTCAGTTTTGACAAAAGAACACTGTTTATTACTAAAATGCTCTAATTGAGCTGTTAGAATGTCAGAAACAAGCTTTCTGTGCTGAAAATCAAATTTTGTGACAAAGTGCATCAGAGGATGATGAGAAATTCAGTTTTGACAAAGAAGACAGTTCATCACTGAAATGCTCTAATTGAGCTGTTAGAATGTCAGAAACATGCTTTCTGAGCTGAGAACTGCATTTTGTGACAAAGTGCATCAGTGGATGATGAGAATGTCAGTTTTGACAAAGAACACTCTTCATTTACTAAAATGCTCTGATTGAGCTGTTAGAATGACAGAAACAAGCTTTCTGGGCTAAAAAATGCATTTTGTGACAAAGTGCATCAGTGGATGATGAGAATGTCAGTATTGACAAAGAACACTGTTCATTACTGAAATGCTCTAATTGAGCTGTTAGAATGTCAGAAACAAGCTTTCTGAGCTGAAAATCACATTTTGTGACAAAGTGCATCAGAGGATGATGAGCAATTCAGTTTTGACAAAGAAGATAGTTCTTCTCTGAAATGCTCTAATTGAGTTGTTAGAATGTCAGAAACAAGCTTTCTGAGCTGAGAACTACATTTTGTGACAAAGTGCATCAGTGGATGATGAGAATGTCAGTTTTGACAAAGAACACTGTTCATTACTGAAATGCTCTAATTGCGCCGTTAGAATGTCAGAAACAAGCTTTCTGAGTTGAAAACTGCATTTTGTGACAAAGTGCATCAGTGGATGATGAGAATGTCAGTTTTGACAAAGAACACTGTTTATCACTAAAATGCTCTAATTGAGCTGTTAGAATGTCAGAAACAAGCTTTCTGAGCTGAAAACTGCATTTTGTGACAAAGTGCATCAGTGGATGATGACAATGTCAGTTTTGACAAAGAACAATGTTCATCACTAAAATGCTCTAATTGAGCTGTTAGAATGTCAGAAACAAGCTTTCTGAGCTGCAAACTACCTTTTGTGACAAAGTGCATCAGTGGATGATGAGAATGTCAGTTTTGACAAAGAACACTGTTCATTACTAAAATGCTCTAATTGAGCTGTTAGAATGTCAGAAACAAGCTTTCTGAGCTGCAAACTGCATTTTGTGACAAAGTGCATCAGTGGATGATGAGAATGTCAGTTTTGACAAAGAAAACTGTTCATCAATGAAATGCTCTAATTGAGCTGTTAGAATGTCAGAAACAAGCTTTCTGAGCTGAGAACTACATTTTGTGACAAAGTTCATCAGTGGATGATGAGAATGTCAGTTTTGATAAAGAACACTGTTCATTACTAAAATGCTCTAATTGAGCTGTTAGAATGTCAGAAACAAGCTTTCTGAGCTGAAAACTGCATTTTGTGACAAAGTGCATCAATGGATGATGACAATGTCAGTTTTGACAAAGAACACTGTTCATTACTAAAATGTTCTAATTGAGCTGTTAGAATGTCAGAAACAAGCTTTCTGAGCTGAAAACTGCATCTTTTGACAAAGTGCATCAGTGGATGATGAGAATGTCAGTATTGACAAAGAACACTGTTCATTACTGAAATGCTCTAATTGAGCTGTTAGAATGTCAGAAACAAGCTTTCTGAGCTGAGAACTGCATTTTGTGACAAAGTGCATCAGATGATGATGAGAATGTCAGTTTTGACAAAAGAACACTGTTTATGACTAAAATGCTCTAATTGAGCTGTTAGAATGTCAGAAACAAGCTTTCTGTGTTGAAAATCAAATTTTGTGACAAAGTGCATCAGAGGATGATGAGAAATTCAGTTTTGACAAAGAAGACAGTTCATCACTGAAATGCTCTAATTGAGCTGTTAGAATGTCAGAAACAAGCTTTCTGAGCTGAGAACTACATTTTGTGACAAAGTTCATCAGTGGATGATGAGAATGTCAGTTTTGATAAAGAACACTGTTCATTACTAAAATGCTCTAATTGAGCTGTTAGAATGTCAGAAACAAGCTTTCTGAGCTGAAAACTGCATTTTCTGACAAAGTGCATCAATGGATGTTGACAATGTCAGTTTTGACAAAGAACACTGTTCATTACTAAAATGTTCTAATTGAGCTGTTAGAATGTCAGAAACAAGCTTTCTGAGCTGAAAACTGCATCTTGTGACAAAGTGCATCAGTGGATGATGAGAATGTCAGTTTTGACAAAGAACACTTTTCATTACTAAAATGCTCTAATTGAGCTGTTAGAATGTCAGAAACAAGCTTTCTGAGCTGAAAACTGCATTTTGTGACACAGTTTATCAGTGGATGATGAGAATGTCAGTTTTGACAAAGAAAACTGTTCATTACTAAAATGCTCTAATTGAGCTGTTAGAATGTCAGAAACAAGCTTTCTGAGCTGAAAACTGCATTTTGTGACAAAGTGCATCAGTGGATGATGACAATGTCAGTTTTGACAAAGAACACTGTTCATTACTAAAATGCTCTAATTGAGCTGTTAGAATGTCAGAAACAAGCTTTCTGAGCTGAAAACTGCATTTTCTGACAAAGTGCATCAGAGGATGATGAGAAACTCAGTTTTGACAAAGAAGACAGTTCATCACTGAAATGCTCGAATTGGGCTGTTAGAATGTCAGAAACAAGCTTTCTGAGCTGAAAACTGCATTTTGTGACAAAGTGCATCAGAGGATGATGAGAAACTCAGTTTTGACAAAGAAGATAGTTCATCACTGAAAGACTCTAATTGAGCTGTTAGAATGTCAGAAACAAGCTTTCTGAGCTGAAAACTGCATTTTGTGACAAAGTGCATCAGTGGATGATGACAATGTCAGTTTTGACAAAGAACACTGTTCATTACTAAAATGCTCTAATTGAGCTGTTAGAATGTCAGAAAGAAGCTTTCTGAGCTTCAAACTGGATTTTGTGACAAAGTGCATCAGTGGATGATGAGAATGTCAGTTTTGACAAAGAACACTGTTCATTACTGAAATGCTCTAATTGAGCTGTTAGAAAGTCAGAAACAAGCTTTCTGAGCTGAAAACTGCATTTTGTGAGAAAGTGCATCAGAGGATGATGAGAAACTCAGTTTTGACAAAGAAGACAGTTCATCACTGAAATGCTCTAATTGAGCTGTTAGAATGTCAGAAACAAGCTTTCTGAGCTGAAAACTGCATTTTCTGACAAAGTGCATCAGAGGATGATGAGAAACTCAGTTTTGACAAAGAAGACAGTTCATCACTGAAATGCTCGAATTGGGCTGTTAGAATGTCAGAAACAAGCTTTCTGAGCTGAAAACTGCATTTTGTGACAAAGTGCATCAGAGGATGATGAGAAACTCAGTTTTGACAAAGAAGATAGTTCATCACTGAAATACTCTAATTGAGCTGTTAGAATGTCAGAAACAAGCTTTCTGAGCTGAAAACTGCATTTTGTGACAAAGTGTATCAGTGGATGATGAGAATGTCAGTTTTGACAAAGAACACTGTTCATTACTGAAATGCTCTAAATGAGCTGTTAGAATGACAGAAACAAGCTTTCTGAGCTGCAAACTGCATTTTGTGACAAAGTTCATCAGTGGATGATGATAAATTCAGTTTTGAGTAAGAAGACAGTTCATCACTGAAATGCTCTAATTGAGGTGTTAGAATGTCAGAAACAAGCTTTCTGAGCTGAAAATCACATTTTGTGACAAAGTGCATCAGAGGATGATGAGAAATTCAGTTTTGACAAAGAAGACAGTTCATCACTGAAATGCTCTAATTGAGCTGTTAGAATGTCAGAAACAAGCTTTCTGAGCTGAGAACTGCATTTTGTGACAAAGTGCATCCTGGATGATGAGAATGTCAGTTTTGACAAAGAACACTCTTCATTACTAAAATGCTCTAATTGAGCTGTTAGAATGACAGAAACAAGCTTTCTGGGCTAAAAAATGCATTTTGTGACAAAGTGCATCAGTGGATGATGACAATGTCAGTTTTGACAAAGAACACTGTTCATTACTAAAATGCTCTAAGTGAGCTGTTAGAATGTCAGAAACAAGCTTTCTGAGCTGAAAACTGCATTTTGTGACAAAGTGCATCAGTGGATGATGACAATGTCAGTTTTGACAAAGAACACTGTTCATCACTAAAATGCTCTAATTGAGCTGTTAGAATGTCAGAAACAAGCTTTCTGAGCTGCAAACTACCTTTTGTGACAAAGTGCATCAGTGGATGATGAGAATGTCAGTTTTGACAAAGAACACTGTTCATTACTAAAATGCTTTAATTGAGCTGTTAGAATGTCAGAAACAAGCTTTCTGAGCTGAAAACTGCATTTTGTGACAAAGTGCATCAGTGGATGATGAGAATGTCAGTTTTGACAAAGAACACTGTTCATTACTGAAATGCTCTAATTGAGCTGTTAGAATGTCAGAAACAAGCTTTCTGAGCAGAAAAACTGCATTTTGTGACAAAGTGCATCAGTGGATGATGAGAATGTCAGTTTTGACAAAGAAAACTGTTCATTACTAAAATGCTCTAATTGAGCTGTTAGAATGTCAGAAACAACCTTTCTGAGCTGAAAACTGCATTTTGTGACAAAGTGCATCAGTGGATGATGAGAATGTCAGTTTTGACAAAGAAAACTGTTCATTACTAAAATGCTCTAATTGAGCTGTTAGAATGTCAGAAACAAGCTTTCTGAGCTGAAAACTGCATTTTGTGACCAAGTGCATCAGTGGATTATGAGGATGTCAGTTTTGACAAAGAACACTGTTCATTACTAAAATGCTCTAATTGAGCTGTTAGAATGTCAGAAACAAGCTTTCTGAGCTGAGAACTACATTTTGTGACACAGTGCATCAGTGGATGATGAGAATGACAGTTTTGACAAAAGAACACTGTTTATTACTAAAATGCTCTAATTAAGCTGTTAGAGTGTCAGAAACAAGCTTTCTGAGCTGAAAATCACATTTTGTGACAAAGTGCATCAGTGGATGATGAGAATGTCCGTTTTGACAAAGAACACTGTTCATTACTGAAATGCTCTAATTGAGCTGTTAGAATGTCAGAAACAAGCTTTCTGAGCTGAAAATCACATTTTGTGACAAAGTGCATCAGAGGATGATGAGAAATTCAGTTTTGACAAAGAAGACAGTTCATCACTGAAATGCTCTAATTGAGCTGTTAGAATGTCAGAAACAAGCTTTCTGAGCTGAGAACTGCATTTTATGACAAAGTGCATCAGTGGATGATGAGCATGTCAGTTTTGACAAAGAACACTCTTCATTACTAAAATGCTCTAATTGAGCTGTTAGAATGACAGAAACAAGCTTTCTGGGCTAAAAAATGCATTTTGTGACAAAGTTCATCAGTGGATGATGAGAATGTCAGTTTTGACAAAGAACACTGTTCATTACTAAAATGCTCTAATTGAGCTGTTAGAATGTCGGAACCAAGCATTCTGACCTGAAAACTGCATTTTTTGACAAAGTGCATCAGAGGATGATGAGAACGTCAGTTTTGAATAAAAACACTGTTCATTACTTAAATGCTCTAATTGAGCCGTTAGAATGTCAGAAACAAGCTTTCTGAGCTGAGAACTGCATTTTGTGACAAAGTGCATCAGTGGATGATGACAATGTCAGTTTTGACAAAGAACACTGTTCATCACTAAAATGCTCTAATTGAGCTGTTAGAATGTCAGAAACAAGCTTACTGAGCTGCAAACTACCTTTTGTGACAAAGTGTATCAGTCGATGATGAGAATGTCAGTTTTGACAAAGAACACTCTTCATAACTAAAATGCTCTAATTGAGCTGTTAGAATGTCAGAAACAAGCTTTCTGAGCTGAAAACTGCATTTTGTGACAAAGTGCATCAGTGGATGTTGAGAATGTCAGTTTTGACAAAGAACACTGTTCATTACTGAAATGCTCTAATTGAGCTGTTAGAATGTCAGAAACAAGCTTTCTGAGCTGAGAACTACATTTTGTGACAAAGTGCAACAGTGGATGATGAGAATGTCAGTTTTGACAAAGGACAATGTTCATTACGAAAATGCTCTATTTGAGCTGTTAGAATGTCAGAAACAAGCTTTCTGAGCTGAAAACTGCATTTTGTGACCAAGTGCATCAGTGGATGATGAGGATGTCAGTTTTGACAAAGAACACTGTTCATTACTAAAATGCTCTAATTGAGCTGTTAGAGTGTCAGAAACAAGCTTTCTGAGCTGAAAATCACATTTTGTGACAAAGTTCATCAGTGGATGATGAGAATGTCCGTTTTGACAAAGAACACTGTTCATTACTGAAATGCTCTAATTGAGCTGTTAGAATGTCAGAAACAAGCTTTCTGAGCTGAGAACTACATTTTGTGACAAAGTGCATCAGTTGATGATGAGAATGTCAGTTTTGACAAAGAACACTGTTCATTACTAAAATGCTCTAATTGAGCTGTTAGAATGTCAGAAACAAGCTTTCTGAGCTGAAAACTGCATTTTGTGACAAAGTGCATCAGTGGATGATGAGAATGTCAGTTTTGACAAAAGAACACTGTTTATTACTAAAATGCTCTAATTGAGCTGTTAGAATGTCAGAAACAAGCTTTCTGAGCTGAGAACTACATTTTGTGACAAAGTGCATCAGTGGATGATGAGAATGTCAGTTTTGACGAAGAACACTAGAGCATTTCAGTAATGAACAATTGAGTTGTTAGAATGTCAGAAACAAGCTTTCTGAGCTGCAAACTGCATTTTGTGACAAAGTTCATCAGTGGATGATGAGAAATTCAGTTTTGAGTAAGAAGACAGTTCATCACTGAAATGCTCTAATTGAGGTGTTAGAATGTCAGAAACAAGCTTTCTGAGCTGAAAATCACATTTTGTGACAAAGTGCATCAGAGGATGATGAGAAATTCAGTTTTGACAAAGAAGACAGTTCATCACTGAAATGCTCTAATTGAGCTGTTAGAATGTCAGAAACAAGCTTTCTGAGCTGAGAACTGCATTTTGTGACAAAGTGCATCCTGGATGATGAGAATGTCAGTTTTGACAAAGAACACTCTTCATTACTAAAATGCTCTAATTGAGCTGTTAGAATGACAGAAACAAGCTTTCTGGGCTAAAAAATGCATTTTGTGACAAAGTGCATCAGTGGATGATGACAATGTCAGTTTTGACAAAGAACACTGTTCATTACTAAAATGCTCTAATTGAGCTGTTAGAATGTCAGAAACAAGCTTTCTGAGCTGAGAACTGCATTTTGTGACAAAGTGCATCAGTGGATGATGAGAATGTCAGTTTTGACAAAGAACACTGTTCATCACTGAAATGCTCTAATTGAGCTGTTAGAATGTCAGAAACAAGCTTTCTGAGCTGAGAATTGCATTTTGTGACAAAGTGCATCAGTGGATAACCAAGCTTTCTGACCTGAAAACTGCATTTTGTGACAAAGTGCATCAGTGGATGATGAGAATGTCCGTTTTGACAAAGAACACTGTTCATTGCTGAAATGCTCTAATTGAGCTGTCAGAATGTCAGAAACAAGCTTTCTGAGTTGAGAACTACATTTTGTGACACAGTTCATCAGTGGATGATGAGAATGTCAGTTTTGACAAAGAACACTGTTCATTACTAAAATGCTCTAAGTGAGCTGTTAGAATGTCAGAAACAAGCTTTCTGAGCTGAAAACTGCATTTTGTGACAAAGTGCATCAGTGGATGATGACAATGTCAGTTTTGACAAAGAACACTGTTCATCACTAAAATGCTCTAATTGAGCTGTTAGAATGTCAGAAACAAGCTTTCTGAGCTGCAAACTACCTTTTGTGACAAAGTGTATCAGTGGATGATGAGAATGTCAGTTTTGACAAAGAACACTGTTCATTACTAAAATGCTCTAATTGAGCTGTTAGAATGTCAGAAACAAGCTTTCTGAGCTGCAAACTGCATTTTGTGACAAAGTGCATCAGAGGATGATGTGTTCCATGACGTGAGAAAGCATTTCAGAGCATTTCAGTGATGAACTTTCTTCTTTGTCAAAACTGAATTTCTCATCATCCTCTGATGCACTTTGTCACAAAATGTGATTTTCAGCTCAGAAAGCTTGTTTCTGACATTCTAACAGCTCAATTAGAGAATTTTAGTAATAAACAGTGTTCTTTGTCAAAACTGACATTCTCATCATCCACTGATGAACTTTGTCACAAAATGCATTTTTTAGCCCAGAAAGCTTGTTTCTGTCATTCTAACAGCTCAATTAGAGCATTTTAGTAATGAAGAATGTTCTTTGTCAAAACTGACATTCTCATCATCCACTGATGCACTTTGTCACAAAATGCAGTTCTCAGCTCAGAAAGCTTGTTTCTGACATTCTAACAGCTCAATTAGAGCATTTTAGTAATAAACAGTGTTCTTTTGTCAAAACTGACATTCTCATCATCCACTGATGCACTTTGTCACAAAATGCATTTTTCAGCTCAGAAAGCTTGTTTCTGACATTCTAACAGCTCATTTAGAGCATTTCAGTAATGAACAGTGTTCTTTGTCAAAACTGACATTCTCATCATCCACTGATGCACTTTGTCAAAAAATGCAGTTCTCAGGTCAGAAAGCTTGTTTCAGACATTCTAACAGCTCAATTAGAGCATTTCAGTGATGAACTGTCTTCTTTGTCAAAACTGAATTTCTGACATTCTAACAGCCCAATTCGAGCATTTCAGTGATGAACTGTCTTCTTTGTCAAAACTGAGTTTCTCATCATCCTCTGATGCACTTTCTCACAAAATGCAGTTTTCAGCTCAGAAAGCTTGTTTCTGACATTCTAACAGCTCAATTAGAGCTTTTCAGTAATGAACTGGGTTCCTTGTCAAAACTGAATTTCTCATCAGCCTCTGATGCACTTTGTCACAAAATGCAGTTTTCAGCTCAGAAAGCTTGTTTTTGACATTCTAACAGCTCAATTAGAGCATTTTAGAAATGAACAGTTTTCTTTGTCAAAACTGACATTCTCATCATCAACTGATGCACTTCGTCACAAAATGCAGTTTTCAGCTCAGAAAGCTTGTTTCTGACATTCTAACAGCTCAATTAGAGCATTTTAGTAATGAACAGTGTTCTTTGTCAAAACTGACATTCTCATCATCCACTGATGCACTTTGTCACAAAATGTGATTTTAAGCTCAGAAAGCTTGTTTCTGACATTCTAACAGCTCACTTAGAGCATTTTAGTAATGAACAGTGTTCTTTGTCAAAACTGACATTCTCATCATCGACTGATACACTTTGTCACAAAATGCAGTTCTCAGCTCAGAAAGCTTGTTTCTGACATTCTAACAGCTCAATTAGAGCATTTCAGTGATGAACTGTCTTCTTTGTCAAAACTGAATTTCTCATCATCCTCTGATGCACTTTGTCACAAAATGTGATTTTCAGCTCAGAAAACTTTTTTCTGACATTCTAACACCTCAATTAGAGCATTTCAGTGATGAACTGTCTTCTTACTCAAAACTGAATTTCTCATCATCCTCTGATGCACTTTGTCACAAAATGTAGTTCTCAGCTCAGAAAGCTTGTTTCTGACATTCTAACAGCTCAATTAGAGCATTTCAATGATGAACTGTCTTCTTTGTCAAAACTGAATTTCTCATCATCCTCTGATGCACTTTGTCACAAAATGTGATTTTCAGCTCAGAAAGCTTGTTTCTGACATTCTAACAGCTCAATTAGAGCATTTCAGTGATGAACTGTCTTCTTTGTCAAAACTGAATTTCTCATCATCCTCTAATGCACTTTGTCACAAAATGTGATTTTCAGCTCAGAAAGCTTGTTTCTGACATTCTAACAGCTCAATTAGAGCATTTCAGTGATGAACTGTCTTCTTTGTCAAAACTGAATTTCTCATCATCCTCTGATGCACTTTGTCACAAAATGTGAATTTCAGCTCAGAAAGCTTGTTTCTGACATTCTAACAGCTCAATTAGAGCATTTTAGTAATAAACAGTGTTCTTTTGTCAAAACTGACATTCTCATCATCCACTGATGCACTTTGTCACAAAATGCAGTTTTCAGCTCAGAAAGCTTGTTTCTGACATTCTAACAGCTCATTTAGAGCATTTCAGTAATGAACAGTGTTCTTTGTCAAAACTGACATTCTCATCATCCACTGATGCACTTTGTCACAAAATGCAGTTCTCAGCTCAGAAAGCTTGTTTCTGACATTCTAACAGCTCCATTAGAGCATTTCAGTAATGAACAGTGTTCTTTGTCAAAACTGACATTCTCATTATCCACTGATGCACTTTGTCACAAAATGTAGTTCTCAGCTCAGAAAGCTTGTTTCTGACATTCTAACAGCTCAATTAGAGCATTTTAGTAATGAACAGTTTTCTTTGTCAAAACTGACATTCTCATCATCCACTGATGAACTGTGTCACAAAATGCAGTTCTCAGCTCAGAAAGCTTGTTTCTGACATTCTAACAGCTCAATTAGAGCATTTTAGTAATGAACAGTGTTCTTTGTCAAAACTGACATTCTCATCATCCACTGATGCACTTTGTCACAAAATGCATTTTTTAGCCCAGAAAGCTTGTTTCTGTCATTCTAACAGCTCAATCAGAGCATTTTAGTAATGAAGAGTTTTCTATGTCAAAACTGACATTCTCATCATCCACTGATGCACTTTGTCACAAAATGCAGTTTTCAGCTCAGAAAGCTTGCTTCTGACATTCTAACAGCTCATTTAGAACATTTCAGTAATGAACAGTGTTCTTTGTCAAAACTGACATTTTCATCATCCACTGATGCACTTTGTCACAAAATGCAGTTCTCAGCTCAGAAAGCTAGTTTCTGACATTCTAACAACCTCAATTAGAGCATTTCAGTGATGAACTGTCTTCTTTGTCAAAACTGAATTTCTCATCATCCTCTGATGCACTTTGTCACAAAATGTGATTTTCAGCTCAGAAAGCTTGTTTCTGACATTCTAACAGCTCAATTAGAGCATTTCAGTGATGAACTGTCTTCTTTGTCAAAACTGAATTTCTCATCATCCTCTGATGCACTTTGTCACAAAATGTGAATTTCAGCTCAGAAAGCTTGTTTCTGACATTCTAACAGCTTAATTAGAGCATTTTAGTAATTAACAGTGTTCTTTGTCAAAACTGACATTCTCATCATCCACTGTTGCACGTTGTCACAAAATGCAGTTTTCAGCTCAGAAAGCTTGTTTCTGACATTCTAACAGCTCACTTAGAGCATTTTAGTAATGAACAGTGTTCTTTGTCAAAACTGACATTCTCATCATCCACTGATGAACTGTGTCACAAAATGCAGTTCTCAGCTCAGAAAGCTTATTTCTGACATTCTAACAGCTCAATTAGAGCATTTCAGCTTTGAACTGTCTTCTTTGTCAAAACTGAATTTCTCATCATCCTCTGATGCACTTTGTCACAAAATGTGATTTTCAGCTCAGAAAGCTTGTTTCTGACATTCTAACAGCTCAATTAGAGCATTTCAGCGATGAACTGTCTTCTTTGTCAAAACTGAATTTCTCATCATCCTCTGATGCACTTTGTCACAAAATGTGATTTTCAGCTCAGAAAGCTTGTTTCTGACATTCTAACAGCTCAATTAGAGCATTTCAGTGATGAACTCTCTTCTTTTGTCAAAACTGAATTTCTCATCATCCTCTGATGGACTTTGTCACAAAATGTGATTTTCAGCTCAGAAAGCTTGTTTCTGACATTCTAACAGCTCAATTAGAGCATTTCAGTGATGAACTGTCTTCTTTGTCAAAACTGAATTTCTTATCATCCTCTGATGCACTTTGTCACAAAATGTGATTTTCAGCTCAGAAAGCTTGTTTCTGACATTCTAACACCTCAATTAGAGCATTTCAGTGATGAACTGTCTTCTTTGTCAAAACTGACATTCTCATCATCCACTGTTGCACTTTGTCACAAAATGCAGTTTTCAGCTCAGAAAGCTTGTTTCTGACATTCTAACAGCTCATTTAGAGCATTTCAGTAATGAACAGTGTTCTTTGTCAAAACTGACATTTTCATCATCCACTGATGCACTTTGTCACAAAATGTAGTTCTCAGCTCAGAAAGCTAGTTTCTGACATTCTAACAGCTCAATTAGAGCATTTCAGTGATGAACTGTCTTCTTTGTCAAAACTGAATTTCTCATCATCCTCTGATGCACTTTGTCACAAAATGTGATTTTCAGCTCAGAAAGCTTGTTTCTGACATTCTAACAGCTCAATTAGAGCATTTCAGTGATGAACTGTCTTCTTTGTCAAAACTGAATTTCTCATCATCCTCTGATGCACTTTGTCACAAAATGTGATTTTCAGCTCAGAAAGCTTGTTTCTGACATTCTAACAGCTCAATTAGAGCATTTTAGTAATGAACAGTGTTCTTTGTCAAAACTGACATTCTCATCATCCACTGTTGCACTTTGTCACAAAATGCAGTTTTCAGCTCAGAAAGCTTGTTTCTGACATTCTAACAGCTCACTTAGAGCATTTTAGTAATGAACAGTGTTCTTTGTCAAAACTGACATTCTCATCCACTGATGAACTGTGTCACAAAATGCAGTTCTCAGCTCAGAAAGCTTGTTTCTGACATTCTAACAGCTCAATTAGAGCATTTCAGTAATGAACAGTGTTCTTTTTCAAAACGGACATTCTCATCATCCGCTGATGCACTTTGTCACAAAATGCAGTTCTCAGCTCAGAAAGCTTGTTTCTGACATTCTAACAGCTCAATTAGAGCATTTCAGTGATGAACTGTCTTCTTTGTCAAAACTGAATATCTCATCATCCTCTGATGGACTTTGTCACAAAATGTGATTTTCAGCTCAGAAAGCTTGTTTCTGACATTCTAACAGCTCAATTAGAGCATTTCAGTGATGAACTGTCTTCTTTGTCAAAACTGAATTTCTCATCATCCTCTGATGCACTTTGTTACAAAATGTGATTTTCAGCTCAGAAAGCTTGTTTCTGACATTCTAACACCTCAATTAGAGCATTTTAGTAATGAACAGTGTTCTTTGTCAAAACTGACATTCTCATCATCCACTGTTGCACTTTGTCACAAAATGCAGTTTTCAGCTCAGAAAGCTTGTTTCTGACATTCTAACACAGCTCACTTAGAGCATTTTAGTAATGAACAGTGTTCTTTGTCAAAACTGACATTCTCATCATCCACTGATGAACTGTGTCACAAAATGCAGTTTTCAGCTCAGAAAGCTTGTTTCTGACATTCTAACAGCTCAATTAGAGCATTTTAGTAATGAACAGTTTTCTTTGTCAAAACTGACATTCTCATCATCCACTGATGCACTTTGTCACAAAATGTGGTTCTCAGCTCAGAAAGCTTGTTTCTGACATTCTAACAGCTCACTTAGAGCATTTTAGTAATGAACAGTGTTCTTTGTCAAAACTGACATTCTCATCATCCACTGATGCACTTTGTCACAAAATGCAGTTTTCAGATCAGAAAGCTTGTTTCTGACATTCTAACAGCTCAATTAGAGCATTTTAGTAATGAACAGTTTTCTTTGTCAAAACTGACATTCTCATCATCCACTGATGCACTTTGTCACAAAATGTAGTTCTCAGCTCAGAAAGCTTGTTTCTGACATTCTAACAGCTCAATTAGAGCATTTCAGTAATGAACAGTGTTCTTTGTCAAAACGGACATTCTCATCATCCACTGATGCACTTTGTCAAAAAATGCAGTTTTCAGCTCAGAAAGCTTGTTTCTGACATTCTAACAGCTCAATTAGAGCATTTTAGTAATGAACAGTGTTCTTTGTCAAAACTGACATTCTCATCATCCACTGATGAACTTTGTCACAAAATGAAGTTTTCAGCTCAGAAAGCTTTTTTCTGACATTCTAACAGCTCAATTAGAGCATTTCAGTGATGAACTGTCTTCTTTGTCAAAACTGAATTTCTCATCATCCTCTGATGCACTTTGTCACAAAATGTGATTTTTAGCTCAGAAAGCTTGTTTCTGACATTCTAACAGCTCAATTAGAGCATTTCAGTGATGAACTGTCTTCTTTGTCAAAACTGAATTTCTCATCATCCTCTGATGCACTGTGTCACAAAATGTGATTTTCAGCTCAGAAAGCTTGTTTCTGACATTCTAACACCTCAATTAGAGCATTTCAGTGATGAACTGTCTTCTTTGTCAAAACTGAATTTCTCATCATCCTCTGATGCACTTTGTCACAAAATGTGATTTTCAGCTCAGAAAGCTTGTTTCTGACATTCTAACACCTCAATTAGAGCATTTCAGTGATGAACTGTCTTCTTTGTCAAAACTGAATTTCTCATCATCCTCTGATGCACTTTGTCACAAAATGTGATTTTCAGCTCAGAAAGCTTGTTTCTGACATTCTAACAGCTCAATTAGAGCATTTTAGTGATGAACAGTGTTCTTTGTCAAAACTGACATTCTCATCATCCACTGTTGCACTGTGTCACAAAATGCAGTTCTCAGCTCAGAAAGCTTGTTTCTGACATTCTAACAGCTCAATTAGAGCATTTCAGCGATGAACTGTCTTCTTTGTCAAAACTGAATTTCTCATCATCCTCTGATGCACTTTGTCACAAAATGCAGTTTTCAGCTCAGAAAGCTTGTTTCTGACATTCTAACAGCTCAATTAGAGCATTTTAGTAATGAACAGTGTTCTTTGTCAATACTGACATTCTCATCATCCACTGATGCACTTTGTCACAAAATGCATTTTTTAGCCCAGAAAGCTTGTTTCTGTCATTCTAACAGCTCAATCAGAGCATTTTAGTAATGAAGAGTTTTCTATGTCAAAACTGACATTCTCATCATCCACTGATGCACTTTGTCACAAAATGCAGTTTTCAGCTCAGAAAGCTTGTTTCTGACATTCTAACAGCTCAATTAGAGCATTTTAGTAATGAACAGTTTTCTTTGTCAAAACTGACATTCTCATCATCCACTGATGCACTTTGTCACAAAATGTAGTTCTCAGCTCAGAAAGCTTGTTTCTGACATTCTAACAGCTCAATTAGAGCATTTCAGTAATGAACAGTGTTCTTTGTCAAAACGGACATTCTCATCATCCACTGATGCACTTTGTCAAAAAATGCAGTTCTCAGCTCATAAAGCTTCTTTCTGACATTCTAACAGCTCAATTAGAGAATTTTAGTAATGAACAGTGTTCTTTGTCAAAACTGACATTCTCATCATCCACTGATGAATTGTGTCACAAAATGCAGTTTTCAGCTCAGAAAGCTTGTTTCTGACATTCTAACAGCTCAATTAGAGCATTTCAGTAATGAACAGTGTTCTTTGTCAAAACTGACATTCTCATCATCCACTGATGAACTTTGTCACAAAATGAAGTTTTCAGCTCAGAAAGCTTTTTTCTGACATTCTAACAGCTCAATTAGAGCATTTCAGTGATGAACTGTCTTCTTTGTCAAAACTGAATTTCTCATCATCCTCTGATGCACTTTGTCACAAAATGTGAATTTCAGCTCAGAAAGCTTGTTTCTGACATTCTAACAGCTTAATTAGAGCATTTTAGTAATTAACAGTGTTCTTTGTCAAAACTGACATTCTCATCATCCACTGTTGCACGTTGTCACAAAATGCAGTTTTCAGCTCAGAAAGCTTGTTTCTGACATTCTAACAGCTCACTTAGAGCATTTTAGTAATGAACAGTGTTCTTTGTCAAAACTGACATTCTCATCATCCACTGATGAACTGTGTCACAAAATGCAGTTCTCAGCTCAGAAAGCTTGTTTCTGACATTCTTACAGCTCAATTAGAGCATTTCAGTAATGAACAGTGTTCTTTTTCAAAACGGACATTCTCATCATCCGCTGATGCACTTTGTCACAAAATGCAGTTCTCAGCTCAGAAAGCTTGTTTCTGACATTCTAACAGCTCAATTAGAGCATTTCAGTGATGAACTGTCTTCTTTGTCAAAACTGAATATCTCATCATCCTCTGATGGACTTTGTCACAAAATGTGATTTTCAGCTCAGAAAGCTTGTTTCTGACATTCTAACAGCTCAATTAGAGCATTTCAGTGATGAACTGTCTTCTTTGTCAAAACTGAATTTCTCATCATCCTCTGATGCACTTTGTTACAAAATGTGATTTTCAGCTCAGAAAGCTTGTTTCTGACATTCTAACACCTCAATTAGAGCATTTTAGTAATGAACAGTGTTCTTTGTCAAAACTGACATTCTCATCATCCACTGTTGAACTTTGTCACAAAATGCAGTTTTCAGCTCAGAAAGCTTGTTTCTGACATTCTAACACAGCTCACTTAGAGCATTTTAGTAATGAACAGTGTTCTTTGTCAAAACTGACATTCTCATCATCCACTGATGAACTGTGTCACAAAATGCAGTTTTCAGCTCAGAAAGCTTGTTTCTGACATTCTAACAGCTCAATTAGAGCATTTTAGTAATGAACAGTTTTCTTTGTCAAAACTGACATTCTCATCATCCACTGATGCACTTTGTCACAAAATGTGGTTCTCAGCTCAGAAAGCTTGTTTCTGACATTCTAACAGCTCACTTAGAGCATTTTAGTAATGAACAGTGTTCTTTGTCAAAACTGACATTCTCATCATCCACTGATGCACTTTGTCACAAAATGCAGTTTTCAGATCAGAAAGCTTGTTTCTGACATTCTAACAGCTCAATTAGAGCATTTTAGTAATGAACAGTTTTCTTTGTCAAAACTGACATTCTCATCATCCACTGATGCACTTTGTCACAAAATGTAGTTCTCAGCTCAGAAAGCTTGTTTCTGACATTCTAACAGCTCAATTAGAGCATTTCAGTAATGAACAGTGTTCTTTGTCAAAACGGACATTCTCATCATCCACTGATGCACTTTGTCAAAAAATGCAGTTTTCAGCTCAGAAAGCTTGTTTCTGACATTCTAACAGCTCAATTAGAGCATTTTAGTAATGAACAGTGTTCTTTGTCAAAACTGACATTCTCATCATCCACTGATGAACTTTGTCACAAAATGACGTTTTCAGCTCAGAAAGCTTTTTTCTGACATTCTAACAGCTCAATTAGAGCATTTCAGTGATGAACTGTCTTCTTTGTCAAAACTGAATTTCTCATCATCCTCTGATGCACTTTGTCACAAAATGTGATTTTTAGCTCAGAAAGCTTGTTTCTGACATTCTAACAGCTCAATTAGAGCATTTCAGTGATGAACTGTCTTCTTTGTCAAAACTGAATTTCTCATCATCCTCTGATGCACTGTGTCACAAAATGTGATTTTCAGCTCAGAAAGCTTGTTTCTGACATTCTAACACCTCAATTAGAGCATTTCAGTGATGAACTGTCTTCTTTGTCAAAACTGAATTTCTCATCATCCTCTGATGCACTTTGTCACAAAATGTGATTTTCAGCTCAGAAAGCTTGTTTCTGACATTCTAACACCTCAATTAGAGCATTTCAGTGATGAACTGTCTTCTTTGTCAAAACTGAATTTCTCATCATCCTCTGATGCACTTTGTCACAAAATGTGATTTTCAGCTCAGAAAGCTTGTTTCTGACATTCTAACAGCTCAATTAGAGCATTTTAGTGATGAACAGTGTTCTTTGTCAAAACTGACATTCTCATCATCCACTGTTGCACTGTGTCACAAAATGCAGTTCTCAGCTCAGAAAGCTTGTTTCTGACATTCTAACAGCTCAATTAGAGCATTTCAGCGATGAACTGTCTTCTTTGTCAAAACTGAATTTCTCATCATCCTCTGATGCACTTTGTCACAAAATGCAGTTTTCAGCTCAGAAAGCTTGTTTCTGACATTCTAACAGCTCAATTAGAGCATTTTAGTAATGAACAGTGTTCTTTGTCAATACTGACATTCTCATCATCCACTGATGCACTTTGTCACAAAATGCATTTTTTAGCCCAGAAAGCTTGTTTCTGTCATTCTAACAGCTCAATCAGAGCATTTTAGTAATGAAGAGTTTTCTATGTCAAAACTGACATTCTCATCATCCACTGATGCACTTTGTCACAAAATGCAGTTTTCAGCTCAGAAAGCTTGTTTCTGACATTCTAACAGCTCAATTAGAGCATTTTAGTAATGAACAGTTTTCTTTGTCAAAACTGACATTCTCATCATCCACTGATGCACTTTGTCACAAAATGTAGTTCTCAGCTCAGAAAGCTTGTTTCTGACATTCTAACAGCTCAATTAGAGCATTTCAGTAATGAACAGTGTTCTTTGTCAAAACGGACATTCTCATCATCCACTGATGCACTTTGTCAAAAAATGCAGTTCTCAGCTCATAAAGCTTCTTTCTGACATTCTAACAGCTCAATTAGAGAATTTTAGTAATGAACAGTGTTCTTTGTCAAAACTGACATTCTCATCATCCACTGATGAATTGTGTCACAAAATGCAGTTTTCAGCTCAGAAAGCTTGTTTCTGACATTCTAACAGCTCAATTAGAGCATTTCAGTAATGAACAGTGTTCTTTGTCAAAACTGACATTCTCATCATCCACTGATGAACTTTGTCACAAAATGAAGTTTTCAGCTCAGAAAGCTTTTTTCTGACATTCTAACAGCTCAATTAGAGCATTTCAGTGATGAACTGTCTTCTTTGTCAAAACTGAATTTCTCATCATCCTCTGATGCACTTTGTCACAAAATGTGATTTTTAGCTCAGAAAGCTTGTTTCTGACATTCTAACAGCTCAATTAGAGCATTTCAGTGATGAACTGTCTTCTTTGTCAAAACTGAATTTCTCATCATCCTCTGATGCACTGTGTCACAAAATGTGATTTTCAGCTCAGAAAGCTTGTTTCTGACATTCTAACACCTCAATTAGAGCATTTCAGTGATGAACAGTCTTCTTTGTCAAAACTGAATTTCTCATCATCCTCTGATGCACTTTGTCACAAAATGTGATTTTCAGCTCAGAAAGCTTGTTTCTGACATTCTAACACCTCAATTAGAGCATTTCAGTGATGAACTGTCTTCTTTGTCAAAACTGAATTTCTCATCATCCTCTGATGCACTTTGTCACAAAATGTGATTTTCAGCTCAGAAAGCTTGTTTCTGAGATTCTAACAGCTCAATTAGAGCATTTTAGTGATGAACAGTTTTCTTTGTCAAAACTGACATTCTCATCATCCACTGATGCACTTTGTCACACAAAATGTAGTTCTCAGCTCAGAAAGCTTGTTTCTGACATTCTAACAGCTCAATTATTGCATTTCAGTAATGAACAGTGTTCTTTGTCAAAACGGACATTCTCATCATCCACTGATGCACTTTGTCAAAAAATGCAGTTTTCAGCTCAGAAAGCTTGTTTCTGACATTCTAACAGCTCAATTAGAGCATTTTAGTAATGAACAGTGTTCTTTGTCAAAACTGACATTCTCATCATCCACTGATGAACATTGTCACAAAATGCAGTTTTCAGCTCAGAAAGCTTGTTTCTGACATTCTAACAGCTCAATTAGAGCATTTTAGTAATGAACTGTGTTCTTTGTCAAAACTGACATTCTCATCATCCACTGATGCACTTTGTCACAAAATGCAGTTTTCAGCTCAGAAAGCTTGTTTCTGACATTCTAACAGCTCAATTAGAGCATTTTAGTAATGAACAGTGTTCTTTGTCAAAACTGACATTGTCATCATCCACTGTTGCACTGTGTCACAAAATGCAGTTCTCAGCTCAGAAAGCTTGTTTCTGACATTCTAACAGCTCAATTAGAGCATTTCAGCGATGAACTGTCTTCTTTGTCAAAACTGAATTTCTCATCATCCTCTGATGCACTTTGTCACAAAATGCAGTTTTCAGCTCAGAAAGCTTGTTTCTGACATTCTAACAGCTCAATTAGAGCATTTTAGTAATGAACAGTGTTCTTTGTCAATACTGACATTCTCATCATCCACTGATGCACTTTGTCACAAAATGCAGTTTTCAGCTCAGAAAGCTTGTTTCTGACATTCTAACAGCTCAATTAGAGCATTTTAGTAATGAACAGTTTTCTTTGTCAAAACTGACATTCTCATCATCCACTGATGCACTTTGTCACAAAATGTAGTTCTCAGCTCAGAAAGCTTGTTTCTGACATTCTAACAGCTCAATTAGAGCATTTCAGTAATGAACAGTGTTCTTTGTCAAAACGGACATTCTCATCATCCACTGATGCACTTTGTCAAAAAATGCAGTTCTCAGCTCATAAAGCTTCTTTCTGACATTCTAACAGCTCAATTAGAGAATTTTAGTAATGAACAGTGTTCTTTGTCAAAACTGACATTCTCATCATCCACTGATGAATTGTGTCACAAAATGCAGTTTTCAGCTCAGAAAGCTTGTTTCTGACATTCTAACAGCTCAATTAGAGCATTTCAGTAATGAACAGTGTTCTTTGTCAAAACGGACATTCTCATCATCCACTGATGCACTTTGTCAAAAAATGCAGTTCTCAGCTCATAAAGCTTGTTTCTGACATTCTAACAGCTCAATTAGAGAATTTTAGTAATGAACAGTGTTCTTTGTCAAAACTGACATTCTCATCATCCTCTGATGCACTTTGTCACAAAATGTGATTTTCAGCTCAGAAAGCTTGTTTCTGACATTCTAACAGCTCAATTAGAGCATTTTAGTAATGAACAGTTTTCTTTGTCAAAACTGACATTCTCATCATCCACTGATGCACTTTGTCACAAAATGTGGTTCTCAGCTCAGAAAGCTTGTTTCTGACATTCTAACAGCTCACTTAGAGCATTTTAGTAATGAACAGTGTTCTTTGTCAAAACTGACATTCTCATCATCCACTGATGCACTTTGTCACAAAATGCAGTTTTCAGATCAGAAAGCTTGTTTCTGACATTCTAACAGCTCAATTAGAGCATTTTAGTAATGAACAGTTTTCTTTGTCAAAACTGACATTCTCATCATCCACTGATGCACTTTGTCACAAAATGTAGTTCTCAGCTCAGAAAGCTTGTTTCTGACATTCTAACAGCTCAATTAGAGCATTTCAGTAATGAACAGTGTTCTTTGTCAAAACGGACATTCTCATCATCCACTGATGCACTTTGTCAAAAAATGCAGTTTTCAGCTCAGAAAGCTTGTTTCTGACATTCTAACAGCTCAATTAGAGCATTTTAGTAATGAACAGTGTTCTTTGTCAAAACTGACATTCTCATCATCCACTGATGAACTTTGTCACAAAATGAAGTTTTCAGCTCAGAAAGCTTTTTTTCTGACATTCTAACAGCTCAATTAGAGCATTTCAGTGATGAACTGTCTTCTTTGTCAAAACTGAATTTCTCATCATCCTCTGATGGACTTTGTCACAAAATGTGATTTTCAGCTCAGAAAGCTTGTTTCTGACATTCTAACAGCTCAATTAGAGCATTTCAGTGATGAACTGTCTTCTTTGTCAAAACTGAATTTCTCATCATCCTCTGATGCACTTTGTTACAAAATGTGATTTTCAGCTCAGAAAGCTTGTTTCTGACATTCTAACACCTCAATTAGAGCATTTTAGTAATGAACAGTGTTCTTTGTCAAAACTGACATTCTCATCATCCACTGTTGCACTTTGTCACAAAATGCAGTTTTCAGCTCAGAAAGCTTGTTTCTGACATTCTAACACAGCTCACTTAGAGCATTTTAGTAATGAACAGTGTTCTTTGTCAAAACTGACATTCTCATCATCCACTGATGAACTGTGTCACAAAATGCAGTTTTCAGCTCAGAAAGCTTGTTTCTGACATTCTAACAGCTCAATTAGAGCATTTTAGTAATGAACAGTTTTCTTTGTCAAAACTGACATTCTCATCATCCACTGATGCACTTTGTCACAAAATGTGGTTCTCAGCTCAGAAAGCTTGTTTCTGACATTCTAACAGCTCACTTAGAGCATTTTAGTAATGAACAGTGTTCTTTGTCAAAACTGACATTCTCATCATCCACTGATGCACTTTGTCACAAAATGCAGTTTTCAGATCAGAAAGCTTGTTTCTGACATTCTAACAGCTCAATTAGAGCATTTTAGTAATGAACAGTTTTCTTTGTCAAAACTGACATTCTCATCATCCACTGATGCACTTTGTCACAAAATGTAGTTCTCAGCTCAGAAAGCTTGTTTCTGACATTCTAACAGCTCAATTAGAGCATTTCAGTAATGAACAGTGTTCTTTGTCAAAACGGACATTCTCATCATCCACTGATGCACTTTGTCAAAAAATGCAGTTTTCAGCTCAGAAAGCTTGTTTCTGACATTCTAACAGCTCAATTAGAGCATTTTAGTAATGAACAGTGTTCTTTGTCAAAACTGACATTCTCATCATCCACTGATGAACTTTGTCACAAAATGAAGTTTTCAGCTCAGAAAGCTTTTTTCTGACATTCTAACAGCTCAATTAGAGCATTTCAGTGATGAACTGTCTTCTTTGTCAAAACTGAATTTCTCATCATCCTCTGATGCACTTTGTCACAAAATGTGATTTTTAGCTCAGAAAGCTTGTTTCTGACATTCTAACAGCTCAATTAGAGCATTTCAGTGATGAACTGTCTTCTTTGTCAAAACTGAATTTCTCATCATCCTCTGATGCACTGTGTCACAAAATGTGATTTTCAGCTCAGAAAGCTTGTTTCTGACATTCTAACACCTCAATTAGAGCATTTCAGTGATGAACTGTCTTCTTTGTCAAAACTGAATTTCTCATCATCCTCTGATGCACTTTGTCACAAAATGTGATTTTCAGCTCAGAAAGCTTGTTTCTGACATTCTAACACCTCAATTAGAGCATTTCAGTGATGAACTGTCTTCTTTGTCAAAACTGACATTCTCATCATCCACTGATGAACTTTGTCACAAAATGAAGTTTTCAGCTCAGAAAGCTTTTTTCTGACATTCTAACAGCTCAATTAGAGCATTTCAGTGATGAACTGTCTTCTTTGTCAAAACTGAATTTCTCATCATCCTCTGATGCACTTTGTCACAAAATGTGATTTTTAGCTCAGAAAGCTTGTTTCTGACATTCTAACAGCTCAATTAGAGCATTTCAGTGATGAACTGTCTTCTTTGTCAAAACTGAATTTCTCATCATCCTCTGATGCACTGTGTCACAAAATGTGATTTTCAGCTCAGAAAGCTTGTTTCTGACATTCTAACACCTCAATTAGAGCATTTCAGTGATGAACTGTCTTCTTTGTCAAAACTGAATTTCTCATCATCCTCTGATGCACTTTGTCACAAAATGTGATTTTCAGCTCAGAAAGCTTGTTTCTGACATTCTAACACCTCAATTAGAGCATTTCAGTGATGAACTGTCTTCTTTGTCAAAACTGAATTTCTCATCATCCTCTGATGCACATTGTCACAAAATGTGATTTTCAGCTCAGAAAGCTTGTTTCTGACATTCTAACAGCTCAATTAGAGCATTTTAGTGATGAACAGTTTTCTTTGTCAAAACTGACATTCTCATCATCCACTGATGCACTTTGTCACACAAAATGTAGTTCTCAGCTCAGAAAGCTTGTTTCTGACATTCTAACAGCTCAATTATTGCATTTCAGTAATGAACAGTGTTCTTTGTCAAAACGGACATTCTCATCATCCACTGATGCACTTTGTCAAAAAATTCAGTTTTCAGCTCAGAAAGCTTGTTTCTGACATTCTAACAGCTCAATTAGAGCATTTTAGTAATGAACAGTGTTCTTTGTCAAAATTGACATTCTCATCATCCACTGATGAACATTGTCACAAAATGCAGTTTTCAGCTCAGAAAGCTTGTTTCTGACATTCTAACAGCTCAATTAGAGCATTTTAGTAATGAACTGTGTTCTTTGTCAAAACTGACATTCTCATCATCCACTGATGCACTTTGTCACAAAATGCAGTTTTCAGCTCAGAAAGCTTGTTTCTGACATTCTAACAGCTCAATTAGAGCATTTTAGTAATGAACAGTGTTCTTTGTCAAAACTGACATTGTCATCATCCATTGATGCACTTTGTCACAAAATGCAGTTTTCAGCTCAGAAAGCTTGTTTCTGACATTCTAACAGCTCAATCAGAGCATTTTAGTAATGAAGAGTGTTCTTTGTCAAAACTGACATTCTCATCATCCACTTATGCACTTTGTCACAAAATGCAGTTCTCAGCTCAGAAAGCTTGTTTCTTACATTCCAACAGCTCAATTAGAGCATTTCAGTGATAAACTGTCTTCTTTGTCAAAACTGAATTTCTCATCATCCTCTGATGCACTTTGTCACAAAATGTGATTTTCAGCTCAGAAAACTTGTTTCTGACATTCTAACAGCTCAATTAGAGCATTTCAGTGATGAACTGTCTTCTTTGTCAAAACTGAATTTCTCATCATCCTCTGATGCCCTTTGTCACAAAATGTGATTTTCAGCTCAGAAAGCTTGTTTCTGACATTCTAACAGCTCAATTAGAGCATTTCAGCGATGAACTGTCTTCTTTGTCAAAACTGAATTTCTCATCATCCTCTGATGCACTTTGTCACAAAATGTGATTTTCAGCTCAGAAAGCTTGTTTCTGACATTCTAACAGCTCAATTAGAGCATTTTAGTAATGAACAGTGTTCTTTGTCAAAACTGACATTCTCATCATCCACTGTTGCACTTTGACACAAAATGCAGTTTTCAGCTCAGAAAGCTTGTTTCTGACATTCTAACAGCTCACTTAGAGCATTTTAGTAATGAACAGTGTTCTTTGTCAAAACTGACATTCTCATCATCCACTGATGAACTGTGTCACAAAATGCAGTTCTCAGCTCAGAAAGCTTGTTTCTGACATTCTAACAGCTCAATTAGAGCATTTCAGCGATGAACTGTCTTCTTTGTCAAAACTGAATTTCTCATCATCCTCTGATGCACTTTGTCACAAAATGCAGTTTTCAGCTCAGAAAGCTTGTTTCTGACATTCTAACAGCTCAATTAGAGCATTTTAGTAATGAACAGTTTTCTTTGTCAAAACTGACATTCTCATCATCCACTGATGAACTGTGTCACAAAATGCAGTTTTCAGCTCAGAAAGCTTGTTTCTGACATTCTAAAAGCTCAATTAGAGCATTTTAGTAATGAACAGTTTTCTTTATCAAAACTGACATTCTCATCATCCACTGATGCACTTTGTCACAAAATGTGGTTCTCAGCTCAGAAAGCTTGTTTCTGACATTCTAACAGCTCACTTAGAGCATTTTAGTAATGAACAGTGTTCTTTGTCAAAACTGACATTCTCATCATCCACTGATGAACTGTGTTACAAAATGCAGTTCTCAGCTCAGAAAGCTTGTTTCTGACATTCTAACAGCTCAATTAGAGCATTTCAGCGATGAGCAGTCTTCTTTGTCAAAACTGAATTTCTCATCATCCTCTGATGCACTTTGTCACAAAATGTGATTTTCAGCTCAGAAAGCTTGTTTCTGACATTCTAACACCTCAATTAGAGCATTTCAGTGATGAACTGTCTTCTTTGTCAAAACTGAATTTCTCATCATCCTCTGATGCACATTGTCACAAAATGTGATTTTCAGCTCAGAAAGCTTGTTTCTGACATTCTAACAGCTCAATTAGAGCATTTTAGTGATGAACAGTTTTCTTTGTCAAAACTGACATTCTCATCATCCACTGATGCACTTTGTCACACAAAATGTAGTTCTCAGCTCAGAAAGCTTGTTTCTGACATTCTAACAGCTCAATTATTGCATTTCAGTAATGAACAGTGTTCTTTGTCAAAACGGACATTCTCATCATCCACTGATGCACTTTGTCAAAAAATTCAGTTTTCAGCTCAGAAAGCTTGTTTCTGACATTCTAACAGCTCAATTAGAGCATTTTAGTAATGAACAGTGTTCTTTGTCAAAATTGACATTCTCATCATCCACTGATGAACATTGTCACAAAATGCAGTTTTCAGCTCAGAAAGCTTGTTTCTGACATTCTAACAGCTCAATTAGAGCATTTTAGTAATGAACTGTGTTCTTTGTCAAAACTGACATTCTCATCATCCACTGATGCACTTTGTCACAAAATGCAGTTTTCAGCTTAGAAAGCTTGTTTCTGACATTCTAACAGCTCAATTAGAGCATTTTAGTAATGAACAGTGTTCTTTGTCAAAACTGACATTGTCATCATCCATTGATGCACTTTGTCACAAAATGCAGTTTTCAGCTCAGAAAGCTTGTTTCTGACATTCTAACAGCTCAATCAGAGCATTTTAGTAATGAAGAGTGTTCTTTGTCAAAACTGACATTCTCATCATCCACTTATGCACTTTGTCACAAAATGCAGTTCTCAGCTCAGAAAGCTTGTTTCTTACATTCCAACAGCTCAATTAGAGCATTTCAGTGATAAACTGTCTTCTTTGTCAAAACTGAATTTCTCATCATCCTCTGATGCACTTTGTCACAAAATGTGATTTTCAGCTCAGAAAACTTGTTTCTGACATTCTAACAGCTCAATTAGAGCATTTCAGTGATGAACTGTCTTCTTTGTCAAAACTGAATTTCTCATCATCCTCTGATGCCCTTTGTCACAAAATGTGATTTTCAGCTCAGAAAGCTTGTTTCTGACATTCTAACAGCTCAATTAGAGCATTTCAGCGATGAACTGTCTTCTTTGTCAAAACTGAATTTCTCATCATCCTCTGATGCACTTTGTCACAAAATGTGATTTTCAGCTCAGAAAGCTTGTTTCTGACATTCTAACAGCTCAATTAGAGCATTTTAGTAATGAACAGTGTTCTTTGTCAAAACTGACATTCTCATCATCCACTGTTGCACTTTGACACAAAATGCAGTTTTCAGCTCAGAAAGCTTGTTTCTGACATTCTAACAGCTCACTTAGAGCATTTTAGTAATGAACAGTGTTCTTTGTCAAAACTGACATTCTCATCATCCACTGATGAACTGTGTCACAAAATGCAGTTCTCAGCTCAGAAAGCTTGTTTCTGACATTCTAACAGCTCAATTAGAGCATTTCAGCGATGAACTGTCTTCTTTGTCAAAACTGAATTTCTCATCATCCTCTGATGCACTTTGTCACAAAATGCAGTTTTCAGCTCAGAAAGCTTGTTTCTGACATTCTAACAGCTCAATTAGAGCATTTTAGTAATGAACAGTTTTCTTTGTCAAAACTGACATTCTCATCATCCACTGATGAACTGTGTCACAAAATGCAGTTTTCAGCTCAGAAAGCTTGTTTCTGACATTCTAAAAGCTCAATTAGAGCATTTTAGTAATGAACAGTTTTCTTTGTCAAAACTGACATTCTCATCATCCACTGATGAACTGTGTCACAAAATGCAGTTTTTAGCTCAGAAAGCTTGTTTCTGACATTCTAACAGCTCAATTAGAGCATTTTAGTAATGAACAGTGTTCTTTGTCAAAACTGACATTCTCATCATCCACTGTTGCACTTTGTCACAAATTGTGATTTTTAGCTCAGAATGCTTGTTTCTGACATTCTAACACCTCAATGAGAGCATTTCAGTGATGAACTGTCTTCTTTGTCAAAACTGAATTTCTCATCATCCTCTGATGCACTGTGTCACAAAATGTGATTTTCAGCTCAGAAAGCTTGTTTCTGACATTCTAACACCTCAATGAGAGCATTTCAGTGATGAACTGTCTTCTTTGTCAAAACTGAATTTCTCATCATCCTCTGATGCACTTTGTCACAAAATGTGATTTTCAGCTCAGAAAGCTTGTTTCTGACATTCTAACAGCTCAATTAGAGCATTTTAGTGATGAACAGTTTTCTTTGTCAAAACTGACATTCTCATCATCCACTGATGCACTTTGTCACACAAAATGTAGTTCTCAGCTCAGAAAGCTTGTTTCTGACATTCTAACAGCTCAATTATTGCATTTCAGTAATGAACAGTGTTCTTTGTCAAAACGGACATTCTCATCATCCACTTATGCACTTTGTCACAAAATGCAGTTCTCAGCTCAGAAAGCTTGTTTCTGACATTCCAACAGCTCAATTAGAGCATTTCAGTGATGAACTGTCTTCTTTGTCAAAACTGAATTTCTCATCATCCTCTGATGCACTTTGTCACAAAATGTGATTTTCAGCTCAGAAAACTTGTTTCTGACATTCTAACAGCTCAATTAGAGTATTTTGGTAATGAACAGTGTTCTTTGTCAAAAC
Organism: Barbatula barbatula; assembly: GCF_947034865.1. Classification (NCBI taxonomy): domain Eukaryota; kingdom Metazoa; phylum Chordata; class Actinopteri; order Cypriniformes; family Nemacheilidae; genus Barbatula; species Barbatula barbatula. Next base: position 7,148,844 of record NC_136773.1, read on the forward strand.
TGAATTTCTCATCATCCTCTGATGCCCTTTGTCACAAAATGTGATTTTCAGCTCAGAAAGCTTGTTTCTGACATTCTAACAGCTCAATTAGAGCATTTCAGCGATGAACTGTCTTCTTTGTCAAAACTGAATTTCTCATCATCCACTGATGAACTGTGTCACAAAATGCAGTTCTCAGCTCAGAAAGCTTGTTTCTGACATTCTAACAGCTCAATTAGAGCATTTCAGCGATGAACTGTCTTCTTTGTCAAAACTGAATTTCTCATCATCCTCTGATGCACTTTGTCACAAAATGTGATTTTCAGCTCAGAAAGCTTGTTTCTGACATTCTAACACATCAATTACAGCATTTCAGTGATGAACTGTCTTCTTTGTCAAAACTGAATTTCTCATCATCCTCTGATGCACTTTGTCACAAAATGTGATTTTCAGCTCAGAAAGCTTGTTTCTGACATTCTAACAGCTCAATTAGAGCATTTTAGTAATGAACAGTGTTCTTTGTCAAAACTGACATTCTCATCATCCACTGTTGCACTTTGTCACAAAATGTGATTTTCAGCTCAGAAAGCTTGTTTCTGACATTCTAACACCTCAATTAGAGCATTTCAGTGATGAACTGTCTTCTTTGTCAAAACTGAATTTCTCATCATCCTCTGATGCACTTTGTCACAAAATGTGATTTTCAGCTCAGAAAGCTTGTTTCTGACATTCTAACACATCAATTACAGCATTTCAGTGATGAACTGTCTTCTTTGTCAAAACTGAATTTCTCATCATCCTCTGATGCACTTTGTCACAAAATGTGATTTTCAGCTCAGAAAGCTTGTTTCTGACATTCTAACAGCTCAATTAGAGCATTTTAGTAATGAACAGTGTTCTTTGTCAAAACTGACATTCTCATCATCCACTGTTGCACTTTGTCACAAAATGTGATTTTCAGCTCAGAAAGCTTGTTTCTGACATTCTAACACCTCAATTAGAGCATTTCAGTGATGAACTGTCTTCTTTGTCAAAACTGAATTTCTCATCATCCTCTGATGCACTTTGTCACAAAATGCATTTTTTAGCCCAGAAAGCTTGTTTCTGTCATTCTAACAGCTCAATCAGAGCATTTTAGTAATGAAGAGTTTTCTATGTCAAAACTGACATTCTCATCATCCACTGATGCACTTTGTCACAAAATGCAGTTTTCAGCTCAGAAAGCTTGTTTCTGACATTCTAACAGCTCAATTAGAGCATTTTAGTAATGAACAGTTTTCTTTGTCAAAACTGACATTCTCATCATCCACTGATGCACTTTGTCACAAAATGTAGTTCTCAGCTCAGAAAGCTTGTTTCTGACATTCTAACAGCTCAATTAGAGCATTTCAGTAATGAACAGTGTTCTTTGTCAAAACGGACATTCTCATCATCCACTGATGCACTTTGTCAAAAAATGCAGTTCTCAGCTCATAAAGCTTCTTTCTGACATTCTAACAGCTCAATTAGAGAATTTTAGTAATGAACAGTGTTCTTTGTCAAAACTGACATTCTCATCATCCACTGATGAATTGTGTCACAAAATGCAGTTTTCAGCTCAGAAAGCTTGTTTCTGACATTCTAACAGCTCAATTAGAGCATTTCAGTAATGAACAGTGTTCTTTGTCAAAACGGACATTCTCATCATCCACTGATGCACTTTGTCAAAAAATGCAGTTCTCAGCTCATAAAGCTTGTTTCTGACATTCTAACAGCTCAATTAGAGCATTTCAGTAATGAACAGTGTTCTTTGTCAAAACGGACATTCTCATCATCCACTGATGCACTTTGTCAAAAAATGCAGTTTTCAGCTCAGAAAGCTTGTTTCTGACATTCTTACAGCTCAATTAGAGCATTTTAGTAATGAACAGTGTTCTTTGTCAAAACTGACATTCTCATCATCCACTGATGAACTTTGTCACAAAATGAAGTTTTCAGCTCAGAAAGCTTTTTTCTGACATTCTAACAGCTCAATTAGAGCATTTCAGTGATGAACTGTCTTCTTTGTCAAAACTGAATTTCTCATCATCCTCTGATGCACTTTGTCACAAAATGTGATTTTTAGCTCAGAAAGCTTGTTTCTGACATTCTAACAGCTCAATTAGAGCATTTCAGTGATGAACTGTCTTCTTTGTCAAAACTGACATTCTCATCATCCACTGATGCACTTTGTCACAAAATGTAGTTCTCAGCTCAGAAAGCTTGTTTCTGACATTCTAACAGCTCAATTAGAGCATTTCAGTAATGAACAGTGTTCTTTGTCAAAACGGACATTCTCATCATCCACTGATGCACTTTGTCAAAAAATGCAGTTTTCAGCTCAGAAAGCTTGTTTCTGACATTCTAACAGCTCAATTAGAGCATTTTAGTAATGAACAGTTTTCTTTGTCGAAACTGAATTTCTCATCATCCTCTGATGCACTTTGTCACAAAATGTGATTTTTAGCTCAGAAAGCTTGTTTCTGACATTCTAACAGCTCAATTAGAGCATTTCAGTGATGAACTGTCTTCTTTGTCAAAACTGAATATCTCATCATCCTCTGATGGACTTTGTCACAAAATGTGATTTTCAGCTCAGAAAGCTTGTTTCTGACATTCTAACAGCTCAATTAGAGCATTTCAGTGATGAACTGTTTTCTTAGTCAAAACTTAATTTCTCATCATCCTCTGATGCACTTTGTTACAAAATGTGATTTTCAGCTCAGAAAGCTTGTTTCTGACATTCTAACAGCTCAATTAGAGCATTTTAGTAATGAACAGTGTTCTTTTTCAAAACTGACATTCTCATCATCCACTGTTGCACTTTGTCACAAAATGTGATTTTCAGCTCAGAAAGCTTGTTTCTGACATTCTAACACCTCAATTAGAGCATTTCAGTGATGAACTGTCTTCTTTGTCAAAACTGAATTTCTCATCATCCTCTGATGCACTTTGTCACAAAATGTGATTTTCAGCTCAGAAAGCTTGTTTCTGACATTCTAACAGCTCACTTAGAGCATTTTAGTAGTGAACTGTGTTCTTTGTCAAAACTGACATTCTCATCATCCACGGATGAACTGTGTCACACAATGCGGTTTTCAGCTCAGAAAGCTTGTTTCTGACATTCTAACAGCTCAATTAGAGCATTTTAGTAATGAACAGTGTTCTTTGTCAATACTGACATTCTCATCATCCACTGATGCACTTTGTCACAAAATGCATTTTTTAGCCCAGAAAGCTTGTTTCTGTCATTCTAACAGCTCAATCAGAGCATTTTAGTAATGAAGAGTTTTCTATGTCAAAACTGACATTCTCATCATCCACTGATGCACTTTGTCAAAAAATGCAGTTCTCAGCTCATAAAGCTTCTTTCTGACATTCTAACAGCTCAATTAGAGAATTTTAGTAATGAACAGTGTTCTTTGTCAAAACTGACATTCTCATCATCCACTGATGAATTGTGTCACAAAATGCAGTTTTCAGCTCAGAAAGCTTGTTTCTGACATTCTAACAGCTCAATTAGAGCATTTCAGTAATGAACAGTGTTCTTTGTCAAAACGGACATTCTCATCATCCACTGATGCACTTTGTCAAAAAATGCAGTTCTCAGCTCATAAAGCTTGTTTCTGACATTCTAACAGCTCAATTAGAGAATTTTAGTAATGAACAGTGTTCTTTGTCAAAACTGACATTCTCATCATCCTCTGATGCACTTTGTCACAAAATGTGATTTTCAGCTCAGAAAGCTTGTTTCTGACATTCTAACAGCTCAATTAGAGCATTTTAGTAATAAACAGTTTTCTTTGTCAAAACTGACATTCTCATCATCCACTGATGCACTTTGTCACAAAATGTGGTTCTCAGCTCAGAAAGCTTGTTTCTTACATTCTAACAGCTCACTTAGAGCATTTTAGTAGTGAACTGTGTTCTTTGTCAAAACTGACATTCTCATCATCCACGGATGAACTGTGTCACACAATGCGGTTTTCAGCTCAGAAAGCTTGTTTCTGACATTCTAACAGCTCAATTAGAGCATTTTAGTAATGAACAGTGTTCTTTGTCAATACTGACATTCTCATCATCCACTGATGCACTTTGTCACAAAATGCATTTTTTAGCCCAGAAAGCTTGTTTCTGTCATTCTAACAGCTCAATCAGAGCATTTTAGTAATGAAGAGTTTTCTATGTCAAAACTGACATTCTCATCATCCACTGATGCACTTTGTCAAAAAATGCAGTTCTCAGCTCATAAAGCTTCTTTCTGACATTCTAACAGCTCAATTAGAGAATTTTAGTAATGAACAGTGTTCTTTGTCAAAACTGACATTCTCATCATCCACTGATGAATTGTGTCACAAAATGCAGTTTTCAGCTCAGAAAGCTTGTTTCTGACATTCTAACAGCTCAATTAGAGCATTTCAGTAATGAACAGTGTTCTTTGTCAAAACGGACATTCTCATCATCCACTGATGCACTTTGTCAAAAAATGCAGTTCTCAGCTCATAAAGCTTGTTTCTGACATTCTAACAGCTCAATTAGAGAATTTTAGTAATGAACAGTGTTCTTTGTCAAAACTGACATTCTCATCATCCTCTGATGCACTTTGTCACAAAATGTGATTTTCAGCTCAGAAAGCTTGTTTCTGACATTCTAACAGCTCAATTAGAGCATTTTAGTAATAAACAGTTTTCTTTGTCAAAACTGACATTCTCATCATCCACTGATGCACTTTGTCACAAAATGTGGTTCTCAGCTCAGAAAGCTTGTTTCTTACATTCTAACAGCTCACTTAGAGCATTTTAGTAATGAACAGTGTTCTTTGTCAAAACTGACATTCTCATCATCCACTGATGCACTTTGTCACAAAATGCAGTTTTCAGATCAGAAAGCTTGTTTCTGACATTCTAACAGCTCAATTAGAGCATTTTAGTAATGAACAGTTTTCTTTGTCAAAACTGACATTCTCATCATCCACTGATGCACTTTGTCACAAAATGTAGTTCTCAGCTCAGAAAGCTTGTTTCTGACATTCTAACAGCTCAATTAGAGCATTTCAGTAATGAACAGTGTTCTTTGTCAAAACGGACATTCTCATCATCCACTGATGCACTTTGTCAAAAAATGCAGTTTTCAGCTCAGAAAGCTTGTTTCTGACATTCTAACAGCTCAATTAGAGCATTTTAGTAATGAACAGTGTTCTTTGTCAAAACTGACATTCTCATCATCCACTGATGAACTTTGTCACAAAATGAAGTTTTCAGCTCAGAAAGCTTTTTTCTGACATTCTAACAGCTCAATTAGAGCATTTCAGTGATGAACTGTCTTCTTTGTCGAAACTGAATTTCTCATCATCCTCTGATGCACTTTGTCACAAAATGTGATTTTTAGCTCAGAAAGCTTGTTTCTGACATTCTAACAGCTCAATTAGAGCATTTCAGTGATGAACTGTCTTCTTTGTCAAAACTGAATTTCTCATCATCCTATGATGCACTGTGTCACAAAATGTGATTTTCAGCTCAGAAAGCTTGTTTCTGACATTCTAACACCTCAATTAGAGCATTTCAGTGATGAACTGTCTTCTTTGTCAAAACTGAATTTCTCATCATCCTCTGATGCACTTTGTCACAAAATGTGATTTTCAGCTCAGAAAGCTTGTTTCTGACATTCTAACACCTCAATTAGAGTATTTCAGTGATGAACTGTCTTCTTTGTCAAAACTGAATTTCTCATCATCCTCTGATGCACTTTGTCACAAAATGTGATTTTCAGCTCAGAAAGCTTGTTTCTGAGATTCTAACAGCTCAATTAGAGCATTTTAGTGATGAACAGTTTTCTTTGTCAAAACTGACATTCTCATCATCCACTGATGCACTTTGTCACACAAAATGCAGTTTTCAGCTCAGAAAGCTTGTTTCTGACATTCTAACAGCTCAATTAGAGCATTTCAGTAATGAACAGTGTTCTTTTTCAAAACGGACAATCTCATCATCCGCTGATGCACTTTGTCACAAAATGCAGTTTTCAGCTCAGAAAGCTTGTTTCTGACATTCTAACAGCTCAATTAGAGCATTTTAGTAATGAACTGTGTTCTTTGTCAAAACTGACATTCTCATCATCCACTGATGCACTTTGTCACAAAATGCAGTTCTCAGCTCAGAAAGCTTGTTTCTGACATTCTAACAGCTCACTTAGATCATTTTAGTAATGAACAGTGTTCTTTGTCAAAACTGACATTCTCATCATCCACTGATGAACTGTGTCACAAAATGCAGTTTTCAGCTCAGAAAGCTTGTTTCTGACATTCTAACAGCTCAATTAGAGCATTTTAGTAATGAACAGTTTTCTTTGTCAAAACTGACATTCTCATCATCCACTGTTGCACTTTGTCACAAAATGTGATTTTTAGCTCAGAAAGCTTGTTTCTGACATTCTAACAGCTCAATTAGAGCATTTCAGTTATGAACTGTCTTCTTTGTCAAAACTGAATTTCTCATCATCCTCTGATGCACTGTGTCACAAAATGTGATTTTCAGCTCAGAAAGCTTGTTTCTGACATTCTAACACCTCAATGAGAGCATTTCAGTGATGAACTGTCTTCTTTGTCAAAACTGAATTTCTCATCATCCTCTGATGCACTTTGTCACAAAATGTGATTTTCAGCTCAGAAAGCTTGTTTCTGACATTCTAACACCTCAATTAGAGCATTTCAGTGATGAACTGTCTTCTTTGTCAAAACTGAATTTCTCATCATCCTCTGATGCACTTTGTCACAAAATGTGATTTTCAGCTCAGAAAGCTTGTTTCTGACATTCTAACAGCTCAATAAGAGCATTTTAGTGATGAACAGTTTTCTTTGTCAAAACTGACATTCTCATCATCCACTGATGCACTTTGTCACACAAAATGTAGTTCTCAGCTCAGAAAGCTTGTTTCTGACATTCTAACAGCTCAATTATTGCATTTCAGTAATGAACAGTGTTCTTTGTCAAAACGGACATTCTCATCATCCACTTATGCACTTTGTCACAAAATGCAGTTCTCAGCTCAGAAAGCTTGTTTCTGACATTCCAACAGCTCAATTAGAGCATTTCAGTGATGAACTGTCTTCTTTGTCAAAACTGAATTTCTCATCATCCTCTGATGCACTTTGTCACAAAATGTGATTTTCAGCTCAGAAAACTTGTTTCTGACATTCTAACAGCTCAATTAGAGCATTTCAGTGATGAACTGTCTTCTTTGTCAAAACTGAATTTCTCATCATCCTCTGATGCCCTTTGTCACAAAATGTGATTTTCAGCTCAGAAAGCTTGTTTCTGACATTCTAACAGCTCAATTAGAGCATTTCAGCGATGAACTTTCTTCTTTGTCAAAACTGAATTTCTCATCATCCTCTGATGCACTTTGTCACAAAAAGTGATTTTCAGCTCATAAAGCTTGTTTCTGACATTCTAACAGCTCAATTAGAGTATTTTGGTAATGAACAGTGTTCTTTGTCAAAACTGACATTCTCATCATCCACTGTTGCACTTTGTCACAAAATGCAGTTTTCAGCTCAGAAAGCTTGTTTCTGACATTCTAACAGCTCACTTAGAGCATTTTAGTAATGAACAGTGTTCTTTGTCAAAACTGACATTCTCATCATCCACTGATGAACTGTGTCACAAAATGCAGTTTTCAGCTCAGAAAGCTTGTTTCTGACATTCTAACAGCTCAATTAGAGCATTTTAGTAATGAACTGTGTTCTTTGTCAAAACTGACATTCTCATCATCCACTGTTGCACTTTGTCACAAAATGTGATTTTTAGCTCAGAAAGCTTGTTTCTGACATTCTAACAGCTCAATTAGAGCATTTCAGTGATGAACTGTCTTCTTTGTCAAAACTGAATTTCTCATCATCCTCTGATGCACTGTGTCACAAAATGTGATTTTCAGCTCAGAAAGCTTGTTTCTGACATTCTAACACCTCAATTAGAGCATTTCAGTGATGAACTGTCTTCTTTGTCAAAACTGAATTTCTCATCATCCTCTGATACACTTTGTCACAAAATGTGATTTTCAGCTCAGAACGCTTGTTTCTGACATTCTAACACCTCAATTAGAGCATTTCAGTGATGAACTGTCTTCTTTGTCAAAACTGAATTTCTCACCATCCTCTGATGCACTTTGTCACAAAATGTGATTTTTAGCTCAGAAAGCTTGTTTCTGACATTCTAACAGCTCAATTAGAGCATTTCAGTGATGAACTGTCTTCTTTGTCAAAACTGTATTTCTCATCATCCTCTGATGCACTGTGTCACAAAATGTGATTTTCAGCTCAGAAAGCTTGTTTCTGACATTCTAACACCTCAATTAGAGCATTTCAGTGATGAACTGTCTTCTTTGTCAAAACTGAATTTCTCATCATCCTCTGATGCACTTTGTCACAAAATGTGATTTTCAGCTCAGAAAGCTTGTTTCTGACATTCTAACACCTCAATTAGAGCATTTAAGTGATGAACTGTCTTCTTTGTCAAAACTGATTTTCTCATCATCCTCTGATGCACTTTGTCACAAAATGTGATTTTCAGCTCAGAAAGCTTGTTTCTGACATTCTAACAGCTCAATTAGAGCATTTTAGTAATGAACAGTGTTCTTTGTCAAAACTGACATTCTCATCATCCACTGATGAACATTGTCACAAAATGCAGTTTTCAGCTCAGAAAGCTTGTTTCTGACATTCTAACAGCTCAATTAGAGCATTTTAGTAATGAACTGTGTTCTTTGTCAAAACTGACATTCTCATCATCCACTGATGCACTTTGTCACAAAATGCAGTTTTCAGCTCAGAAAGCTTGTTTCTGACATTCTAACAGCTCAATTAGAGCATTTTAGTAATGAACAGTGTTCTTTGTCAAAACTGACTTTGTCATCATCCATTGATGCACTTTGTCACAAAATGCAGTTTTCAGCTCAGAAAGCTTGTTTCTGACATTCTAACAGCTCAATCAGAGCATTTTAGTAATGAAGAGTGTTCTTTGTCAAAACTGACATTCTCATCATCCACTTATGCACTTTGTCACAAAATGCAGTTCTCAGCTCAGAAAGCTTGTTTCTGACATTCCAACAGCTCAATTAGAGCATTTCAGTGATGAACTGTCTTCTTTGTCAAAACTGAATTTTTTTCATCATCCTCTGATGCACTTTGTCACAAAATGTGATTTTCAGCTCAGAAAACTTGTTTCTGACATTCTAACAGCTCAATTAGAGCATTTCAGTGATGAACTGTCTTCTTTGTCAAAACTGAATTTCTCATCATCCTCTGATGGACTTTGTTACAAAATGTGATTTTCAGCTCAGAAAGCTTGTTTCTGACATTCTAACAGCTCAATTAGAGCATTTCAGTGATGAACTGTCTTCTTTGTCAAAACTGAATTTCTCATCATCCTCTGATGCACTTTGTAACAAAATGTGATTTTCAGCTCAGAAAGCTTGTTTCTGACATTATAACAGCTCACTTAGAGCATTTTAGTAATGAACAGTGTTCTTTGTCAAAACTGACATTCTCATCATCCACTGATGAACTGTGTCACAAAATGCAGTTTTCAGCTCAGAAAGCTTGTTTCTGACATTCTAAAAGCTCAATTAGAGCATTTTAGTAATGAACAGTTTTCTTTATCAAAACTGACATTCTCATCATCCACTGATGCACTTTGTCACAAAATGTGGTTCTCAGCTCAGAAAGCTTGTTTCTGACATTCTAACAGCTCACTTAGAGCATTTTAGTAATGAACAGTGTTCTTTGTCAAAACTGACATTCTCATCATCCACTGATGAACTGTGTCACAAAATGCAGTTCTCAGCTCAGAAAGCTTGTTTCTGACATTCTAACAGCTCAATTAGAGCATTTCAGCGATGAGCAGTCTTCTTTGTCAAAACTGAATTTCTCATCATCCTCTGATGCACTTTGTCACAAAATGTGATTTTCAGCTCAGAAAGCTTGTTTCTGACATTCTAACAGCTCAATTAGAGCATTTTAGTAATGAACAGTGTTCTTTGTCAAAACTGACATTCTCATCATCCACTGTTGCACTTTGTCACAAAATGCAGTTTTCAGCTCAGAAAGCTTGTTTCTGACATTCTAACAGCTCACTTAGAGCATTTTAGTAATGAACAGTGTTCTTTGTCAAAACTGACATTCTCATCATCCACTGATGAACTGTGTCACAAAATGCAGTTTTCAGCTCAGAAAGCTTGTTTCTGACATTCTAACAGCTCAATTAGAGCATTTTAGTAATGAACAGTGTTCTTTGTCAAAACTGACATTCTCATCATCCACTGTTGCACTTTGTCACAAAATGTGATTTTTAGCTCAGAAAGCTTGTTTCTGACATTCTAACACCTCAATTAGAGCATTTCAGTGATGAACTGTCTTCTTTGTCAAAACTGAATTTCTCATCATCCTCTGATGCACTGTGTCACAAAATGTGATTTTCAGCTCAGAAAGCTTGTTTCTGACATTCTAACACCTCAATTAGAGCATTTCAGTGATGAACTGTCTTCTTTGTCAAAACTGAATTTCTCATCATCCTCTGATGCACTTTTTCACAAAATGTGATTTTCAGCTCAGAAAGCTTGTTTCTGACATTCTAACACCTCAATTAGAGCATTTCAGTGATGAACTGTCTTCTTTGTCAAAACTGAATTTCTCATCATCCTCTGATGCACTTTGTCACAAAATATGATTTTTAGCTCAGAAAGCTTGTTTCTGACATTCTAACAGCTCAATTAGAGCATTTCAGTGATGAACTGTCTTCTTTGTCAAAACTGAATTTCTCATCATCCTCTGATGCACTGTGTCACAAAATGTGATTTTCAGCTCAGAAAGCTTGTTTCTGACATTCTAACACCTCAATTAGAGCATTTCAGTGATGAACTGTCTTCTTTGTCAAAACTGAATTTCTCATCATCCTCTGATGCACTTTGTCACAAAATGTGATTTTCAGCTCAGAAAGCTTGTTTCTGACATTCTAACACCTCAATTAGAGTATTTCAGTGATGAACTGTCTTCTTTGTCAAAACTGATTTTCTCATCATCCTCTGATGCACTTTGTCACAAAATGTGATTTTCAGCTCAGAAAGCTTGTTTCTGACATTCTAACAGCTCAATTAGAGCATTTAGTGATGAACAGTTTTCTTTGTCAAAACTGACATTCTCATCATCCACTGATGCACTTTGTCACACAAAATGTAGTTCTCAGCTCAGAAAGCTTGTTTCTGACATTCTAACAGCTCAATTATTGCATTTCAGTAATGAACAGTGTTCTTTGTCAAAACGGACATTCTCATCATCCACTGATGCACTTTGTCAAAAAATGCAGTTTTCAGCTCAGAAAGCTTGTTTCTGACATTCTAACAGCTCAATTAGAGCATTTTAGTAATGAACAGTGTTCTTTGTAAAAAACTGACATTCTCATCATCCACTGATGAACATTGTCACAAAATGCAGTTTTCAGCTCAGAAAGCTTGTTTCTGACATTCTAACAGCTCAATTAGAGCATTTTAGTAATGAACTGTGTTCTTTGTCAAAACTGACATTCTCATCATCCACTGATGCACTTTGTCACAAAATGCAGTTTTCAGCTCAGAAAGCTTGTTTCTGACATTCTAACAGCTCAATTAGAGCATTTTAGTAATGAACAGTGTTCTTTGTCAAAACTGACTTTGTCATCATCCATTGATGCACTTTGTCACAAAATGCAGTTTTCAGCTCAGAAAGCTTGTTTCTGACATTCTAACAGCTCAATCAGAGCATTTTAGTAATGAAGAGTGTTCTTTGTCAAAACTGACATTCTCATCATCCACTTATGCACTTTGTCACAAAATGCAGTTCTCAGCTCAGAAAGCTTGTTTCTGACATTCCAACAGCTCAATTAGAGCATTTCAGTGATGAACTGTCTTCTTTGTCAAAACTGAATTTCTCGTCATCCTCTGATGCACTTTGTCACAAAATGTGATTTTCAGCTCAGAAAACTTGTTTCTGACATTCTAACAGCTCAATTAGATTATTTCAGTGATGAACTGTCTTCTTTGTCAAAACTGAATTTCTCATCATCCTCTGATGCCCTTTGTCACAAAATGTGATTTTCAGCTCAGAAAGCTTGTTTCTGACATTCTAACAGCTCAATTAGAGTATTTCAGCGATGAACTGTCTTCTTTGTCAAAACTGAATTTCTCATCATCCTCTGATGCACTTTGTCACAAAATGTGATTTTCAGCTCAGATGGCTTGTTTCTGACATTCTAACAGCTCAATTAGAGCATTTTAGTAATGAACAGTGTTCTTTGTCAAAACTGACATTCTCATCATCCACTGTTGCACTTTGACACAAAATGCAGTTTTCAGCTCAGAAAGCTTGTTTCTGACATTCTAACAGCTCACTTAGAGCATTTTAGTAATGAAAAGTGTTCTTTGTCAAAACTGACATTCTCATCATCCACTGATGAACTGTGTCACAAAATGCAGTTCTCAGCTCAGAAAGCTTGTTTCTGACATTCTAACAGCTCAATTAGAGCATTTCAGCGATGAACTGTCTTCTTTGTCAAAACTGAATTTCTCATCATCCTCTGATGCACTTTGTCACAAAATGCAGTTTTCAGCTCAGAAAGCTTGTTTCTGACATTCTAACAGCTCAATTAGAGCATTTTAGTAATGAACAGTTTTCTTTGTCAAAACTGACATTCTCATCATCCACTGATGCACTTTGTCACAAAATGTAGTTCTCAGCTCAGAAAGCTTGTTTCTGACATTCTAACAGCTCAATTAGAGCATTTCAGTAATGAACAGTGTTCTTTTTCAAAACGGACATTCTCATCATCCGCTGATGCACTTTGTCACAAAATGCAGTTCTCAGCTCAGAAAGCTTGTTTCTGACATTCTAACAGCTCAATTAGAGCATTTCAGTGATGAACTGTCTTCTTTGTCAAAACTGAATTTCTCATCATCCTCTGATGGACTTTGTCACAAAATGTGATTTTCAGCTCAGAAAGCTTGTTTCTGACATTCTAACAGCTCAATTAGAGCATTTCAGTGATGAACTGTCTTCTTTGTCAAAACTGAATTTCTCATCATCCTCTGATGCACTTTGTAACAAAATGTGATTTTCAGCTCAGAAAGCTTGTTTCTGACATTCTAACAGCTCACTTAGAGCATTTTAGTAATGAACAGTGTTCTTTGTCAAAACTGACATTCTCATCATCCACTGATGAACTGTGTCACAAAATGCAGTTTTCAGCTCAGAAAGCTTGTTTCTGACATTCTAAAAGCTCAATTAGAGCATTTTAGTAATGAACAGTTTTCTTTATCAAAACTGACATTCTCATCTTCCACTGATGCACTTTGTCACAAAATGTGGTTCTCAGCTCAGAAAGCTTGTTTCTGACATTCTAACAGCTCACTTAGAGCATTTTAGTAATGAACAGTGTTCTTTGTCAAAACTGACATTCTCATCATCCACTGATGAACTGTGTCACAAAATGCAGTTCTCAGCTCAGAAAGCTTGTTTCTGACATTCTAACAGCTCAATTAGAGCATTTCAGCGATGAGCTGTCTTCTTTGTCAAAACTGAATTTCTCATCATCCTCTGATGCACTTTGTCACAAAATGTGATTTTCAGCTCAGAAAGCTTGTTTCTGACATTCTAACAGCTCAATTAGAGCATTTTAGTAATGAACAGTGTTCTTTGTCAAAACTGACATTCTCATCATCCACTGTTGCACTTTGTCACAAAATGCAGTTTTCAGCTCAGAAAGCTTGTTTCTGACATTCTAACAGCTCACTTAGAGCATTTTAGTAATGAACAGTGTTCTTTGTCAAAACTGACATTCTCATCATCCACTGATGAACTGTGTCACAAAATGCAGTTTTCAGCTCAGAAAGCTTGTTTCTGACATTCTAACAGCTCAATTAGAGCATTTTAGTAATGAACAGTTTTCTTTGTCAAAACTGACATTCTCATCATCCACTGTTGCACTTTGTCACAAAATGTGATTTTTAGCTCAGAAAGCTTGTTTCTGACATTCTAACAGCTCAATTAGAGCATTTCAGTGATGAACTGTCTTCTTTGTCAAAACTGAATTTCTCATCATCCTCTGATGCACTGTGTCACAAAATGTGATTTTCAGCTCAGAAAGCTTGTTTCTGACATTCTAACACCTCAATGAGAGCATTTCAGTGATGAACTGTCTTCTTTGTCAAAACTGAATTTCTCATCATCCTCTGATGCACTTTGTCACAAAATGTGATTTTCAGCTCAGAAAGCTTGTTTCTGACATTCTAACACCTCAATTAGAGCATTTCAGTGATGAACTGTCTTCTTTGTCAAAACTGAATTTCTCATCATCCTCTGATGCACTTTGTCACAAAATGTGATTTTCAGCTCAGAAAGCTTGTTTCTGACATTCTAACAGCTCAATAAGAGCATTTTAGTGATGAACAGTTTTCTTTGTCAAAACTGACATTCTCATCATCCACTGATGCACTTTGTCACACAAAATGTAGTTCTCAGCTCAGAAAGCTTGTTTCTGACATTCTAACAGCTCAATTATTGCATTTCAGTAATGAACAGTGTTCTTTGTCAAAACGGACATTCTCATCATCCACTTATGCACTTTGTCACAAAATGCAGTTCTCAGCTCAGAAAGCTTGTTTCTGACATTCCAACAGCTCAATTAGAGCATTTCAGTGATGAACTGTCTTCTTTGTCAAAACTGAATTTCTCATCATCCTCTGATGCACTTTGTCACAAAATGTGATTTTCAGCTCAGAAAACTTGTTTCTGACATTCTAACAGCTCAATTAGAGCATTTCAGTGATGAACTGTCTTCTTTGTCAAAACTGAATTTCTCATCATCCTCTGATGCCCTTTGTCACAAAATGTGATTTTCAGCTCAGAAAGCTTGTTTCTGATATTCTAACAGCTCAATTAGAGCATTTCAGCGATGAACTGTCTTCTTTGTCAAAACTGAATTTCTCATCATCCTCTGATGCACTTTGTCACAAAAAGTGATTTTCAGCTCATAAAGCTTGTTTCTGACATTCTAACAGCTCAATTAGAGTATTTTGGTAATGAACAGTGTTCTTTGTCAAAACTGACATTCTCATCATCCACTTATGCACTTTGTCACAAAATGCAGTTCTCAGCTCAGAAAGCTTGTTTCTGACATTCCAACAGCTCAATTCACGAGTTCACCTGCGCAGATAACAGCGATGTTGATAGGGATAATAAAGCAAGAGCTTGGTTATGAAGGTTATGCGTATTTGGCGTGCTGTCCGGGAAGCGGGCTCCGAGCTCGCCAGATCTATCCGAACCCGAAACACTACACCTTGGTCAGGGTGAGTGCGCCGAGCTCGGAACCGGTTTGAGCCCAGAGCACACCCCCCGGGGCTCTTGCAAAAGAAAAGTGAGTTTGGGAGAGGAGCCGGGGTGGAGGAGGGATGCTTAATCTTAGGAGATCGAGCAGGTAAGATGGATTCTCTATTTATGAGCGAGCTCGCTATGGCTAATTGTGTATGTGCAGTGATTGCTGATTGTGGACCAGCCGGCTGATTATATGCTACGGCTCCTCCCGAACTTTGTTAATTAAACATCATTTCACGAGTTCACCTGCGCAGATAACAGCGATGTTGATAGGGATAATAAAGCAAGAGCTTGGTTATGAAGGTTATGCGTATTTGGCGTGCTGTCCGGGAAGCGGGCTCCGAGCTCGCCAGATCTATCCGAACCCGAAACACTACACCTTGGTCAGGGTGAGTGCGCCGAGCTCGGAACCGGTTTGAGCCCAGAGCACACCCCCCATAAAGCAAGAAGTTGGACAGCCGCCGGAGTACGCATACCCCCCCAAACGCGGTGCTGGACAGTATGGAGGCGTGGACTGCGTTCGGGTAAGGACAAGAGGATGGTGGCTCCTTAGAAGGTGTGGTTTGAGATGAGGCAAGACTGGGGCAGGGGTTCCTCCAAGGATGGTTGAGACTGATATGGAGAGAGGATGCCTGCTGGAGTGGTGAGAAGTTGAAACCCATGAGCGGCTGGAAGTAGATTTAGTGCCCGTAGAGGGTGTAAATCTAGGAATTCAGAGATTATCTAAAATTAACCCCTCTTCGTGGGTGTCCCTGGATGAGGACTGATACTGAAGGAGGGGGCTACTGAAGGAGGGATCCCGCTGAAGTAGAGCACCTGATGGAGGTTCCTGCTGGGGAGAGAGCTGCTGTTGTGCTTGATCCTTAGAAAGTTGTAGATGGCACAACACGAGATGGAAGCACTGGCCTCTGCGAAGGCGATCGCTGCGGCGACGCAGGCTTCGACGTCTTAGATGGAAGCACTGGCCTCTGAGGAGGCGATCGCTGCGGCTACGCAGGCTTCGACGTCTTAGATGGAAGCACTGGCCTCTGCGGAGGCGATCGCTGCGGCGACGCTGGCTTCGACATCTCAGACGGAAGCACTGGCCTCTGCGGAGGCGACCGCTGCGGCGACGCTGGCTTCGACATCTTAGACGGAAGCACTGGCCTCTGTGGAGGAGATCGCTGCGGCGACGCTGGCTTCGATGACTTGGATGGAAGCACTGGCCTCTGCGGAGGCGATCGCTGCGGCGACGCTGGCTTCGATGACTTGGATGGAAGCACTGGCCTCTGCGGAGGCGATCGCTGCGGCGACGCTGGCTTCGATGACTTGGATGGAAGCACTGGCCTCTGCGGAGGCGATCGCTGCGGCGACGCTGGCTTCGATGATTTGGATGGAAGCACTGGCCTCTTGCGGAGGCGATCGCTGCGGCGACGCTGGCTTTGATGATTTGGATGGAAGCACTGGCCTCTGCGGAGGCGATCGCTGCGGCGACGCTGGCTTCGACGTCTTGGATGGAAGCACTGGCCTCTGCGGAGGCGATCGCTGCGGCGACGCTGGCTTCGATGACTTGGATGGAAGCACTGGCCTCTGCGGAGGCGATCGCTGCGGCGACGCTGGCTTCGATGATTTGGATGGAAGCACTGGCCTCTTGCGGAGGCGATCGCTGCGGCGACGCTGGCTTCAATGATTTGGATGGAAGCACTGGCCTCTGCGGAGGCGATCGCTGCGGCGACGCTGGCTTCGACGTCTTGGATGGAGGCTTCTGCTGAAGAGTCTGCTGTGGCAGAGCCTGTGACTTGGGCGATGGCCCCTGCAGGCTGGGTCTGAATCCCTGGTGATTGCTGAGGCGGTTGCAGTGACCGTGAGATCTCCCGCTAGGGAGATGAAGGCTGAATAGTGGAGGTTCGAGCCCATGTGGGTGAAGGATGGATTCTTAGATGATTCGGGAAATGAGGGTTCGATGGGCTTCCCTGATGATTGAGAGATCTGACCTGATGTAGCTCTTAAAAGCTTCCGACGTCCAGCGCCCTAGTGCTTGGATTTGAGACTGCGATAGGCCTTTTTGGGCGGCTGTAGTTGCTGCGCCTATGCGGAAGGAGTGGCCGGAAAAGTGGTCTGCGGGAATGCCAGACAAGAGCAATACGGCTTTGAGGTGTTTTTGGAACCAGAAGCGTGTGGCTGGGCGGTTAGATTCGTCCACGAAGAGAGGGTCTGATGTGGTTTTGGTCTGAGATTTCCTGAAGTGAAGGTAGGCTAGAAGGGTCTGATAAGGCTGAATCGGTGACTGGAGGTTGAAGATGTAGATGAAATGTCCCCTCCTGGTTTGGTCCGTCTTGCTTTGTTTAATTAAGAATGAGATCGTCTCTGAATCGAGTACTGATAGGTCAGATAACGTTGGATGTATTACGGGGTTGAAGATGGACGTGGTGGAAATTTCAGAACATCTTAGAAAGCCGAAAAAGGCTAGGATAAACATGGAGTCGAGCGTGCGATCGACGTGCTTGGAGTGATATCCTTTACGGAGGGTGGAAATGCATCTGGTCAGTATATCCAGGGTTATAGGTTGCCTGGCGTCTGGGCGAGCAGGCTGGGTTCTTTGAATGCCCTTGATGAGCATAGATGTTTGGGAGCTGGCTATTGCTGCGGATGGAGAGTTGAATATGAGCTTGTGGAAGAACTGGACCCCACTCATGTAACCTTTAATTGAGCTTGCTTGGAGGTTTTTTGACAAGTTTAGGAAGGAGATGAAGGAGGTGATGGAGATTACGGAAAATGAGGGAAAGGGAATGTTGAACGCGTGGTGAAACGCCTTGAAGCTTTTCCATGCAGTGAGATAAGATTGGAGGGTCCTAAGGGAGACGGCTTGGATGATGGAGTTTCGAGATGCATCGAGGAGGGTTTTTAGTGGGTGGTTTACAGGAATATCAGCTCCGAATAGGGAGGTATCGGAGTTGGCAAGGGGTCTGCTTCGGGCGCCAGCTGCCTGAATTTCTGGAAAGCGAAACGAGAAAGGGCATCAGCAATCTGATTTTTTGCTCCGGGAATGTGTTTGGCAGTTAGAATGAACTGGTCACAGGCTGAGATCCAGATGAGGCGTCTGAGGAACGGCATTAAAGCGGGGGAGTGAGAGCGGCCTTTGTTAATGCAATGAACCGTGGCCTCGTTATCGCAATGTACCATAATACTGGAAGCCGACCACTCTTTCCCCCATAGGGATGCTGCGACGACCAGTGGATACAGCTCGAAAAGTGCAGAGGATGCTAAGGCCTGCGGAATCTCTAAGAGCTGGGGGGGCCAAGAGGATGCAAACCAACGACCCTGGTAAAAGCCTCCGAAACCTACAGAAGGGGCGGCGTCAGTGAAAAGGTGAATATCGACGGGGGAGGAGGACATGTCACTGTAGAAAAATGACAAGCCATTCCATTGCTTGAGAAATTGTATCCATAAGCTCAGCTCGTCAAGGCAGGGGCTGGATATGGATAACATGTCCTCTAAAGCGTGCGCGGTGGACGCGAGAGAGAGGAGGTGTGAAACGAACGGGCGACCTTGCGGGATTATTCTCATCGCGAAATTCAGATGGCCGAGAACGGACAGGAGCTCGCGTTTGGAGCAGCGGGGATTAGCTAACAGCGAGGAAGCGATGACGATTGTTCTGTCGATTTTCTCTTTGGGCAGTGAAGCCTGGAATTTAAGAGAGTCTAATTTTATTCCGAGAAATTCGATGGAAGTGCTCGGTCCTGAAGTTTTGTCTGGGGCAAGGGGGACGCCGAGTTTTTTAAAAACCTGTTGGACTTTTGCTAGATGCGCAGCTGGAAACGAGTCGGGAGACGAGATGATTAAAAAATCGTCTAGTAGGTGGATTAAGTAGGGAATTGCATAATTGTTAGAGAGAATCCAGCAAATTGCCTCTGACAACATGTCGAAGATTTTGGGGCTGCTTCTGCAGCCGAAAGTAAGGCGGACAGAAAAGTAAAATTTATTGCGCCATTGAATGCCGAAAAGGTGCCAGAAGTCTGGGTGGATGGGCATGACTTTAAATGCGGATGTAATGTCGACTTTGGCTAGCCAAGCTCCACGACCTGCATGTTTTATTAAAGTAATGGCTTGGTCGATGTTGTGATAGTGCAGCGAAAATTCCTCAATTGGAATGAGGCTGTTGATGCTTGGAAAGGCCGAGCCGTGCGGTGACGAGAGATCGAAAATGAGGCGCTTTTTGCCAGAGAATTTACGCGTTGCTACGCCGATGGGGCTGATGCGAAATACGGAAAACGGGGGAGCTTCGAAAGGGCCGATAATGAATTTTGCGTCAATCTCCTTTTTAATAAGGAGATCGACTGACTCTGGTTCGGAAAGCGCGGACTGAAGGTTGGGGCAAATTAAGCTGCGTGATGGAAGACTGATAACGCCGGGGTCGAAGCCGTTCGAGAGACCGGTCAGAAGGTAGTCCGTGAACTGAATGTCGGGGTGCGAAGACAACTCGAAAGACAAACAAGAAACGTTCACGGGAGTCGAGAGGTAATTTTTTAAATTTTTATTCTGCATTTGGGACATCGGGCATACAATGCGAGCGTGTGCACCGCTGCAGAAAAGGCACACGTGCAGGAAGCGACAACGCTGCCTGGAACATCTGCCAGAATTGAAACTCCTGCATGCCTCCAGACTGCTGGGTTGCCCGTGAGCTTGGTTGGCTGGGCGGTTTGGCAGGCGCGGAACAGAGGAAGTGGATTTGGGAGGCGTAACTGGGCATGAGGGAAGAGAGGGGGTGACTAGGGGACAGCCGATTGTAGGATGCGCTACTGAGCGACATACCGCGCAGGAAATATTGCGAACGCCTAAGAAAACCCTGTTATGCAGCTCAGTGTCCAGTGCGCCCCAGTAGGGGCACTGGTTCCACTGAGCCACACGAATGGCACATTTGGCGGTGAAAAGTTTGTGGTAAGTGTAAAAATGCGCGCCCCCGTAGGAGAGAGCGAGCTCTGCCACGATGGCGAGGTAATCGCCCAGCTCGCGTCTCCTATGAGGGAACGCAGTGCAGATAACGTCAGTGTAGCGGGAAAAAGCAACGGTAAATTCGGGGAACGACAGTGTGCGGGTGTGGTTGGGTGACTGATTTTTAAATGTGAGCGATAGATCACCGTAAGAGATCTGCCGCTCGGTTGACGGGGGTGATAATGGTGAGAGGAGAAAATAAAGGTCTGTGTCCGCACCTGTCAAGATCTGCGTTCTTATGTTCCCCGAAACTGGAGGCGGTTCCAGGGCTGGTGCGTTGATTGGCACTGGCATTGCTGTCGCCGAGGCCAATGAGAAGCTCGATCGAGCCTGCGGAAGAGAGAGAAGGGGGGGAATGGCGGCCGCCTGAGCGGCTAGCGGAGTCATGCTCGCGCTAGCAGCGGCTACCAGGGTGGCTGGGAAATGGCTAGGAACCGGCGCCTGCATCGCTAGCTGAGGCAGCCTCGCGCTAGCGGCGGCTACCGAGGGGGTTGGAAAATGGCTAGGACCCGGCGCCTGCATCGCTAGCTGAGGCAGCCTCGCGCTAGTGGTGGACGCAGGCGCCGTGGGCCAAGAGCCAGGGGCAGGAAATGGGTGGTAAAGCACCGGAGCTCCAGGTGCTGGTGAGCCAATGCTTCGAGAGCAGCCCGCTACTGCTGGCGGGGTGTTTGCAGGAGGCCGAAGCTGGCCAACGGCGAGAGGGACCGGTGGGTCCGTGGCGATACCTGCGCTCGCGGAAGCCCTGCTGTTCCGGCTTCCCCGCGGGCGGCCGCGACTAGCTGCGGAGGTGGATTGCCCGGGTCGGGAATACGGAGAACCGCGAGCCGTGCCCGGCTTGGTGGCGGAACCCCCCATAGCGCCCTTCGGTGAGGCGGTGTCCGCCAGGGAAGAGGCGTAGAGGCCGTAAAGCTCCGCCTTGGTCATCCGCCTGTGGAAGTGGACGTCCGCGTTGGACAGAGCTAGTCGTAAGCCCTGGACGGTCCATTTCTGTATGGCGGGGATCGCGTTGTGAGCGGAGGTGTAGGAAGAAGCCGGGGAAGCAGGTGGACGTCTCTTTGAGGCAGGAGACGATGTGCCACCTCTCGGCTTAGCCTTCCGAGGTGTAGAACGGCGGAGCGGGCGGCCTCGTGATGAAGCCGGAGAATCGCTCGATATATCCGATCCTGAGCTGGATTGATGAGCGCTCGGCGGCGCTGAAAGATTGTCGTCGATGACGTGGGTCTCAGACATCGCGTTGATGCTTAATCTTAGGAGATCGAGCAGGTAAGATGGATTCTCTATTTATGAGCGAGCTCGCTATGGCTAATTGTGTATGTGCAGTGATTGCTGATTGTGGACCAGCCGGCTGATTATATGCTACGGCTCCTCCCGAACTTTGTTAATTAAACATCATTTAGAGCATTTCAGTGATGAACTGTCTTCTTTGTCAAAACTGAATTTCTCGTCATCCTCTGATGCACTTTGTCACAAAATGTGATTTTCAGCTCAGAAAACTTGTTTCTGACATTCTAACAGCTCAATTAGATTATTTCAGTGATGAACTGTCTTCTTTGTCAAAACTGAATTTCTCATCATCCTCTGATGCCCTTTGTCACAAAATGTGATTTTCAGCTCAGAAAGCTTGTTTCTGACATTCTAACAGCTCAATTAGAGTATTTCAGCGATGAACTGTCTTCTTTGTCAAAACTGAATTTCTCATCATCCTCTGATGCACTTTGTCACAAAATGTGATTTTCAGCTCAGATGGCTTGTTTCTGACATTCTAACAGCTCAATTAGAGCATTTTAGTAATGAACAGTGTTCTTTGTCAAAACTGACATTCTCATCATCCACTGTTGCACTTTGACACAAAATGCAGTTTTCAGCTCAGAAAGCTTGTTTCTGACATTCTAACAGCTCACTTAGAGCATTTTAGTAATAAAAAAAGTGTTCTTTGTCAAAACTGACATTCTCATCATCCACTGATGAACTGTGTCACAAAATGCAGTTCTCAGCTCAGAAAGCTTGTTTCTGACATTCTAACAGCTCAATTAGAGCATTTCAGCGATGAACTGTCTTCTTTGTCAAAACTGAATTTCTCATCATCCTCTGATGCACTTTGTCACAAAATGCAGTTTTCAGCTCAGAAAGCTTGTTTCTGACATTCTAACAGCTCAATTAGAGCATTTTAGTAATGAACAGTTTTCTTTGTCAAAACTGACATTCTCATCATCCACTGATGCACTTTGTCACAAAATGTAGTTCTCAGCTCAGAAAGCTTGTTTCTGACATTCTAACAGCTCAATTAGAGCATTTCAGTAATGAACAGTGTTCTTTTTCAAAACGGACATTCTCATCATCCGCTGATGCACTTTGTCACAAAATGCAGTTCTCAGCTCAGAAAGCTTGTTTCTGACATTCTAACAGCTCAATTAGAGCATTTCAGTGATGAACTGTCTTCTTTGTCAAAACTGAATTTCTCATCATCCTCTGATGGACTTTGTCACAAAATGTGATTTTCAGCTCAGAAAGCTTGTTTCTGACATTCTAACAGCTCAATTAGAGCATTTCAGTGATGAACTGTCTTCTTTGTCAAAACTGAATTTCTCATCATCCTCTGATGCACTTTGTAACAAAATGTGATTTTCAGCTCAGAAAGCTTGTTTCTGACATTCTAACAGCTCACTTAGAGCATTTTAGTAATGAACAGTGTTCTTTGTCAAAACTGACATTCTCATCATCCACTGATGAACTGTGTCACAAAATGCAGTTTTCAGCTCAGAAAGCTTGTTTCTGACATTCTAAAAGCTCAATTAGAGCATTTTAGTAATGAACAGTTTTCTTTATCAAAACTGACATTCTCATCTTCCACTGATGCACTTTGTCACAAAATGTGGTTCTCAGCTCAGAAAGCTTGTTTCTGACATTCTAACAGCTCACTTAGAGCATTTTAGTAATGAACAGTGTTCTTTGTCAAAACTGACATTCTCATCATCCACTGATGAACTGTGTCACAAAATGCAGTTCTCAGCTCAGAAAGCTTGTTTCTGACATTCTAACAGCTCAATTAGAGCATTTCAGCGATGAGCTGTCTTCTTTGTCAAAACTGAATTTCTCATCATCCTCTGATGCACTTTGTCACAAAATGTGATTTTCAGCTCAGAAAGCTTGTTTCTGACATTCTAACAGCTCAATTAGAGCATTTTAGTAATGAACAGTGTTCTTTGTCAAAACTGACATTCTCATCATCCACTGTTGCACTTTGTCACAAAATGCAGTTTTCAGCTCAGAAAGCTTGTTTCTGACATTCTAACAGCTCACTTAGAGCATTTTAGTAATGAACAGTGTTCTTTGTCAAAACTGACATTCTCATCATCCACTGATGAACTGTGTCACAAAATGCAGTTTTCAGCTCAGAAAGCTTGTTTCTGACATTCTAACAGCTCAATTAGAGCATTTTAGTAATGAACAGTTTTCTTTGTCAAAACTGACATTCTCATCATCCACTGTTGCACTTTGTCACAAAATGTGATTTTTAGCTCAGAAAGCTTGTTTCTGACATTCTAACAGCTCAATTAGAGCATTTCAGTGATGAACTGTCTTCTTTGTCAAAACTGAATTTCTCATCATCCTCTGATGCACTGTGTCACAAAATGTGATTTTCAGCTCAGAAAGCTTGTTTCTGACATTCTAACACCTCAATGAGAGCATTTCAGTGATGAACTGTCTTCTTTGTCAAAACTGAATTTCTCATCATCCTCTGATGCACTTTGTCACAAAATGTGATTTTCAGCTCAGAAAGCTTGTTTCTGACATTCTAACACCTCAATTAGAGCATTTCAGTGATGAACTGTCTTCTTTGTCAAAACTGAATTTCTCATCATCCTCTGATGCACTTTGTCACAAAATGTGATTTTCAGCTCAGAAAGCTTGTTTCTGACATTCTAACAGCTCAATAAGAGCATTTTAGTGATGAACAGTTTTCTTTGTCAAAACTGACATTCTCATCATCCACTGATGCACTTTGTCACACAAAATGTAGTTCTCAGCTCAGAAAGCTTGTTTCTGACATTCTAACAGCTCAATTATTGCATTTCAGTAATGAACAGTGTTCTTTGTCAAAACGGACATTCTCATCATCCACTTATGCACTTTGTCACAAAATGCAGTTCTCAGCTCAGAAAGCTTGTTTCTGACATTCCAACAGCTCAATTAGAGCATTTCAGTGATGAACTGTCTTCTTTGTCAAAACTGAATTTCTCATCATCCTCTGATGCACTTTGTCACAAAATGTGATTTTCAGCTCAGAAAACTTGTTTCTGACATTCTAACAGCTCAATTAGAGCATTTCAGTGATGAACTGTCTTCTTTGTCAAAACTGAATTTCTCATCATCCTCTGATGCCCTTTGTCACAAAATGTGATTTTCAGCTCAGAAAGCTTGTTTCTGATATTCTAACAGCTCAATAACAGCTCAATTAGAGCATTTCAGCGATGAACTGTCTTCTTTGTCAAAACTGAATTTCTCATCATCCTCTGATGCACTTTGTCACAAAAAGTGATTTTCAGCTCATAAAGCTTGTTTCTGACATTCTAACAGCTCAATTAGAGTATTTTGGTAATGAACAGTGTTCTTTGTCAAAACTGACATTCTCATCATCCACTGTTGCACTTTGTCACAAAATGCAGTTTTCAGCTCAGAAAGCTTGTTTCTGACATTCTAACACATCAATTACAGCATTTCAGTGATGAACTGTCTTCTTTGTCAAAACTGAATTTCTCATCATCCTCTGATGCACTTTGTCACAAAATGTGATTTTCAGCTCAGAAAGCTTGTTTCTGACATTCTAACACATCAATTACAGCATTTCAGTGATGAACTGTCTTCTTTGTCAAAACTGAATTTCTCATCATCCTCTGATGCACTTTGTCACAAAATGTGATTTTCAGCTCAGAAAGCTTGTTTCTGACATTCTAACAGCTCAATTAGAGCATTTTAGTAATGAACAGTGTTCTTTGTCAAAACTGACATTCTCATCATCCACTGTTGCACATTGTCACAAAATGTGATTTTCAGCTCAGAAAGCTTGTTTCTGACATTCTAACACCTCAATTAGAGCATTTCAGTGATGAACTGTCTTCTTTGTCAAAACTGAATTTCTCATCATCCTCTGATGCACTTTGTCACAAAATGTGATTTTCAGCTCAGAAAGCTTGTTTCTGACATTCTAACAGCTCACTTAGAGCATTTTAGTAATGAACTGTGTTCTTTGTCAAAACTGACATTCTCATCATCCACTGATGAACTGTGTCACACAATGCGGTTTTCAGCTCAGAAAGCTTGTTTCTGACATTCTAACAGCTCAATTAGAGCATTTTAGTAATGAACAGTGTTCTTTGTCAATACTGACATTCTCATCATCCACTGATGCACTTTGTCACAAAATGCATTTTTTAGCCCAGAAAGCTTGTTTCTGTCATTCTAACAGCTCAATCAGAGCATTTTAGTAATGAAGAGTTTTCTATGTCAAAACTGACTTTCTCATCATCCACTGATGCACTTTGTCACAAAATGCAGTTTTCAGCTCAGAAAGCTTGTTTCTGACATTCTAACAGCTCAATTAGAGCATTTTAGTAATGAACAGTTTTCTTTGTCAAAACTGACATTCTCATCATCCACTGATGCACTTTGTCACAAAATGTAGTTCTCAGCTCAGAAAGCTTGTTTCTGACATTCTAACAGCTCAATTAGAGCATTTCAGTAATGAACAGTGTTCTTTGTCAAAACGGACATTCTCATCATCCACTGATGCACTTTGTCAAAAAATGCAGTTCTCAGCTCATAAAGCTTCTTTCTGACATTCTAACAGCTCAATTAGAGAATTTTAGTAATGAACAGTGTTCTTTGTCAAAACTGACATTCTCATCATCCACTGATGAATTGTGTCACAAAATGCAGTTTTCAGCTCAGAAAGCTTGTTTCTGACATTCTAACAGCTCAATTAGAGCATTTCAGTAATGAACAGTGTTCTTTGTCAAAACGGACATTCTCATCATTCACTGATGCACTTTGTCAAAAAATGCAGTTCTCAGCTCATAAAGCTTGTTTCTGACATTCTAACAGCTCAATTAGAGAATTTTAGTAATGAACAGTGTTCTTTGTCAAAACTGACATTCTCATCATCCTCTGATGCACTTTGTCACAAAATGTGATTTTCAGCTCAGAAAGCTTGTTTCTGACATTCTAACAGCTCAATTAGAGCATTTTAGTAATAAACAGTTTTCTTTGTCAAAACTGACATTCTCATCATCCACTGATGCACTTTGTCACAAAATGTGGTTCTCAGCTCAGAAAGCTTGTTTCTTACATTCTAACAGCTCACTTAGAGCATTTTAGTAATGAACAGTGTTCTTTGTCAAAACTGACATTCTCATCATCCACTGATGCACTTTGTCACAAAATGCAGTTTTCAGATCAGAAAGCTTGTTTCTGACATTCTAACAGCTCAATTAGAGCATTTTAGTAATGAACAGTTTTCTTTGTCAAAACTGACATTCTCATCATCCACTGATGCACTTTGTCACAAAATGTAGTTCTCAGCTCAGAAAGCTTGTTTCTGACATTCTAACAGCTCAATTAGAGCATTTTAGTAATGAACAGTGTTCTTTGTCAAAACTGACATTCTCATCATCCACTGATGAACATTGTCACAAAATGCAGTTTTCAGCTCAGAAAGCTTGTTTCTGACATTCTAACAGCTCAATTAGAGCATTTTAGTAATGAACTGTGTTCTTTGTCAAAACTGACATTCTCATCATCCACTGATGCACTTTGTCACAAAATGCAGTTTTCAGCTCAGAAAGCTTGTTTCTGACATTCTAACAGCTCACTTAGATCATTTTAGTAATGAACAGTGTTCTTTGTCAAAACTGACATTCTCATCATCCACTGATGAACTGTGTCACAAAATGCAGTTTTCAGCTCAGAAAGCTTGTTTCTGACATTCTAACAGCTCAATTAGAGCATTTTAGTAATGAACAGTTTTCTTTGTCAAAACTGACATTCTCATCATCCACTGTTGCACTTTGTCACAAAATGTGATTTTTAGCTCAGAAAGCTTGTTTCTGACATTCTAACAGCTCAATTAGAGCATTTCAGTGATGAACTGTCTTCTTTGTCAAAACTGAATTTCTCATCATCCTCTGATGCACTGTGTCACAAAATGTGATTTTCAGCTCAGAAAGCTTGTTTCTGACATTCTAACACCTCAATGAGAGCATTTCAGTGATGAACTGTCTTCTTTGTCAAAACTGAATTTCTCATCATCCTCTGATGCACTTTGTCACAAAATGTGATTTTCAACTCAGAAAGCTTGTTTCTGACATTCTAACACCTCAATTAGAGCATTTCAGTGATGATCTGTCTTCTTTGTCAAAACTGAATTTCTCATCATCCTCTGATGCACTTTGTCACAAAATGTGATTTTCAGCTCAGAAAGCTTGTTTCTGACATTCTAACAGCTCAATAAGAGCATTTTAGTGATGAACAGTTTTCTTTGTCAAACCTGACATTCTCATCATCCACTGATGCACTTTGTCACACAAAATGTAGTTCTCAGCTCAGAAAGCTTGTTTCTGACACTCTAACAGCTCAATTATTGCATTTCAGTAATGAACAGTGTTCTTTGTCAAAACGGACATTCTCATCATCCACTTATGCACTTTGTCACAAAATGCAGTTCTCAGCTCAGAAAGCTTGTTTCTGACATTCCAACAGCTCAATTAGAGCATTTCAGTGATGAACTGTCTTCTTTGTCAAAACTGAATTTCTCATCATCCTCTGATGCACTTTGTCACAAAATGTGATTTTCAGCTCAGAAAACTTGTTTCTTACATTCTAACAGCTCACTTAGAGCATTTTAGTAATGAACAGTGTTCTTTGTCAAAACTGACATTCTCATCATCCACTGATGCACTTTGTCACAAAATGTAGTTCTCAGCTCAGAAAGCTTGTTTCTGACATTCTAACAGCTCAATTAGAGCATTTCAGTAATGAACAGTGTTCTTTGTCAAAACGGACATTCTCATCATCCACTGATGCACTTTGTCAAAAAATGCAGTTCTCAGCTCATAAAGCTTCTTTCTGACATTCTAACAGCTCAATTAGAGAATTTTAGTAATGAACAGTGTTCTTTGTCAAAACTGACATTCTCATCATCCACTGATGAATTGTGTCACAAAATGCAGTTTTCAGCTCAGAAAGCTTGTTTCTGACATTCTAACAGCTCAATTAGAGCATTTCAGTAATGAACAGTGTTCTTTGTCAAAACGGACATTCTCATCATTCACTGATGCACTTTGTCAAAAAATGCAGTTCTCAGCTCATAAAGCTTGTTTCTGACATTCTAACAGCTCAATTAGAGAATTTTAGTAATGAACAGTGTTCTTTGTCAAAACTGACATTCTCATCATCCTCTGATGCACTTTGTCACAAAATGTGATTTTCAGCTCAGAAAGCTTGTTTCTGACATTCTAACAGCTCAATTAGAGCATTTTAGTAATAAACAGTTTTCTTTGTCAAAACTGACATTCTCATCATCCACTGATGCACTTTGTCACAAAATGTGGTTCTCAGCTCAGAAAGCTTGTTTCTTACATTCTAACAGCTCACTTAGAGCATTTTAGTAATGAACAGTGTTCTTTGTCAAAACTGACATTCTCATCATCCACTGATGCACTTTGTCACAAAATGCAGTTTTCAGATCAGAAAGCTTGTTTCTGACATTCTAACAGCTCAATTAGAGCATTTTAGTAATGAACAGTTTTCTTTGTCAAAACTGACATTCTCATCATCCACTGATGCACTTTGTCACAAAATGTAGTTCTCAGCTCAGAAAGCTTGTTTCTGACATTCTAACAGCTCAATTAGAGCATTTTAGTAATGAACAGTGTTCTTTGTCAAAACTGACATTCTCATCATCCACTGATGAACATTGTCACAAAATGCAGTTTTCAGCTCAGAAAGCTTGTTTCTGACATTCTAACAGCTCAATTAGAGCATTTTAGTAATGAACTGTGTTCTTTGTCAAAACTGACATTCTCATCATCCACTGATGCACTTTGTCACAAAATGCAGTTTTCAGCTCAGAAAGCTTGTTTCTGACATTCTAACAGCTCACTTAGATCATTTTAGTAATGAACAGTGTTCTTTGTCAAAACTGACATTCTCATCATCCACTGATGAACTGTGTCACAAAATGCAGTTTTCAGCTCAGAAAGCTTGTTTCTGACATTCTAACAGCTCAATTAGAGCATTTTAGTAATGAACAGTTTTCTTTGTCAAAACTGACATTCTCATCATCCACTGTTGCACTTTGTCACAAAATGTGATTTTTAGCTCAGAAAGCTTGTTTCTGACATTCTAACAGCTCAATTAGAGCATTTCAGTGATGAACTGTCTTCTTTGTCAAAACTGAATTTCTCATCATCCTCTGATGCACTGTGTCACAAAATGTGATTTTCAGCTCAGAAAGCTTGTTTCTGACATTCTAACACCTCAATGAGAGCATTTCAGTGATGAACTGTCTTCTTTGTCAAAACTGAATTTCTCATCATCCTCTGATGCACTTTGTCACAAAATGTGATTTTCAACTCAGAAAGCTTGTTTCTGACATTCTAACACCTCAATTAGAGCATTTCAGTGATGATCTGTCTTCTTTGTCAAAACTGAATTTCTCATCATCCTCTGATGCACTTTGTCACAAAATGTGATTTTCAGCTCAGAAAGCTTGTTTCTGACATTCTAACAGCTCAATAAGAGCATTTTAGTGATGAACAGTTTTCTTTGTCAAACCTGACATTCTCATCATCCACTGATGCACTTTGTCACACAAAATGTAGTTCTCAGCTCAGAAAGCTTGTTTCTGACACTCTAACAGCTCAATTATTGCATTTCAGTAATGAACAGTGTTCTTTGTCAAAACGGACATTCTCATCATCCACTTATGCACTTTGTCACAAAATGCAGTTCTCAGCTCAGAAAGCTTGTTTCTGACATTCCAACAGCTCAATTAGAGCATTTCAGTGATGAACTGTCTTCTTTGTCAAAACTGAATTTCTCATCATCCTCTGATGCACTTTGTCACAAAATGTGATTTTCAGCTCAGAAAACTTGTTTCTTACATTCTAACAGCTCACTTAGAGCATTTTAGTAATGAACAGTGTTCTTTGTCAAAACTGACATTCTCATCATCCACTGATGCACTTTGTCACAAAATGCAGTTTTCAGATCAGAAAGCTTGTTTCTGACATTCTAACAGCTCAATTAGAGCATTTTAGTAATGAACAGTTTTCTTTATCAAAACTGACATTCTCATCATCCACTGATGCACTTTGTCACAAAATGTAGTTCTCAGCTCAGAAAGCTTGTTTCTGACATTCTAACAGCTCAATTAGAGCATTTCAGTAATGAACAGTGTTCTTTGTCAAAACGGACATTCTCATCATCCACTGATGCACTTTGTCAAAAAATGCAGTTTTCAGCTCAGAAAGCTTGTTTCTGACATTATAACAGCTCATTTAGAGCATTTCAGTAATGAACAGTGTTCTTTGTCAAAACTGACAATCTCATCATCCACTGATGCACTTTGTCACTAAATGCATTTCTCAGCCCATAAAGCTTGTTTCTGAGATTCTAACAGCTCAATTAGAGCATTTTAGTGATGAACAGTTTTCTTTGTCAAAACTGACATTCTCATCATCCACTGATGCACTTTGTCACACAAAATGCAGTTTTCAGCTCAGAAAGCTTGTTTCTGACATTCTAACAGCTCACTTAGATCATTTTAGTAATGAACAGTGTTCTTTGTCAAAACTGACATTCTCATCATCCACTGATGAACTGTGTCACAAAATGCAGTTTTCAGCTCAGAAAGCTTGTTTCTGACATTCTAACAGCTCAATTAGAGCATTTTAGTAATGAACAGTTTTCTTTGTCAAAACTGACATTCTCATCATCCACTGTTGCACTTTGTCACAAAATGTGATTTTTAGCTCAGAAAGCTTGTTTCTGACATTCTAACAGCTCAATTAGAGCATTTCAGTGATGAACTGTCTTCTTTGTCAAAACTGAATTTCTCATCATCCTCTGATGCACTGTGTCACAAAATGTGATTTTCAGCTCAGAAAGCTTGTTTCTGACATTCTAACACCTCAATGAGAGCATTTCAGTGATGAACTGTCTTCTTTGTCAAAACTGAATTTCTCATCATCCTCTGATGCACTTTGTCACAAAATGTGATTTTCAACTCAGAAAGCTTGTTTCTGACATTCTAACACCTCAATTAGAGCATTTCAGTGATGAACTGTCTTCTTTGTCAAAACTGAATTTCTCATGATCCTCTGATGCACTTTGTCACAAAATGTGATTTTCAGCTCAGAAAGCTTGTTTCTGACATTCTAACAGCTCAATAAGAGCATTTTAGTGATGAACAGTTTTCTTTGTCAAAACTGACATTCTCAACATCCACTGATGCACTTTGTCACACAAAATGTAATTCTCAGCTCAGAAAGCTTGTTTCTGACATTCTAACAGCTCAATTATTGCATTTCAGTAATGAACAGTGTTCTTTGTCAAAACGGACATTCTCATCATCCACTTATGCACTTTGTCACAAAATGCAGTTCTCAGCTCAGAAAGCTTGTTTCTGACATTCCAACAGCTCAATTAGAGCATTTCAGTGATGAACTGTCTTCTTTGTCAAAACTGAATTTCTCATCATCCTCTGATGCACTTTGTCACAAAATGTGATTTTCAGCTCAGAAAACTTGTTTCTGACATTCTAACAGCTCAATTAGAGCATTTCAGTGATGAACTGTCTTCTTTGTCAAAACTGAATTTCTCATCATCCTCTGATGCCCTTTGTCACAAAATGTGATTTTCAGCTCAGAAAGCTTGTTTCTGACATTCTAACAGCTCAATTAGAGCATTTCAGCGATGAACTTTCTTCTTTGTCAAAACTGAATTTCTCATCATCCTCTGATGCACTTTGTCACAAAAAGTGATTTTCAGCTCATAAAGCTTGTTTCTGACATTCTAACAGCTCAATTAGAGTATTTTGGTAATGAACAGTGTTCTTTGTCAAAACTGACATTCTCATCATCCACTGTTGCACTTTGTCACAAAATGCAGTTTTCAGCTCAGAAAGCTTGTTTCTGACATTCTAACAGCTCACTTAGAGCATTTTAGTAATGAACAGTGTTCTTTGTCAAAACTGACATTCTCATCATCCACTGATGAACTGTGTCACAAAATGCAGTTCTCAGCTCAGAAAGCTTGTTTCTGACATTCTAACAGCTCACTTAGAGCATTTTAGTAATGAACAGTGTTCTTTGTCAAAACTGACATTCTCATCATCCACTGATGAACTGTGTCACAAAATGCAGTTCTCAGCTCAGAAAGCTTGTTTCTGACATTCTAACAGCTCAATTAGAGCATTTCAGCGATGAACTGTCTTCTTTGTCAAAACTGAATTTCTCATCATCCTCTGATGCACTTTGTCACAAAATGTGATTTTCAGCTCAGAAAGCTTGTTTCTGACATTCTAACACATCAATTACAGCATTTCAGTGATGAACTGTCTTCTTTGTCAAAACTGAATTTCTCATCATCCTCTGATGCACTTTGTCACAAAATGTGATTTTCAGCTCAGAAAGCTTGTTTCTGACATTCTAACACCTCAATTAGAGCATTTCAGTGATGAACTGTCTTCTTTGTCAAAACTGAATTTC
Source organism: Barbatula barbatula (assembly GCF_947034865.1). NCBI lineage: Eukaryota > Metazoa > Chordata > Actinopteri > Cypriniformes > Nemacheilidae > Barbatula > Barbatula barbatula. Next base: position 7,181,973 of record NC_136773.1, read on the forward strand.
TCATCATCCTCTGATGCACTTTGTCACAAAATGTGATTTTCAGCTCAGAAAGCTTGTTTCTGACATTCTAACAGCTCAATTAGAGCATTTCAGTGATGAACTGTCTTCTTTGTCAAAACTGAATTTCTCATCATCCTCTGATGCACTGTGTCACAAAATGTGATTTTCAGCTCAGAAAGCTTGTTTCTGACATTCTAACACCTCAATTAGAGCATTTCAGTGATGAACTGTCTTCTTTGTCAAAACTGAATTTCTCATCATCCTCTGATGCACTTTGTCACAAAATGTGATTTTCAGCTCAGAAAGCTTGTTTCTGAGATTCTAACAGCTCAATTAGAGCATTTTAGTGATGAACAGTTTTCTTTGTCAAAACTGACATTCTCATCATCCACTGATGCACTTTGTCACACAAAATGCAGTTTTCAGCTCAGAAAGCTTGTTTCTGACATTCTAACAGCTCAATTAGAGCATTTTAGTAATGAACAGTTTTCTTTGTCAAAACTGACATTCTCATCATCCACTGTTGCACTTTGTCACAAAATGTGATTTTTAGCTCAGAAAGTTTGTTTCTGACATTCTAACAGCTCAATTAGAGCATTTCAGTGATGAACTGTCTTCTTTGTCAAAACTGAATTTCTCATCATCCTCTGATGCACTGTGTCACAAAATGTGATTTTCAGCTCAGAAAGCTTGTTTCTGACATTCTAACACCTCAATGAGAGCATTTCAGTGATGAACTGTCTTCTTTGTCAAAACTGAATTTCTCATCATCCTCTGATGCACTTTGTCACAAAATGTGATTTTCAGCTCAGAAAGCTTGTTTCTGACATTCTAACACCTCAATTAGAGCATTTCAGTGATGAACTGTCTTCTTTGTCAAAACTGAATTTCTCATCATCCTCTGATGCACTTTGTCACAAAATGTGATTTTCAGCTCAGAAAGCTTGTTTCTGACATTCTAACAGCTCAATAAGAGCATTTTAGTGATGAACAGTTTTCTTTGTCAAAACTGACATTCTCATCATCCACTGATGCACTTTGTCACACAAAATGTAGTTCTCAGCTCAGAAAGCTTGTTTCTGACATTCTAACAGCTCAATTATTGCATTTCAGTAATGAACAGTGTTCTTTGTCAAAACGGACATTCTCATCATCCACTTATGCACTTTGTCACAAAATGCAGTTCTCAGCTCAGAAAGCTTGTTTCTGACATTCCAACAGCTCAATTAGAGCATTTCAGTGATGAACTGTCTTCTTTGTCAAAACTGAATTTCTCATCATCCTCTGATGCACTTTGTCACAAAATGTGATTTTCAGCTCAGAAAACTTGTTTCTGACATTCTAACAGCTCAATTAGAGCATTTCAGTGATGAACTGTCTTCTTTGTCAAAACTGAATTTCTCATCATCCTCTGATGCCCTTTGTCACAAAATGTGATTTTCAGCTCAGAAAGCTTGTTTCTGACATTCTAACAGCTCAATTAGAGCATTTCAGCGATGAACTGTCTTCTTTGTCAAAACTGAATTTCTCATCATCCTCTGATGCACTTTGTCACAAAAAGTGATTTTCAGCTCATAAAGCTTGTTTCTGACATTCTAACAGCTCAATTAGAGTATTTTGGTAATGAACAGTGTTCTTTGTCAAAACTGACATTCTCATCATCCACTGTTGCACTTTGTCACAAAATGCAGTTTTCAGCTCAGAAAGCTTGTTTCTGACATTCTAACAGCTCACTTAGAGCATTTTAGTAATGAACAGTGTTCTTTGTCAAAACTGACATTCTCATCATCCACTGATGAACTGTGTCACAAAATGCAGTTCTCAGCTCAGAAAGCTTGTTTCTGACATTCTAACAGCTCAATTAGAGCATTTCAGCGATGAACTGTCTTCTTTGTCAAAACTGAATTTCTCATCATCCTCTGATGCACTTTGTCACAAAATGTGATTTTCAGCTCAGAAAGCTTGTTTCTGACATTCTAACAGCTCACTTAGAGCATTTTAGTAATGAACTGTGTTCTTTGTCAAAACTGACATTCTCATCATCCACTGATGAACTGTGTCACACAATGCGGTTTTCAGCTCAGAAAGCTTGTTTCTGACATTCTAACAGCTCAATTAGAGCATTTTAGTAATGAACAGTGTTCTTTGTCAATACTGACATTCTCATCATCCACTGATGCACTTTGTCACAAAATGCATTTTTTAGCCCAGAAAGCTTGTTTCTGTCATTCTAACAGCTCAATCAGAGCATTTTAGTAATGAAGAGTTTTCTATGTCAAAACTGACATTCTCATCATCCACTGATGCACTTTGTCACAAAATGCAGTTTTCAGCTCAGAAAGCTTGTTTCTGACATTCTAACAGCTCAAATAGAGCATTTTAGTAATGAACAGTTTTCTTTGTCAAAACTGACATTCTCATCATCCACTGATGCACTTTGTCACAAAATGTAGTTCTCAGCTCAGAAAGCTTGTTTCTGACATTCTAACAGCTCAATTAGAGCATTTCAGTAATGAACAGTGTTCTTTGTCAAAACGGACATTCTCATCATCCACTGATGCACTTTGTCAAAAAATGCAGTTCTCAGCTCATAAAGCTTCTTTCTGACATTCTAACAGCTCAATTAGAGAATTTTAGTAATGAACAGTGTTCTTTGTCAAAACTGACATTCTCATCATCCACTGATGAATTGTGTCACAAAATGCAGTTTTCAGCTCAGAAAGCTTGTTTCTGACATTCTAACAGCTCAATTAGAGCATTTCAGTAATGAACAGTGTTCTTTGTCAAAACGGACATTCTCATCATCCACTGATGCACTTTGTCAAAAAATGCAGTTCTCAGCTCAGAAAGCTTGTTTCTGACATTCTAACAGCTCAATTAGAGCATTTTAGTAATGAACAGTGTTCTTTGTCAAAACTGACATTCTCATCATCCACTGATGAACTTTGTCACAAAATGAAGTTTTCAGCTCAGAAAGCTTTTTTCTGACATTCTAACAGCTCAATTAGAGCATTTCAGTGATGAACTGTCTTCTTTGTCAAAACTGAATTTCTCATCATCCTCTGATGCACTTTGTCACAAAATGTGATTTTTAGCTCAGAAAGCTTGTTTCTGACATTCTAACAGCTCAATTAGAGCATTTCAGTAATGAACATTGTTCTTTTTCAAAACGGACATTCTCATCATCCGCTGATGCACTTTGTCACAAAATGCAGTTCTCAGCTCAGAAAGCTTGTTTCTGACATTCTAACAGCTCAATTAGAGCATTTCAGTGATGAACTGTCTTCTTTGTCAAAACTGAATTTCTCATCATCCTCTGATGGACTTTGTCACAAAATGTGATTTTCAGCTCAGAAAGCTTGTTTCTGACATTCTAACAGCTCAATTAGAGCATTTCAGTGATGAACTGTCTTCTTTGTCAAAACTGAATTTCTCATCATCCTCTGATGCACTTTGTAACAAAATGTGATTTTCAGCTCAGAAAGCTTGTTTCTGACATTCTAACACCTCAATTAGAGCATTTTAGTAATGAACAGTGTTCTTTGTCAAAACTGACATTCTCATCATCCACTGTTGCACTTTGTCACAAAATGCAGTTTTCAGCTCAGAAAGCTTGTTTCTAACATTCTAACAGCTCAATTAGAGCATTTCAGCGATGAACTGTCTTCTTTGTCAAAACTGAATTTCTCATCATCCTCTGATGCACTTTGTCACAAAATGTGATTTTCAGCTCATAAAGCTTGTTTCTGACATTCTAACAGCTCAATTAGAGTATTTTGGTAATGAACAGTGTTCTTTGTCAAAACTGACATTCTCATCATCCACTGTTGCACTTTGTCACAAAATACAGTTTTCAGCTCAGAAAGCTTGTTTCTGACATTCTAACAGCTCACTTAGAGCATTTTAGTAATGAACAGTGTTCTTTGTCAAAACTGAAATTCTCATCATCCACTGATGAACTGTGTCACAAAATGCAGTTCTCAGCTCAGAAAGCTTGTTTCTGACATTCTAACAGCTCAATTAGAGCATTTCAGCGATGAACTGTCTTCATTGTCAAAACTGAATTTCTCATCATCCTCTGATGCACTTTGTCACAAAATGTGATTTTCAGCTCAGAAAGCTTGTTTCTGACATTCTAACACATCAATTACAGCATTTTAGTAATGAACAGTGTTCTTTGTCAAAACTGACATTCTCATCATCCACTGTTGCACTTTGTCACAAAATGTGATTTTCAGCTCAGAAAGCTTGTTTCTGACATTCTAACAGCTCAATTATAGCATTTCAGTGATGAACTGTCTTCTTTGTCAAAACTGAATTTCTCACCATCCTCTGATGCACTTTGTCACAAAATGTGATTTTCAGCTCAGAAAGCTTGTTTCTGACATTCTAACACCTCAATTAGAGCATTTCAGTGATGAACTGTCTTCTTTGTCAAAACTGAATTTCTCATCATCCTCTGATGCACTTTGTCACAAAATGTGATTTTCAGCTCAAAAAGCTTGTTTCTGACATTCTAACAGCTCAATTAGAGCATTTTAGTAATGAACAGTGTTCTTTGTCAAAACTGACATTCTCATCATCCACTGTTGCACTTTGTCACAAAATGCAGTTTTCAGCTCAGAAAGCTTGTTTCTGACATTCTAACAGCTCACTTAGAGCATTTTAGTAATGAACTGTGTTCTTTGTCAAACTGACATTCTCATCATCCACTGATGAACTGTGTCACACAATGCGGTTTTCAGCTCAGAAAGCTTGTTTCTGACATTCTAACAGCTCAATTAGAGCATTTTTGTAATGAACAGTGTTCTTTGTCAATACTGACATTCTCATCATCCACTGATGCACTTTGTCACAAAATGCATTTTTTAGCCCAGAAAGCTTGTTTCTGTCATTCTAACAGCTCAATCAGAGCATTTTAGTAATGAAGAGTTTTCTATATCAAAACTGACATTCTCATCATCCACTGATGCACTTTGTCACAAAATGCAGTTTTCAGCTCAGAAAGCTTGTTTCTGACATTCTAACAGCTCAATTAGAGCATTTTAGTAATGAACAGTTTTCTTTGTCAAAACTGACATTCTCATCATCCACTGATGCACTTTGTCACAAAATGTAGTTCTCAGCTCAGAAAGCTTGTTTCTGACATTCTAACAGCTCAATTAGAGCATTTCAGTAATGAACAGTGTTCTTTGTCAAAACGGACATTCTCATCATCCACTGATGCACTTTGTCAAAAAATGCAGTTCTCAGCTCATAAAGCTTGTTTCTGACATTCTAACAGCTCAATTAGAGAATTTTAGTAATGAACAGTGTTCTTTGTCAAAACTGACATTCTCATCATCCACTGATGAACTGTGTCACAAAATGCAGTTTTCAGCTCAGAAAGCTTGTTTCTGACATTCTAACAGCTCAATTAGAGCATTTCAGTAATGAACAGTGTTCTTTGTCAAAACGGACATTCTCATCATCCACTGATGCACTTTGTCAAAAAATGCAGTTCTCAGCTCATAAAGCTTGTTTCTGACATTCTAACAGCTCAATTAGAGAATTTTAGTAATGAACAGTGTTCTTTGTCAAAACTGACATTCTCATCATCCTCTGATGCACTTTGTCACAAAATGTGTTTTTCAGCTCAGAAAGCTTGTTTCTGACATTCTAACAGCTCAATTAGAGCATTTTAGTAATGAACAGTGTTCTTTGTCAAAACTGACATTCTCATCATCCACTGATGAACTGTGTCACAAAATGAAGTTTTCAGCTCAGAAAGCTTGTTTCTGACATTCTAACAGCTCATTTAGAGCATTTCAGTAATGAACAGTGTTCTTTGTCAAAACTGACATTTTCATCAAACACTGATGCACTTTGTCACAAAATGCAGTTCCCAGCTCAGAAAGCTTGTTTCTGACATTCTAACAGCTTAATTAGAGCATTTTAGTAATGAACAGTTTTCTTTGTCAAAACTGACATTCTCATCATCCACTGATGCACTTTGTCACAAAATGTAGTTCTCAGCTCAGAAAGCTTGTTTCTGACATTCTAACAGCTCAATTAGAGCATTTCAGTAATGAACAGTGTTCTTTGTCAAAACGGACATTCTCATCATCCACTGATGCACTTTGTCAAAAAATGCAGTTCTCAGCTCATAAAGCTTGTTTCTGACATTCTAACAGCTCAATTAGAGAATTTTAGTAATGAACAGTGTTCTTTGTCAAAACTGACATTCTCATCATCCACTGATGAACTGTGTCACAAAATGAAGTTTTCAGCTCAGAAAGCTTGTTTCTGACATTCTAACAGCTCATTTAGAGCATTTCAGTAATGAACAGTGTTCTTTGTCAAAACTGACATTTTCATCAAACACTGATGCACTTTGTCACAAAATGCAGTTCCCAGCTCAGAAAGCTTGTTTCTGACATTCTAACAGCTCATTTAGAGCATTTCAGTAATGAACAGTGTTCTTTGTCAAAACTGACATTCTCATCATCCACTGATGAACTTTGTCACAAAATGCAGTTTTCAGCTCAGAAAGCTTGTTTCTGACATTCTAACAGCTCAATTAGAGCATTTTAGTAATGAACTGTGTTCTTTGTCAAAACTGACATTCTCATCATCCACTGATGCACTTTGTCACAAAATGCAGTTTTCATCTCAGAAAGCTTGTTTCTGACATTCTAACAGCTCAATTAGAGCATTTCAGTGATGAACTGTCTTCTTTGTCAAAACTGACATTCTCATCATCCACTGATGAACTGTGTCACAAAATGCAGTTCTCAGCTCAGAAAGCTTGTTTCTGACATTCTAACAGCTCAATTAGAGCATTTTAGTAATGAACAGTTTTCTTTGTCAAAACTGACATTCTCATCATCCACTGATGCACTTTGTCACAAAATGTAGTTCTCAGCTCAGAAAGCTTGTTTCTGACATTCTAACAGCTCAATTAGAGCATTTCAGTAATGAACAGTGTTCTTTTTCAAAACGGACATTCTCATCATCCGCTGATGCACTTTGTCACAAAATGCAGTTCTCAGCTCAGAAAGCTTGTTTCTGACATTCTAACAGCTCAATTAGAGCATTTCAGTGATGAACTGTCTTCTTTGTCAAAACTGAATTTCTCATCATCCTCTGATGCCCTTTGTCACAAAATGTGATTTTCAGCTCAGAAAGCTTGTTTCTGACATTCTAACAGCTCAATTAGAGCATTTCAGCGATGAACTGTCTTCTTTGTCAAAACTGAACTTCTCATCATCCTCTGATGCACTTTGTCACAAAATGTGATTTTCAGCTCAGAAAGCTTGTTTCTGACATTCTAACAGCTCAATTAGAGCATTTTAGTAATGAACAGTGTTCTTTGTCAAAACTGACATTCTCATCATCCACTGATGAACTGTGTCACAAAACGCAGTTTTCAGCTCAGAAAGCTTGTTTCTGACATCCTAACAGCTCAATTAGAGCATTTTAGTAATGAACAGTGTTCTTTGTCAAAACTGACATTTTCATCATCCACTGATCCACTTTGTCACAAAATGCAGTTCTCAGCTCAGAAAGCTTGTTTCTGACATTCTAACAGCTCAATTAGAGCATTTCAGTGATGAACTGTCTTCTTTGTCAAAACTGAATTTCTCATCATCCTCTGATGCACTTTGTCACAAAATGTGATTTTCAGCTTAGAAAGCTTGTTTCTGACATTCTAACAGCTCAATTAGAGCATTTCAGCGATGAACTGTCTTCTTTGTCAAAACTGACATTCTCATCATCCACTGTTGCACTTTGTCACAAAATGCAGTTTTCAGCTCAGAAAGCTTGTTTCTGTCATTCTAACAGCTCAATTAGAGCATTTCAGTGATGAACTGTCTTCTTTGTCAAAACTGAATTTCTCATCATCCTCTGATGCACTTTGTCACAAAATGTGATTTTCAGCTCAGAAAGCTTGTTTCTGACATTCTAACACCTCAATTAGAGCATTTCAGTGATGAACTGTCTTCTTTGTCAAAACTGACATTCTCATCATCCACTGTTGCACTTTGTCACAAAATGTGATTTTCAGCTCAGAAAGCTTGTTTCTGACATTCTAACAGCTCATTTAGAGCATTTCAGTGATGAACTGTCTTCTTTGTCAAAACTGAATTTCTCATCATCCTCTGATGCACTTTGTCACAAAATGTGATTTTCAGTTCAGAAAGCTTGTTTCTGACATTCTAACACCTCAATTAGAGCATTTCAGTGATGAACTGTCTTCTTTGTCAAAACTGAATTTCTCATCATCCTCTGATGCACTTTGTCACAAAATGTGATTTTCAGCTCAGAAAGCTTGTTTCTGACATTCTAACAGCTCAATTAGAGCATTTTAGTAATGAACAGTGTTCTTTGTCAAAACTGACATTCTCATCATCCACTGATGAACTGTGTCACAAAATGCAGTTTTCAGCTCAGAAAGCTTGTTTCTGACATCCTAACAGCTCAATTAGAGCATTTTAGTAATGAACAGTGTTCTTTGTCAAAACTGACATTTTCATCATCCACTGATGCACTTTGTCACAAAATGCAGTTTTCAGCTCAGAAAGCTTGTTTCTGACATTCTAACAGCTCATTTAGAGCATTTCAGTAATGAACAGTGTTCTTTGTCAAAACTGACATTTTCATCATCCACTGATGCACTTTGTCACAAAATGCAGTTCTCAGCTCAGAAAGCTTGTTTCTGACATTCTAACAGCTCAATTAGAGCATTTCAGTGATGAACTGTCTTCTTTGTCAAAACTGAATTTCTCATCATCCTCTGATGCACTTTGTCACAAAATGTGATTTTCAGCTCAGAAAGCTTGTTTCTGACATTCTAACAGCTCAATTAGAGCATTTCAGTAATGAACAGTGTTCTTTGTCAAAACGGACATTCTCATCATCCACTGATGCACTTTGTCAAAAAATGCAGTTTTCAGCTCAGAAAGCTTGTTTCTGACATTCTAACAGCTCAATTAGAGCATTTTAGTAATGAACAGTGTTCTTTGTCAAAACTGACATTCTCATCATCCACTGATGCACTTTGTCACAAAATGAAGTTTTCAGCTCAGAAAGCTTTTTTCTGACATTCTAACAGCTCAATTAGAGCATTTCAGTGATGAACTGTCTTCTTTGTCAAAACTGAATTTCTCATCATCCTCTGATGCACTTTGTCACAAAATGTGATTTTTAGCTCAGAAAGCTTGTTTCTGACATTCTAACAGCTCAATTAGAGCATTTCAGTGATGAACTGTCTTCTTTGTCAAAACTGAATTTCTCATCATCCTCTGATGCACTGTGTCACAAAATGTGATTTTCAGCTCAGAAAGCTTGTTTCTGACATTCTAACACCTCAATTAGAGCATTTCAGTGATGAACTGTCTTCTTTGTCAAAACTGAATTTCTCATCATCCTCTGATGCACTTTGTCACAAAATGTGATTTTCAGCTCAGAAAGCTTGTTTCTGACATTCTAACACCTCAATTAGAGCATTTCAGTGATGAACTGTCTTCTTTGTCAAAACTGAATTTCTCATCATCCTCTGATGCACTTTGTCACAAAATGTGATTTTCAGCTCAGAAAGCTTGTTTCTGACATTCTAACAGCTCAATTAGAGCATTTTAGTGATGAACAGTTTTCTTTGTCAAAACTGACATTCTCATCATCCACTGATGCACTTTGTCACAAAATGTAGTTCTCAGCTCAGAAAGCTTGTTTCTGACATTCTAACAGCTCAATTAGAGCATTTCAGTAATGAACAGTGTTCTTTGTCAAAACGGACATTCTCATCATCCACTGATGCACTTTGTCAAAAAATGCAGTTCTCAGCTCATAAAGCTTGTTTCTGACATTCTAACAGCTCAATTAGAGAATTTTAGTAATGAACAGTGTTCTTTGTCAAAACTGACATTCTCATCATCCACTGATGAACTGTGTCACAAAATGAAGTTTTCAGCTCAGAAAGCTTGTTTCTGACATTCTAACAGCTCATTTAGAGCATTTCAGTAATGAACAGTGTTCTTTGTCAAAACTGACATTTTCATCAAACACTGATGCACTTTGTCACAAAATGCAGTTCCCAGCTCAGAAAGCTTGTTTCTGACATTCTAACAGCTCATTTAGAGCATTTCAGTAATGAACAGTGTTCTTTGTCAAAACTGACATTCTCATCATCCACTGATGAACTTTGTCACAAAATGCAGTTTTCAGCTCAGAAAGCTTGTTTCTGACATTCTAACAGCTCAATTAGAGCATTTTAGTAATGAACTGTGTTCTTTGTCAAAACTGACATTCTCATCATCCACTGATGCACTTTGTCACAAAATGCAGTTTTCATCTCAGAAAGCTTGTTTCTGACATTCTAACAGCTCAATTAGAGCATTTCAGTGATGAACTGTCTTCTTTGTCAAAACTGACATTCTCATCATCCACTGATGAACTGTGTCACAAAATGCAGTTCTCAGCTCAGAAAGCTTGTTTCTGACATTCTAACAGCTCAATTAGAGCATTTTAGTAATGAACAGTTTTCTTTGTCAAAACTGACATTCTCATCATCCACTGATGCACTTTGTCACAAAATGTAGTTCTCAGCTCAGAAAGCTTGTTTCTGACATTCTAACAGCTCAATTAGAGCATTTCAGTAATGAACAGTGTTCTTTTTCAAAACGGACATTCTCATCATCCGCTGATGCACTTTGTCACAAAATGCAGTTCTCAGCTCAGAAAGCTTGTTTCTGACATTCTAACAGCTCAATTAGAGCATTTCAGTGATGAACTGTCTTCTTTGTCAAAACTGAATTTCTCATCATCCTCTGATGCCCTTTGTCACAAAATGTGATTTTCAGCTCAGAAAGCTTGTTTCTGACATTCTAACAGCTCAATTAGAGCATTTCAGCGATGAACTGTCTTCTTTGTCAAAACTGAACTTCTCGTCATCCTCTGATGCACTTTGTCACAAAATGTGATTTTCAGCTCAGAAAGCTTGTTTCTGACATTCTAACAGCTCAATTAGAGCATTTTAGTAATGAACAGTGTTCTTTGTCAAAACTGACATTCTCATCATCCACTGATGAACTGTGTCACAAAATGCAGTTTTCAGCTCAGAAAGCTTGTTTCTGACATCCTAACAGCTCAATTAGAGCATTTTAGTAATGAACAGTGTTCTTTGTCAAAACTGACATTTTCATCATCCACTGATCCACTTTGTCACAAAATGCAGTTCTCAGCTCAGAAAGCTTGTTTCTGACATTCTAACAGCTCAATTAGAGCATTTCAGTGATGAACTGTCTTCTTTGTCAAAACTGAATTTCTCATCATCCTCTGATGCACTTTGTCACAAAATGTGATTTTCAGCTCAGAAAGCTTGTTTCTGACATTCTAACAGCTCAATTAGAGCATTTCAGCGATGAACTGTCTTCTTTGTCAAAACTGACATTCTCATCATCCACTGTTGCACTTTGTCACAAAATGCAGTTTTCAGCTCAGAAAGCTTGTTTCTGTCATTCTAACAGCTCAATTAGAGCATTTCAGTGATGAACTGTCTTCTTTGTCAAAACTGAATTTCTCATCATCCTCTGATGCACTTTGTCACAAAATGTGATTTTCAGCTCAGAAAGCTTGTTTCTGACATTCTAACACCTCAATTAGAGCATTTCAGTGATGAACTGTCTTCTTTGTCAAAACTGACATTCTCATCATCCACTGTTGCACTTTGTCACAAAATGTGATTTTCAGCTCAGAAAGCTTGTTTCTGACATTCTAACAGCTCATTTAGAGCATTTCAGTGATGAACTGTCTTCTTTGTCAAAACTGAATTTCTCATCATCCTCTGATGCACTTTGTCACAAAATGTGATTTTCAGTTCAGAAAGCTTGTTTCTGACATTCTAACACCTCAATTAGAGCATTTCAGTGATGAACTGTCTTCTTTGTCAAAACTGAATTTCTCATCATCCTCTGATGCACTTTGTCACAAAATGTGATTTTCAGCTCAGAAAGCTTGTTTCTGACATTCTAACAGCTCAATTAGAGCATTTTAGTAATGAACAGTGTTCTTTGTCAAAACTGACATTCTCATCATCCACTGATGAACTGTGTCACAAAATGCAGTTTTCAGCTCAGAAAGCTTGTTTCTGACATCCTAACAGCTCAATTAGAGCATTTTAGTAATGAACAGTGTTCTTTGTCAAAACTGACATTTTCATCATCCACTGATGCACTTTGTCACAAAATGCAGTTTTCAGCTCAGAAAGCTTGTTTCTGACATTCTAACAGCTCATTTAGAGCATTTCAGTAATGAACAGTGTTCTTTGTCAAAACTGACATTTTCATCATCCACTGATGCACTTTGTCACAAAATGCAGTTCTCAGCTCAGAAAGCTTGTTTCTGACATTCTAACAGCTCAATTAGAGCATTTCAGTAATGAACAGTGTTCTTTTTCAAAACGGACATTCTCATCATCCGCTGATGCACTTTGTCACAAAATGCAGTTCTCAGCTCAGAAAGCTTGTTTCTGACATTCTAACAGCTCAATTAGAGCATTTCAGTGATGAACTGTCTTCTTTGTCAAAACTGAATTTCTCATCATCCTCTGATGCCCTTTGTCACAAAATGTGATTTTCAGCTCAGAAAGCTTGTTTCTGACATTCTAACAGCTCAATTAGAGCATTTCAGCGATGAACTGTCTTCTTTGTCAAAACTGAACTTCTCATCATCCTCTGATGCACTTTGTCACAAAATGTGATTTTCAGCTCAGAAAGCTTGTTTCTGACATTCTAACAGCTCAATTAGAGCATTTTAGTAATGAACAGTGTTCTTTGTCAAAACTGACATTCTCATCATCCACTGATGAACTGTGTCACAAAATGCAGTTTTCAGCTCAGAAAGCTTGTTTCTGACATCCTAACAGCTCAATTAGAGCATTTTAGTAATGAACAGTGTTCTTTGTCAAAACTGACATTTTCATCATCCACTGATCCACTTTGTCACAAAATGCAGTTCTCAGCTCAGAAAGCTTGTTTCTGACATTCTAACAGCTCAATTAGAGCATTTCAGTGATGAACTGTCTTCTTTGTCAAAACTGAATTTCTCATCATCCTCTGATGCACTTTGTCACAAAATGTGATTTTCAGCTCAGAAAGCTTGTTTCTGACATTCTAACAGCTCAATTAGAGCATTTCAGCGATGAACTGTCTTCTTTGTCAAAACTGACATTCTCATCATCCACTGTTGCACTTCGTCACAAAATGCAGTTTTCAGCTCAGAAAGCTTGTTTCTGTCATTCTAACAGCTCAATTAGAGCATTTCAGTGATGAACTGTCTTCTTTGTCAAAACTGAATTTCTCATCATCCTCTGATGCACTTTGTCACAAAATGTGATTTTCAGCTCAGAAAGCTTGTTTCTGACATTCTAACACCTCAATTAGAGCATTTCAGTGATGAACTGTCTTCTTTGTCAAAACTGACATTCTCATCATCCACTGTTGCACTTTGTCACAAAATGTGATTTTCAGCTCAGAAAGCTTGTTTCTGACATTCTAACAGCTCATTTAGAGCATTTCAGTGATGAACTGTCTTCTTTGTCAAAACTGAATTTCTCATCATCCTCTGATGCACTTTGTCACAAAATGTGATTTTCAGTTCAGAAAGCTTGTTTCTGACATTCTAACACCTCAATTAGAGCATTTCAGTGATGAACTGTCTTCTTTGTCAAAACTGAATTTCTCATCATCCTCTGATGCACTTTGTCACAAAATGTGATTTTCAGCTCAGAAAGCTTGTTTCTGACATTCTAACAGCTCAATTAGAGCATTTTAGTAATGAACAGTGTTCTTTGTCAAAACTGACATTCTCATCATCCACTGATGAACTGTGTCACAAAATGCAGTTTTCAGCCCAGAAAGCTTGTTTCTGACATCCTAACAGCTCAATTAGAGCATTTTAGTAATGAACAGTGTTCTTTGTCAAAACTGACATTTTCATCATCCACTGATGCACTTTGTCACAAAATGCAGTTTTCAGCTCAGAAAGCTTGTTTCTGACATTCTAACAGCTCATTTAGAGCATTTCAGTAATGAACAGTGTTCTTTGTCAAAACTGACATTTTCATCATCCACTGATGCACTTTGTCACAAAATGCAGTTCTCAGCTCAGAAAGCTTGTTTCTGACATTCTAACAGCTCAATTAGAGCATTTCAGTGATGAACTGTCTTCTTTGTCAAAACTGAATTTCTCATCATCCTCTGATGCACTTTGTCACAAAATGTGATTTTCAGCTCAGAAAGCTTGTTTCTGACATTCTAACAGCTCAATTAGAGCATTTCAGTAATGAACAGTGTTCTTTGTCAAAACGGACATTCTCATCATCCACTGATGCACTTTGTCAAAAAATGCAGTTTTCAGCTCAGAAAGCTTGTTTCTGACATTCTAACAGCTCAATTAGAGCATTTTAGTAATGAACAGTGTTCTTTGTCAAAACTGACATTCTCATCATCCACTGATGCACTTTGTCACAAAATGAAGTTTTCAGCTCAGAAAGCTTTTTTCTGACATTCTAACAGCTCAATTAGAGCATTTCAGTGATGAACTGTCTTCTTTGTCAAAACTGAATTTCTCATCATCCTCTGATGCACTTTGTCACAAAATGTGATTTTTTAGCTCAGAAAGCTTGTTTCTGACATTCTAACAGCTCAATTAGAGCATTTCAGTGATGAACTGTCTTCTTTGTCAAAACTGAATTTCTCATCATCCTCTGATGCACTGTGTCACAAAATGTGATTTTCAGCTCAGAAAGCTTGTTTCTGACATTCTAACACCTCAATTAGAGCATTTCAGTGATGAACTGTCTTCTTTGTCAAAACTGAATTTCTCATCATCCTCTGATGCACTTTGTCACAAAATGTGATTTTCAGCTCAGAAAGCTTGTTTCTGACATTCTAACACCTCAATTAGAGCATTTCAGTGATGAACTGTCTTCTTTGTCAAAACTGAATTTCTCATCATCCTCTGATGCACTTTGTCACAAAATGTGATTTTCAGCTCAGAAAGCTTGTTTCTGACATTCTAACGGCTCAATTAGAGCATTTTAGTGATGAACAGTTTTCTTTGTCAAAACTGACATTCTCATCATCCACTGATGCACTTTGTCACACAAAATGTAGTTCTCAGCTCAGAAAGCTTGTTTCTGACATTCTAACAGCTCAATTATTGCATTTCAGTAATGAACAGTGTTCTTTGTCAAAACGGACATTCTCATCATCCACTGATGCACTTTGTCAAAAAATGCAGTTTTCAGCTCAGAAAGCTTGTTTCTGACATTCTAACAGCTCAATTAGAGCATTTTAGTAATGAACAGTTTTCTTTGTCAAAACTGACATTCTCATCATCCACTGATGCACTTTGTCACAAAATGTAGTTCTCAGCTCAGAAAGCTTGTTTCTGACATTCTAACAGCTCAATTAGAGCATTTCAGTAATGAACAGTGTTCTTTTTCAAAACGGACATTCTCATCATCCGCTGATGCACTTTGTCACAAAATGCAGTTCTCAGCTCAGAAAGCTTGTTTCTGACATTCTAACAGCTCAATTAGAGCATTTCAGTGATGAACTGTCTTCTTTGTCAAAACTGAATTTCTCATCATCCTCTGATGCCCTTTGTCACAAAATGTGATTTTCAGCTCAGAAAGCTTGTTTCTGACATTCTAACAGCTCAATTAGAGCATTTCAGCGATGAACTGTCTTCTTTGTCAAAACTGAACTTCTCATCATCCTCTGATGCACTTTGTCACAAAATGTGATTTTCAGCTCAGAAAGCTTGTTTCTGACATTCTAACAGCTCAATTAGAGCATTTCAGTAATGAACAGTGTTCTTTGTCAAAACTGACATTCTCATCATCCACTGATGAACTGTGTCACAAAATGCAGTTTTCAGCTCAGAAAGCTTGTTTCTGACATCCTAACAGCTCAATTAGAGCATTTTAGTAATGAACAGTGTTCTTTGTCAAAACTGACATTTTCATCATCCACTGATCCACTTTGTCACAAAATGCAGTTCTCAGCTCAGAAAGCTTGTTTCTGACATTCTAACAGCTCAATTAGAGCATTTCAGTGATGAACTGTCTTCTTTGTCAAAACTGAATTTCTCATCATCCTCTGATGCACTTTGTCACAAAATGTGATTTTCAGCTCAGAAAGCTTGTTTCTGACATTCTAACAGCTCAATTAGAGCATTTCAGCGATGAACTGTCTTCTTTGTCAAAACTGACATTCTCATCATCCACTGTTGCACTTTGTCACAAAATGCAGTTTTCAGCTCAGAAAGCTTGTTTCTGACATTCTAACAGCTCAATTAGAGCATTTCAGTGATGAACTGTCTTCTTTGTCAAAACTGAATTTCTCATCATCCTCTGATGCACTTTGTCACAAAATGTGATTTTCAGCTCAGAAAGCTTGTTTCTGACATTCTAACACCTCAATTAGAGCATTTCAGTGATGAACTGTCTTCTTTGTCAAAACTGACATTCTCATCATCCACTGTTGCACTTTGTCACAAAATGTGATTTTCAGCTCAGAAAGCTTGTTTCTGACATTCTAACAGCTCATTTAGAGCATTTCAGTGATGAACTGTCTTCTTTGTCAAAACTGAATTTCTCATCATCCTCTGATGCACTTTGTCACAAAATGTGATTTTCAGTTCAGAAAGCTTGTTTCTGACATTCTAACACCTCAATTAGAGCATTTCAGTGATGAACTGTCTTCTTTGTCAAAACTGAATTTCTCATCATCCTCTGATGCACTTTGTCACAAAATGTGATTTTCAGCTCAGAAAGCTTGTTTCTCACATTCTAACAGCTCAATTAGAGCATTTTAGTAATGAACAGTGTTCTTTGTCAAAACTGACATTCTCATCATCCACTGATGAACTGTGTCACAAAATGCAGTTTTCAGCTCAGAAAGCTTGTTTCTGACATCCTAACAGCTCAATTAGAGCATTTTAGTAATGAACAGTGTTCTTTGTCAAAACTGACATTTTCATCATCCACTGATGCACTTTGTCACAAAATGCAGTTTTCAGCTCAGAAAGCTTGTTTCTGACATTCTAACAGCTCATTTAGAGCATTTCAGTAATGAACAGTGTTCTTTGTCAAAACTGACATTTTCATCATCCACTGATGCACTTTGTCACAAAATGCAGTTCTCAGCTCAGAAAGCTTGTTTCTGACATTCTAACAGCTCAATTAGAGCATTTCAGTGATGAACTGTCGTCTTTGTCAAAACTGAATTTCTCATCATCCTCTGATGCACTTTGTCACAAAATGTGATTTTCAGCTCAGAAAGCTTGTTTCTGACATTCTAACAGCTCAATTAGAGCATTTCAGTAATGAACAGTGTTCTTTGTCAAAACGGACATTCTCATCATCCACTGATGCACTTTGTCAAAAAATGCAGTTTTCAGCTCAGAAAGCTTGTTTCTGACATTCTAACAGCTCAATTAGAGCATTTTAGTAATGAACAGTGTTCTTTGTCAAAACTGACATTCTCATCATCCACTGATGCACTTTGTCACAAAATGAAGTTTTCAGCTCAGAAAGCTTTTTTCTGACATTCTAACAGCTCAATTAGAGCATTTCAGTGATGAACTGTCTTCTTTGTCAAAACTGAATTTCTCATCATCCTCTGATGCACTTTGTCACAAAATGTGATTTTTAGCTCAGAAAGCTTGTTTCTGACATTCTAACAGCTCAATTAGAGCATTTCAGTGATGAACTGTCTTCTTTGTCAAAACTGAATTTCTCATCATCCTCTGATGCACTGTGTCACAAAATGTGATTTTCAGCTCAGAAAGCTTGTTTCTGACATTCTAACACCTCAATTAGAGCATTTCAGTGATGAACTGTCTTCTTTGTCAAAACTGAATTTCTCATCATCCTCTGATGCACTTTGTCACAAAATGTGATTTTCAGCTCAGAAAGCTTGTTTCTGACATTCTAACACCTCAATTAGAGCATTTCAGTGATGAACTGTCTTCTTTGTCAAAACTGAATTTCTCATCATCCTCTGATGCACTTTGTCACAAAATGTGATTTTCAGCTCAGAAAGCTTGTTTCTGACATTCTAACAGCTCAATTAGAGCATTTTAGTGATGAACAGTTTTCTTTGTCAAAACTGACATTCTCATCATCCACTGATGCACTTTGTCACACAAAATGTAGTTCTCAGCTCAGAAAGCTTGTTTCTGACATTCTAACAGCTCAATTATTGCATTTCAGTAATGAACAGTGTTCTTTGTCAAAACGGACATTCTCATCATCCACTGATGCACTTTGTCAAAAAATGCAGTTTTCAGCTCAGAAAGCTTGTTTCTGACATTCTAACAGCTCAATTAGAGCATTTTAGTAATGAACAGTGTTCTTTGTCAAAATTGACATTCTCATCATCCACTGATGAACATTGTCACAAAATGCAGTTTTCAGCTCAGAAAGCTTGTTTCTGACATTCTAACAGCTCAATTAGAGCATTTTAGTAATGAACTGTGTTCTTTGTCAAAACTGACATTCTCATCATCCACTGATGCACTTTGTCACAAAATGCAGTTTTCAGCTCAGAAAGCTTGTTTCTGACATTCTAACAGCTCAATTAGAGCATTTCAGTAATGAACAGTGTTCTTTTTCAAAACGGACATTCTCATCATCCGCTGATGCACTTTGTCACAAAATGCAGTTCTCAGCTCAGAAAGCTTGTTTCTGACATTCTAACAGCTCAATTAGAGCATTTCAGTGATGAACTGTCTTCTTTGTCAAAACTGAATTTCTCATCATCCTCTGATGCCCTTTGTCACAAAATGTGATTTTCAGCTCAGAAAGCTTGTTTCTGACATTCTAACAGCTCAATTAGAGCATTTAAGCGATGAACTGTCTTCTTTGTCAAAACTGAACTTCTCATCATCCTCTGATGCACTTTGTCACAAAATGTGATTTTCAGCTCAGAAAGCTTGTTTCTGACATTCTAACAGCTCAATTAGAGCATTTTAGTAATGAACAGTGTTCTTTGTCAAAACTGACATTCTCATCATCCACTGATGAACTGTGTCACAAAATGCAGTTTTCAGCTCAGAAAGCTTGTTTCTGACATCCTAACAGCTCAATTAGAGCATTTTAGTAATGAACAGTGTTCTTTGTCAAAACTGACATTTTCATCATCCACTGATCCACTTTGTCACAAAATGCAGTTCTCAGCTCAGAAAGCTTGTTTCTGACATTCTAACAGCTCAATTAGAGCATTTCAGTGATGAACTGTCTTCTTTGTCAAAACTGAATTTCTCATCATCCTCTGATGCACTTTGTCACAAAATGTGATTTTCAGCTCAGAAAGCTTGTTTCTGACATTCTAACAGCTCAATTAGAGCATTTCAGCGATGAACTGTCTTCTTTGTCAAAACTGACATTCTCATCATCCACTGTTGCACTTTGTCACAAAATGCAGTTTTCAGCTCAGAAAGCTTGTTTCTGACATTCTAACAGCTCAATTAGAGCATTTCAGTGATGAACTGTCTTCTTTGTCAAAACTGAATTTCTCATCATCCTCTGATGCACTTTGTCACAAAATGTGATTTTCAGCTCAGAAAGCTTGTTTCTGACATTCTAACACCTCAATTAGAGCATTTCAGTGATGAACTGTCTTCTTTGTCAAAACTGACATTCTCATCATCCACTGTTGCACTTTGTCACAAAATGTGATTTTCAGCTCAGAAAGCTTGTTTCTGACATTCTAACAGCTCATTTAGAGCATTTCAGTGATGAACTGTCTTCTTTGTCAAAACTGAATTTCTCATCATCCTCTGATGCACTTTGTCACAAAATGTGATTTTCAGTTCAGAAAGCTTGTTTCTGACATTCCAACACCTCAATTAGAGCATTTCAGTGATGAACTGTCTTCTTTGTCAAAACTGAATTTCTCATCATCCTCTGATGCACTTTGTCACAAAATGTGATTTTCAGCTCAGAAAGCTTGTTTCTGACATTCTAACAGCTCAATTAGAGCATTTTAGTAATGAACAGTGTTCTTTGTCAAAACTGACATTCTCATCATCCACTGATGAACTGTGTCACAAAATGCAGTTTTCAGCTCAGAAAGCTTGTTTCTGACATCCTAACAGCTCAATTAGAGCATTTTAGTAATGAACAGTGTTCTTTGTCAAAACTGACATTTTCATCATCCACTGATGCACTTTGTCACAAAATGCAGTTTTCAGCTCAGAAAGCTTGTTTCTGACATTCTAACAGCTCATTTAGAGCATTTCAGTAATGAACAGTGTTCTTTGTCAAAACTGACATTTTCATCATCCACTGATGCACTTTGTCACAAAATGCAGTTCTCAGCTCAGAAAGCTTGTTTCTGACATTCTAACAGCTCAATTAGAGCATTTCAGTGATGAACTGTCGTCTTTGTCAAAACTGAATTTCTCATCATCCTCTGATGCACTTTGTCACAAAATGTGATTTTCAGCTCAGAAAGCTTGTTTCTGACATTCTAACAGCTCAATTAGAGCATTTCAGTAATGAACAGTGTTCTTTGTCAAAACGGACATTCTCATCATCCACTGATGCACTTTGTCAAAAAATGCAGTTTTCAGCTCAGAAAGCTTGTTTCTGACATTCTAACAGCTCAATTAGAGCATTTTAGTAATGAACAGTGTTCTTTGTCAAAACTGACATTCTCATCATCCACTGATGCACTTTGTCACAAAATGAAGTTTTCAGCTCAGAAAGCTTTTTTCTGACATTCTAACAGCTCAATTAGAGCATTTCAGTGATGAACTGTCTTCTTTGTCAAAACTGAATTTCTCATCATCCTCTGATGCACTTTGTCACAAAATGTGATTTTTAGCTCAGAAAGCTTGTTTCTGACATTCTAACAGCTCAATTAGAGCATTTCAGTGATGAACTGTCTTCTTTGTCAAAACTGAATTTCTCATCATCCTCTGATGCACTGTGTCACAAAATGTGATTTTCAGCTCAGAAAGCTTGTTTCTGACATTCTAACAGCTCAATTAGAGCATTTCAGTGATGAACTGTCTTCTTTGTCAAAACTGAATTTCTCATCATCCTCTGATGCACTTTGTCACAAAATGTGATTTTCAGCTCAGAAAGCTTGTTTCTGACATTCTAACACCTCAATTAGAGCATTTCAGTGATGAACTGTCTTCTTTGTCAAAACTGAATTTCTCATCATCCTCTGATGCACTTTGTCACAAAATGTGATTTTCAGCTCAGAAAGCTTGTTTCTGACATTCTAACAGCTCAATTAGAGCATTTTAGTGATGAACAGTTTTCTTTGTCAAAACTGACATTCTCATCATCCACTGATGCACTTTGTCACACAAAATGTAGTTCTCAGCTCAGAAAGCTTGTTTCTGACATTCTAACAGCTCAATTATTGCATTTCAGTAATGAACAGTGTTCTTTGTCAAAACGGACATTCTCATCATCCACTGATGCACTTTGTCAAAAAATGCAGTTTTCAGCTCAGAAAGCTTGTTTCTGACATTCTAACAGCTCAATTAGAGCATTTTAGTAATGAACAGTGTTCTTTGTCAAAATTGACATTCTCATCATCCACTGATGAACATTGTCACAAAATGCAGTTTTCAGCTCAGAAAGCTTGTTTCTGACATTCTAACAGCTCAATTAGAGCATTTTAGTAATGAACTGTGTTCTTTGTCAAAACTGACATTCTCATCATCCACTGATGCACTTTGTCACAAAATGCAGTTTTCAGCTCAGAAAGCTTGTTTCTGACATTCTAACAGCTCAATTAGAGCATTTTAGTAATGAACAGTGTTCTTTGTCAAAACTGACATTGTCATC
Organism: Barbatula barbatula; assembly: GCF_947034865.1. Lineage (NCBI taxonomy): Eukaryota > Metazoa > Chordata > Actinopteri > Cypriniformes > Nemacheilidae > Barbatula > Barbatula barbatula. The sequence continues at coordinate 7,203,832 of NC_136773.1, forward strand.
ATCCATTGATGCACTTTGTCACAAAATGCAGTTTTCAGCTCAGAAAGCTTGTTTCTGACATTCTAACACCTCAATCAGAGCATTTTAGTAATGAACAGTGTTCTTTATCAAAACTGACATTCTCATCATCCACTGATGAACTGTGTCACAAAATGCAGTTTTCAGCTCAGAAAGCTTGTTTCTGACATTCTAAAAGCTCAATTAGAGCATTTTAGTAATGAACAGTTTTCTTTATCAAAACTGACATTCTCATCATCCACTGATGCACTTTGTCACAAAATGTGGTTCTCAGCTCAGAAAGCTTGTTTCTGACATTCTAACAGCACACTTAGAGCATTTCAGTAATGAACAGTGTTCTTTGTCAAAACTGACATTCTCATCATCCACTGATGAACTGTGTCACAAAATGCAGTTCTCAGCTCAGAAAGCTTGTTTCTGACATTCTAACAGCTCAATTAGAGCATTTCAGCGATGAGCAGTCTTCTTTGTCAAAACTGAATTTCTCATCATCCTCTGATGCACTTTGTCACAAAATGTGATTTTCAGCTCAGAAAGCTTGTTTCTGACATTCTAACAGCTCAATTAGAGCATTTTAGTAATGAACAGTGTTCTTTGTCAAAACTGACATTCTCATCATCCACTGTTGCACTTTGTCACAAAATGCAGTTTTCAGCTCAGAAAGCTTGTTTCTGACGTTCTAACAGCTCACTTAGAGCATTTTAGTAATGAACAGTGTTCTTTGTCAAAACTGACATTCTCATCATCCACTGATGAACTGTGTCACAAAATGCAGTTTTCAGCTCAGAAAGCTTGTTTCTGACATTCTAACAGCTCAATTAGAGCATTTTAGTAATGAACAGTGTTCTTTGTCAAAACTGACATTCTCATCATCCACTGTTGCACTTTGTCACAAAATGTGATTTTTAGCTCAGAAAGCTTGTTTCTGACATTCTAACAGCTCAATTAGAGCATTTCAGTGATGAACTGTCTTCTTTGTCAAAACTGAATTTCTCATCATCCTCTGATGCACTGTGTCACAAAATGTGATTTTCAGCTCAGAAAGCTTGTTTCTGACATTCTAACACCTCAATTAGAGCATTTCAGTGATGAACTGTCTTCTTTGTCAAAACTGAATTTCTCATCATCCTCTGATGCACTTTGTCACAAAATGTGATTTTCAGCTCAGAAAGCTTGTTTCTGACATTCTAACACCTCAATTAGAGCATTTCAGTGATGAACTGTCTTCTTTGTCAAAACTGAATTTCTCATCATCCTCTGATGCACTTTGACACAAAATGCAGTTTTCAGCTCAGAAAGCTTGTTTCTGACATTCTAACAGCTCACTTAGAGCATTTTAGTAATGAACAGTGTTCTTTGTCAAAACTGACATTCTCATCATCCACTGATGAACTGTGTCACAAAATGCAGTTCTCAGCTCAGAAAGCTTGTTTCTGACATTCTAACAGCTCAATTAGAGCATTTCAGCGATGAACTGTCTTCTTTGTCAAAACTGAATTTCTCATCATCCTCTGATGCACTTTGTCACAAAATGCAGTTTTCAGCTCAGAAAGCTTGTTTCTGACATTCTAACAGCTCAATTAGAGCATTTTAGTAATGAACAGTTTTCTTTGTCAAAACTGACATTCTCATCATCCACTGATGCACTTTGTCACAAAATGTAGTTCTCAGCTCAGAAAGCTTGTTTCTGACATTCTAACAGCTCAATTAGAGCATTTCAGTAATGAACAGTGTTCTTTTTCAAAACGGACATTCTCATCATCCGCTAATGCACTTTGTCACAAAATGCAGTTCTCAGCTCAGAAAGCCTGTTTCTGACATTCTAACAGCTCAATTAGAGCATTTCAGTGATGAACTGTCTTCTTTGTCAAAACTGAATTTCTCATCATCCTCTGATGGACTTTGTCACAAAATGTGATTTTCAGCTCAGAAAGCTTGTTTCTGACATTCTAACAGCTCAATTAGAGCATTTCAGTGATGAACTGTCTTCTTTGTCAAAACTGAATTTCTCATCATCCTCTGATGCACTTTGTAACAAAATGTGATTTTCAGCTCAGAAAGCTTGTTTCTGACATTCTAACAGCTCACTTAGAGCATTTTAGTAATGAACAGTGTTCTTTGTCAAAACTGACATTCTCATCATCCACTGATGAACTGTGTCACAAAATGCAGTTTTCAGCTCAGAAAGCTTGTTTCTGACATTCTAAAAGCTCAATTAGAGCATTTTAGTAATGAACAGTTTTCTTTATCAAAACTGACATTCTCATCATCCACTGATGCACTTTGTCACAAAATGTGGTTCTCAGCTCAGAAAGCTTTTTTCTGACATTCTAACAGCTCACTTAGAGCATTTTAGTAATGAACAGTGTTCTTTGTCAAAACTGACATTCTCATCATCCACTGATGAACTGTGTCACAAAATGCAGTTCTCAGCTCAGAAAGCTTGTTTCTGACATTCTAACAGCTCAATTAGATTATTTCAGCGATGAGCAGTCTTCTTTGTCAAAACTGAATTTCTCATCATCCTCTGATGCACTTTGTCACAAAATGTGATTTTCAGCTCAGAAAGCTTGTTTCTGACATTCTAACAGCTCAATTAGAGCATTTTAGTAATGAACAGTGTTCTTTGTCAAAACTGACATTCTCATCATCCACTGTTGCACTTTGTCACAAAATGCAGTTTTCAGCTCAGAAAGCTTGTTTCTGACATTCTAACAGCTCACTTAGAGCATTTTAGTAATGAACAGTGTTCTTTGTCAAAACTGACATTCTCATCATCCACTGATGAACTGTGTCACAAAATGCAGTTTTCAGCTCAGAAAGCTTGTTTCTGACATTCTAACAGCTCAATTAGAGCATTTTAGTAATGAACAGTGTTCTTTGTCAAAACTGACATTCTCATCATCCACTGTTGCACTTTGTCACAAAATGTGATTTTTATCTCAGAAAGCTTGTTTCTGACATTCTAACAGCTCAATTAGAGCATTTCAGTGATGAACTGTCTTCTTTGTCAAAAATGAATTTCTCATCATCCTCTGATGCACTTTGTCACAAAATGTGATTTTCAGCTCAGAAAGCTTGTTTCTGACATTCTAACACCTCAATTAGAGCATTTCAGTGATGAACTGTCTTCTTTGTCAAAACTGAATTTCTCATCATCCTCTGATGCACTTTGTCACAAAATGTGATTTTTAGCTCAGAAAGCTTGTTTCTGACATTCTAACAGCTCAATTAGAGCATTTCAGTGATGAACTGTCTTCTTTGTCAAAACTGAATTTCTCATCATCCTCTGATGCACTTTGTCACAAAATGTGATTTTCAGCTCAGAAAGCTTGTTTCTGACATTCTAACACCTCAATTAGAGCATTTCAGTGATGAACTGTCTTCTTTGTCAAAACTGATTTTCTCATCATCCTCTGATGCACTTTGTCACAAAATGTGATTTTCAGCTCAGAAAGCTTGTTTCTGACATTCTAACAGCTCAATTAGAGCATTTTAGTGATGAACAGTTTTCTTTGTCAAAACTGACATTCTCATCATCCACTGATGCACTTTGTCACACAAAATGTAGTTCTCAGCTCAGAAAGCTTGTTTCTGACATTCTAACAGCTCAATTATTGCATTTCAGTAATGAACAGTGTTCTTTGTCAAAACGGACATTCTCATCATCCACTGATGCACTTTGTCAAAAAATGCAGTTTTCAGCTCAGAAAGCTTGTTTCTGACATTCTAACAGCTCAATTAGAGCATTTTAGTAATGAACAGTGTTCTTTGTCAAAACTGACATTCTCATCATCCACTGATGAACATTGTCACAAAATGCAGTTTTCAGCTCAGAAAGCTTGTTTCTGACATTCTAACAGCTCAATTAGAGCATTTTAGTAATGAACTGTGTTCTTTGTCAAAACTGACATTCTCATCATCCACTGATGCACTTTGTCACAAAATGCAGTTTTCAGCTCAGAAAGCTTGTTTCTGACATTCTAAAAGCTCAATTAGAGCATTTTAGTAATGAACAGTTTTCTTTATCAAAACTGACATTCTCATCATCCACTGATGCACTTTGTCACAAAATGTGGTTCTCAGCTCAGAAAGCTTGTTTCTGACATTCTAACAGCTCACTTAGAGCATTTTAGTAATGAACAGTGTTCTTTGTCAAAACTGACATTCTCATCATCCACTGATGAACTGTGTCACAAAATGCAGTTCTCAGCTCAGAAAGCTTGTTTCTGACATTCTAACAGCTCAATTAGAGCATTTCAGCGATGAGCAGTCTTCTTTGTCAAAACTGAATTTCTCATCATCCTCTGATGCACTTTGTCACAAAATGTGATTTTCAGCTCAGAAAGCTTGTTTCTGACATTCTAACAGCTCAATTAGAGCATTTTAGTAATGAACAGTGTTCTTTGTCAAAACTGACATTCTCATCATCCACTGTTGCACTTTGTCACAAAATGCAGTTTTCAGCTCAGAAAGCTTGTTTCTGACATTCTAACAGCTCACTTAGAGCATTTTAGTAATGAACAGTGTTCTTTGTCAAAACTGATATTCTCATCATCCACTGATGAACTGTGTCACAAAATGCAGTTTTCAGCTCAGAAAGCTTGTTTCTGACATTCTAACAGCTCACTTAGAGCATTTTAGTAATGAACAGTGTTCTTTGTCAAAACTGACATTCTCATCATCCACTGATGAACTGTGTCACAAAATGCAGTTTTCAGCTCAGAAAGCTTGTTTCTGACATTCTAACAGCTCAATTAGAGCATTTCAGCGATGAACTGTCTTCTTTGTCAAAACTGAATTTCTCATCATCCTCTGATGCACTTTGTCACAAAATGCAGTTTTCAGCTCAGAAAGCTTGTTTCTGACATTCTAACAGCTCAATTAGAGCATTTTAGTAATGAACAGTTTTCTTTGTCAAAACTGACATTCTCATCATCCACTGATGCACTTTGTCACAAAATGTAGTTCTCAGCTCAGAAAGCTTGTTTCTGACATTCTAACAGCTCAATTAGAGCATTTCAGTAATGAACAGTGTTCTTTTTCAAAACGGACATTCTCATCATCCGCTGATGCACTTTGTCACAAAATGCAGTTCTCAGCTCAGAAAGCTTGTTTCTGACATTCTAACAGCTCAATTAGAGCATTTCAGTGATGAACTGTCTTCTTTGTCAAAACTGAATTTCTCATCATCCTCTGATTGACTTTGTCACAAAATGTGATTTTCAGCTCAGAAAGCTTGTTTCTGACATTCTAACAGCTCAATTAGAGCATTTCAGTGATGAACTGTCTTCTTTGTCAAAACTGAATTTCTCATCATCCTCTGATGCACTTTGTAACAAAATGTGATTTTCAGCTCAGAAAGCTTGTTTCTGACATTCTAACAGCTCACTTAGAGCATTTTAGTAATGAACAGTGTTCTTTGTCAAAACTGACATTCTCATCATCCACTGATGAACTGTGTCACAAAATGCAGTTTTCAGCTCAGAAAGCTTGTTTCTGACATTCTAAAAGCTCAATTAGAGCATTTTAGTAATGAACAGTTTTCTTTATCAAAACTGACATTCTCATCATCCACTGATGCACTTTGTCACAAAATGTGGTTCTCAGCTCAGAAAGCTTGTTTCTGACATTCTAACAGCTCACTTAGAGCATTTTAGTAATGAACAGTGTTCTTTGTCAAAACTGACATTCTCATCATCCACTGATGAACTGTGTCACAAAATGCAGTTCTCAGCTCAGAAAGCTTGTTTCTGACATTCTAAAAGCTCAATTAGAGCATTTCAGCGATGAGCTGTCTTCTTTGTCAAAACTGAATTTCTCATCATCCTCTGATGCACTTTGTCACAAAATGTGATTTTCAGCTCAGAAAGCTTGTTTCTGACATTCTAACAGCTCAATTAGAGCATTTTAGTAATGAACAGTGTTCTTTGTCAAAACTGACATTCTCATCATCCACTGTTGCACTTTGTCACAAAATGCAGTTTTCAGCTCAGAAAGCTTGTTTCTGACATTCTAACAGCTCACTTAGAGCATTTTAGTAATGAACAGTGTTCTTTGTCAAAACTGACATTCTCATCATCCACTGATGAACTGTGTCACAAAATGCAGTTTTCAGCTCAGAAAGCTTGTTTCTGACATTCTAACAGCTCAATTAGAGCATTTCAGTGATGAACTGTCTTCTTTGTCAAAACTGAATTTCTCATCATCCTCTGATGCACTGTGTCACAAAATGTGATTTTCAGCTCAGAAAGCTTGTTTCTGACATTCTAACACCTCAATAAGAGCATTTCAGTGATGAACTGTCTTCTTTGTCAAAACTGAATTTCTCATCATCCTCTGATGCACTTTGTCACAAAATGTGATTTTCAGCTCAGAAAGCTTGTTTCTGACATTCTAACACCTCAATTAGAGCATTTCAGTGATGAACTGTCTTCTTTGTCAAAACTGAATTTCTCATCATCCTCTGATGCACTTTGTCACAAAATGTGATTTTCAGCTCAGAAAGCTTGTTTCTGACATTCTAACAGCTCAATAAGAGCATTTTAGTGATGAACAGTTTTCTTTGTCAAAACTGACATTCTCATCATCCACTGATGCACTTTGTCACACAAAATGTAGTTCTCAGCTCAGAAAGCTTGTTTCTGACATTCTAACAGCTCAATTATTGCATTTCAGTAATGAACAGTGTTCTTTGTCAAAACGGACATTCTCATCATCCACTTATGCACTTTGTCACAAAATGCAGTTCTCAGCTCAGAAAGCTTGTTTCTGACATTCCAACAGCTCAATTAGAGCATTTCAGTGATGAACTGTCTTCTTTGTCAAAACTGACATTCTCATCATCCACTGATGCACTTTGTCACAAAATGTGGTTCTCAGCTCAGAAAGCTTGTTTCTGACATTCTAACAGCTCACTTAGAGCATTTCAGTAATGAACAGTGTTCTTTGTCAAAACTGACATTCTCATCATCCACTGATGAACTGTGTCACAAAATGCAGTTCTCAGCTCAGAAAGCTTGTTTCTGACATTCTAAAAGCTCAATTAGAGCATTTTAGTAATGAACAGTTTTCTTTATCAAAACTGACATTCTCATCATCCACTGATGCACTTTGTCACAAAATGTGGTTCTCAGCTCAGAAAGCTTGTTTCTGACATTCTAACAGCTCACTTAGAGCATTTTAGTAATGAACAGTGTTCTTTGTCAAAACTGACATTCTCATCATCCACTGATGAACTGTGTCACAAAATGCAGTTCTCAGCTCAGAAAGCTTGTTTCTGACATTCTAAAAGCTCAATTAGAGCATTTCAGCGATGAGCTGTCTTCTTTGTCAAAACTGAATTTCTCATCATCCTCTGATGCACTTTGTCACAAAATGTGGTTCTCAGCTCAGAAAGCTTGTTTCTGACATTCTAACAGCTCAATTATTGCATTTCAGTAATGAACAGTGTTCTTTGTCAAAACGGACATTCTCATCATCCACTTATGCACTTTGTCACAAAATGCAGTTCTCAGCTCAGAAAGCTTGTTTCTGACATTCCAACAGCTCAATTAGAGCATTTCAGTGATGAACTGTCTTCTTTGTCAAAACTGACATTCTCATCATCCACTGATGCACTTTGTCACAAAATGTGGTTCTCAGCTCAGAAAGCTTGTTTCTGACATTCTAACAGCTCACTTAGAGCATTTCAGTAATGAACAGTGTTCTTTGTCAAAACTGACATTCTCATCATCCACTGATGAACTGTGTCACAAAATGCAGTTCTCAGCTCAGAAAGCTTGTTTCTGACATTCTAAAAGCTCAATTAGAGCATTTTAGTAATGAACAGTTTTCTTTATCAAAACTGACATTCTCATCATCCACTGATGCACTTTGTCACAAAATGTGGTTCTCAGCTCAGAAAGCTTGTTTCTGACATTCTAACAGCTCACTTAGAGCATTTTAGTAATGAACAGTGTTCTTTGTCAAAACTGACATTCTCATCATCCACTGATGAACTGTGTCACAAAATGCAGTTCTCAGCTCAGAAAGCTTGTTTCTGACATTCTAAAAGCTCAATTAGAGCATTTCAGCGATGAGCTGTCTTCTTTGTCAAAACTGAATTTCTCATCATCCTCTGATGCACTTTGTCACAAAATGTGATTTTCAGCTCAGAAAGCTTGTTTCTGACATTCTAACAGCTCAATTAGAGCATTTTAGTAATGAACAGTGTTCTTTGTCAAAACTGACATTCTCATCATCCACTGTTGCACTTTGTCACAAAATGCAGTTTTCAGCTCAGAAAGCTTGTTTCTGACATTCTAACAGCTCACTTAGAGCATTTTAGTAATGAACAGTGTTCTTTGTCAAAACTGACATTCTCATCATCCACTTATGAACTGTGTCACAAAATGCAGTTTTCAGCTCAGAAAGCTTGTTTCTGACATTCTAACAGCTCAATTAGAGCATTTTAGTAATGAACAGTTTTCTTTGTCAAAACTGACATTCTCATCATCCACTGTTGCACTTTGTCACAAAATGTGATTTTTAGCTCAGAAAGCTTGTTTCTGACATTCTAACAGCTCAATTAGAGCATTTCAGTGATGAACTGTCTTCTTTGTCAAAACTGAATTTCTCATCATCCTCTGATGCACTGTGTCACAAAATGTGATTTTCAGCTCAGAAAGCTTGTTTCTGACATTCTAACACCTCAATAAGAGCATTTCAGTGATGAACTGTCTTCTTTGTCAAAACTGAATTTCTCATCATCCTCTGATGCACTTTGTCACAAAATGTGATTTTCAGCTCAGAAAGCTTGTTTCTGACATTCTAACACCTCAATTAGAGCATTTCAGTGATGAACTGTCTTCTTTGTCAAAACTGAATTTCTCATCATCCTCTGATGCACTTTGTCACAAAATGTGATTTTCAGCTCAGAAAGCTTGTTTCTGACATTCTAACAGCTCAATAAGAGCATTTTAGTGATGAACAGTTTTCTTTGTCAAAACTGACATTCTCATCATCCACTGATGCACTTTGTCACACAAAATGTAGTTCTCAGCTCAGAAAGCTTGTTTCTGACATTCTAACAGCTCAATTATTGCATTTCAGTAATGAACAGTGTTCTTTGTCAAAACGGACATTCTCATCATCCACTTATGCACTTTGTCACAAAATGCAGTTCTCAGCTCAGAAAGCTTGTTTCTGACATTCCAACAGCTCAATTAGAGCATTTCAGTGATGAACTGTCTTCTTTGTCAAAACTGAATTTCTCATCATCCTCTGATGCACTTTGTCACAAAATGTGATTTTCAGCTCAGAAAACTTGTTTCTGACATTCTAACAGCTCAATTAGAGCATTTCAGTGATGAACTGTCTTCTTTGTCAAAACTGAATTTCTCATCATCCTCTGATGCCCTTTGTCACAAAATGTGATTTTCAGCTCAGAAAGCTTGTTTCTGATATTCTAACAGCTCAATTAGAGCATTTCAGCGATGAACTGTCTTCTTTGTCAAAACTGAATTTCTCATCATCCTCTGATGCACTTTGTCACAAAAAGTGATTTTCAGCTCATAAAGCTTGTTTCTGACATTCTAACAGCTCAATTAGAGTATTTTGGTAATGAACAGTGTTCTTTGTCAAAACTGAATTTCTCATCATCCACTGTTGCACTTTGTCACAAAATGCAGTTTTCAGCTCAGAAAGCTTGTTTCTGACATTCTAACACATCAATTACAGCATTTCAGTGATGAACTGTCTTCTTTGTCAAAACTGAATTTCTCATCATCCTCTGATGCACTTTGTCACAAAATGTGATTTTCAGCTCAGAAAGCTTGTTTCTGACATTCTAACACATCAATTACAGCATTTCAGTGATGAACTGTCTTCTTTGTCAAAACTGAATTTCTCATCATCCTCTGATGCACTTTGTCACAAAATGTGATTTTCAGCTCAGAAAGCTTGTTTCTGACATTCTAACAGCTCAATTACAGCATTTCAGTGATGAACTGTCTTCTTTGTCAAAACTGAATTTCTCATCATCCTCTGATGCACTTTGTCAAAAAATGTGATTTTCAGCTCAGAAAGCTTGTTTCTGACATTCTAACAGCTCAATTAGAGCATTTTAGTAATGAACAGTGTTCTTTGTCAAAACTGACATTCTCATCATCCACTGTTGCACATTGTCACAAAATGTGATTTTCAGCTCAGAAAGCTTGTTTCTGACATTCTAACACCTCAATTAGAGCATTTCAGTGATGAACTGTCTTCTTTGTCAAAACTGAATTTCTCATCATCCTCTGATGCACTTTGTCACAAAATGTGATTTTCAGCTCAGAAAGCTTGTTTCTGACATTCTAACAGCTCACTTAGAGCATTTTAGTGATGAACTGTCTTCTTTGTCAAAACTGAATTTCTCATCATCCTCTGATGCACTTTGTCACAAAATGTGATTTTTAGCTCAGAAAGCTTGTTTCTGACATTCTAACAGCTCAATTAGAGCATTTTAGTAATGAACAGTGTTCTTTGTCAAAACTGACATTCTCATCATCCACTGATGAACTGTGTCACAAAATGCAGTTCTCAGCTCAGAAAGCTTGTTTCTGACATTCTAACAGCTCAATTAGAGCATTTCAGCGATGAACTGTCTTCTTTGTCAAAACTGAATTTCTCATCATCCTCTGATGCACTTTGTCACAAAATGCAGTTTTCAGCTCAGAAAGCTTGTTTCTGACATTCTAACAGCTCAATTAGAGCATTTTAGTAATGAACAGTTTTCTTTGTCAAAACTGACATTCTCATCATCCACTGATGCACTTTGTCACAAAATGTAGTTCTCAGCTCAGAAAGCTTGTTTCTGACATTCTAACAGCTCAATTAGAGCATTTCAGTAATGAACAGTGTTCTTTTTCAAAACGGACATTCTCATCATCCGCTGATGCACTTTGTCACAAAATGCAGTTCTCAGCTCAGAAAGCTTGTTTCTGACATTCTAACAGCTCAATTAGAGCATTTCAGTGAAGAACTGTCTTCTTTGTCAAAACTGAATTTCTCATCATCCTCTGATGGACTTTGTCACAAAATGTGATTTTCAGCTCAGAAAGCTTGTTTCTGACATTCTAACAGCTCAATTAGAGCATTTCAGTGATGAACTGTCTTCTTTGTCAAAACTGAATTTCTCATCATCCTCTGATGCACTTTGTAACAAAATGTGATTTTCAGCTCAGAAAGCTTGTTTCTGACATTCTAACACCTCAATTAGAGCATTTTAGTAATGAACAGTGTTCTTTGTCAAAACTGACATTCTCATCATCCACTGTTGCACTTTGTCACAAAATGCAGTTTTCAGCTCAGAAAGCTTGTTTCTAACATTATAACAGCTCAATTAGAGCATTTCAGCGATGAACTGTCTTCTTTGTCAAAACTGAATTTCTCATCATCCTCTGATGCACTTTGTCACAAAATGTGATTTTCAGCTCATAAAGCTTGTTTCTGACATTCTAACAGCTCAATTAGAGTATTTTGGTAATGAACAGTGTTCTTTGTCAAAACTGACATTCTCATCATCCACTGTTGCACTTTGTCACAAAATACAGTTTTCAGCTCAGAAAGCTTGTTTCTGACATTCTAACAGCTCACTTAGAGCATTTTAGTAATGAACAGTGTTCTTTGTCAAAACTGAAATTCTCATCATCCACTGATGAACTGTGTCACAAAATGCAGTTCTCAGCTCAGAAAGCTTGTTTCTGACATTCTAACAGCTCAATTAGAGCATTTCAGCGATGAACTGTCTTCATTGTCAAAACTGAATTTCTCATCATCCTCTGATGCACTTTGTCACAAAATGTGATTTTCAGCTCAGAAAGCTTGTTTCTGACATTCTAACACATCAATTACAGCATTTTAGTAATGAACAGTGTTCTTTGTCAAAACTGACATTCTCATCATCCACTGTTGCACTTTGTCACAAAATGTGATTTTCAGCTCAGAAAGCTTGTTTCTGACATTCTAACAGCTCAATTATAGCATTTCAGTGATGAACTGTCTTCTTTGTCAAAACTGAATTTCTCATCATCCTCTGATGCACTTTGTCACAAAATGTGATTTTCAGCTCAGAAAGCTTGTTTCTGACATTCTAACACCTCAATTAGAGCATTTCAGTGATGAACTGTCTTCTTTGTCAAAACTGAATTTCTCATCATCCTCTGATGCACTTTGTCACAAAATGTGATTTTCAGCTCAAAAAGCTTGTTTCTGACATTCTAACAGCTCAATTAGAGCATTTTAGTAATGAACAGTGTTCTTTGTCAAAACTGACATTCTCATCATCCACTGTTGCACTTTGTCACAAAATGCAGTTTTCAGCTCAGAAAGCTTGTTTCTGACATTCTAACAGCTCACTTAGAGCATTTTAGTAATGAACTGTGTTCTTTGTCAAACTGACATTCTCATCATCCACTGATGAACTGTGTCACACAATGCGGTTTTCAGCTCAGAAAGCTTGTTTCTGACATTCTAACAGCTCAATTAGAGCATTTTTGTAATGAACAGTGTTCTTTGTCAATACTGACATTCTCATCATCCACTGATGCACTTTGTCACAAAATGCATTTTTTAGCCCAGAAAGCTTGTTTCTGTCATTCTAACAGCTCAATCAGAGCATTTTAGTAATGAAGAGTTTTCTATATCAAAACTGACATTCTCATCATCCACTGATGCACTTTGTCACAAAATGCAGTTTTCAGCTCAGAAAGCTTGTTTCTGACATTCTAACAGCTCAATTAGAGCATTTTAGTAATGAACAGTTTTCTTTGTCAAAACTGACATTCTCATCATCCACTGATGCACTTTGTCACATAATGTAGTTCTCAGCTCAGAAAGCTTGTTTCAGACATTCTAACAGCTCAATTAGAGCATTTCAGTAATGAACAGTGTTCTTTGTCAAAACGGACATTCTCATCATCCACTGATGCCCTTTGTCAAAAAATGCAGTTCTCAGCTCATAAAGCTTGTTTCTGACATTCTAACAGCTCAATTAGAGAATTTTAGTAATGAACAGTGTTCTTTGTCAAAACTGACATTCTCATCATCCACTGATGAACTGTGTCACAAAATGCAGTTTTCAGCTCAGAAAGCTTGTTTCTGACATTCTAACAGCTCAATTAGAGCATTTCAGTAATGAACAGTGTTCTTTGTCAAAACGGACATTCTCATCATCCACTGATGCACTTTGTCAAAAAATGCAGTTCTCAGCTCATAAAGCTTGTTTCTGACATTCTAACAGCTCAATTAGAGAATTTTAGTAATGAACAGTGTTCTTTGTCAATACTGACATTCTCATCATCCTCTGATGCACTTTGTCACAAAATGTGTTTTTCAGCTCAGAAAGCTTGTTTCTGACATTCTAACAGCTCAATTAGAGCATTTTAGTAATGAACAGTGTTCTTTGTCAAAACTGACATTCTCATCATCCACTGATGAACTGTGTCACAAAATGAAGTTTTCAGCTCAGAAAGCTTGTTTCTGACATTCTAACAGCTCATTTAGAGCATTTCAGTAATGAACAGTGTTCTTTGTCAAAACTGACATTTTCATCAAACACTGATGCACTTTGTCACAAAATGCAGTTCCCAGCTCAGAAAGCTTGTTTCTGACATTCTAACAGCTCATTTAGAGCATTTCAGTAATGAACAGTGTTCTTTGTCAAAACTGACATTCTCATCATCCACTGATGCACTTTGTCACAAAATGCAGTTCCCAGCTCAGAAAGCTTGTTTCTGACATTCTAACAGCTCAATCAGAGCATTTTAGTAATGAAGAGTTTTCTATGTCAAAACTGACATTCTCATCATCCACTGATGAACTTTGTCACAAAATGCAGTTTTCAGCTTAGAAAGCTTGTTTCTGACATTCTAACAGCTCAATTAGAGCATTTTAGTAATGAACTGTGTTCTTTGTCAAAACTGACATTCTCATCATCCACTGATGCACTTTGTCACAAAATGCAGTTTTCATCTCAGAAAGCTTGTTTCTGACATTCTAACAGCTCAATTAGAGCATTTCAGTGATGAACTGTCTTCTTTGTCAAAACTGACATTCTCATCATCCACTGATGAACTGTGTCACAAAATGCAGTTCTCAGCTCAGAAAGCTTGTTTCTGACATTCTAACAGCTCAATTAGAGCATTTTAGTAATGAACAGTTTTCTTTGTCAAAACTGACATTCTCATCATCCACTGATGCACTTTGTCACAAAATGTAGTTCTCAGCTCAGAAAGCTTGTTTCTGACATTCTAACAGCTCAATTAGAGCATTTCAGCGATGAACTGTCTTCTTTGTCAAAACTGAACTTCTCATCATCCTCTGATGCACTTTGTCACAAAATGTGATTTTCAGCTCAGAAAGCTTGTTTCTGACATTCTAACAGCTCAATTAGAGCATTTTAGTAATGAACAGTGTTCTTTGTCAAAACTGACATTCTCATCATCCACTGATGAACTGTGTCACAAAATGCAGTTTTCAGCTCAGAAAGCTTGTTTCTGACATCCTAACAGCTCAATTAGAGCATTTTAGTAATGAACAGTGTTCTTTGTCAAAACTGACATTTTCATCATCCACTGATCCACTTTGTCACAAAATGCAGTTCTCAGCTCAGAAAGCTTGTTTCTGACATTCTAACAGCTCAATTAGAGCATTTCAGTGATGAACTGTCTTCTTTGTCAAAACTGAATTTCTCATCATCCTCTGATGCACTTTGTCACAAAATGTGATTTTCAGCTCAGAAAGCTTGTTTCTGACATTCTAACAGCTCAATTAGAGCATTTCAGCGATGAACTGTCTTCTTTGTCAAAACTGACATTCTCATCATCCACTGTTGCACTTTGTCACAAAATGCAGTTTTCAGCTCAGAAAGCTTGTTTCTGACATTCTAACAGCTCAATTAGAGCATTTCAGTGATGAACTGTCTTCTTTGTCAAAACTGAATTTCTCATCATCCTCTGATGCACTTTGTCACAAAATGTGATTTTCAGCTCAGAAAGCTTGTTTCTGACATTCTAACACCTCAATTAGAGCATTTCAGTGATGAACTGTCTTCTTTGTCAAAACTGACATTCTCATCATCCACTGTTGCACTTTGTCACAAAATGTGATTTTCAGCTCAGAAAGCTTGTTTCTGACATTCTAACAGCTCATTTAGAGCATTTCAGTGATGAACTGTCTTCTTTGTCAAAACTGAATTTCTCATCATCCTCTGATGCACTTTGTCACATAATGTGATTTTCAGTTCAGAAAGCTTGTTTCTGACATTCTAACACCTCAATTAGAGCATTTCAGTGATGAACTGTCTTCTTTGTCAAAACTGAATTTCTCATCATCCTCTGATGCACTTTGTCACAAAATGTGATTTTCAGCTCAGAAAGCTTGTTTCTGACATTCTAACAGCTCAATTAGAGCATTTTAGTAATGAACAGTGTTCTTTGTCAAAACTGACATTCTCATCATCCACTGATGAACTGTGTCACAAAATGCAGTTTTCAGCTCAGAAAGCTTGTTTCTGACATCCTAACAGCTCAATTAGAGCATTTTAGTAATGAACAGTGTTCTTTGTCAAAACTGACATTTTCATCATCCACTGATGCACTTTGTCACAAAATGCAGTTTTCAGCTCAGAAAGCTTGTTTCTGACATTCTAACAGCTCATTTAGAGCATTTCAGTAATGAACAGTGTTCTTTGTCAAAACTGACATTCTCATCATCCACTGATGAACATTGTCACAAAATGCAGTTTTCAGCTCAGAAAGCTTGTTTCTGACATTCTAACAGCTCAATTAGAGCATTTTAGTAATGAACTGTGTTCTTTGTCAAAACTGACATTCTCATCATCCACTGATGCACTTTGTCACAAAATGAAGTTTTCAGCTCAGAAAGCTTTTTTCTGACATTCTAACAGCTCAATTAGAGCATTTCAGTGATGAACTGTCTTCTTTGTCAAAACTGAATTTCTCATCATCCTCTGATGCACTTTGTCACAAAATGTGATTTTCAGCTCAGAAAGCTTGTTTCTGACATTCTAACAGCTCAATTAGAGCATTTCAGTAATGAACAGTGTTCTTTGTCAAAACGGACATTCTCATCATCCACTGATGCACTTTGTCAAAAAATGCAGTTTTCAGCTCAGAAAGCTTGTTTCTGACATTCTAACAGCTCAATTAGAGCATTTTAGTAATGAACAGTGTTCTTTGTCAAAACTGACATTCTCATCATCCACTGATGCACTTTGTCACAAAATGCAGTTCTCAGCTCAGAAAGCTTTTTTCTGACATTCTAACAGCTCAATTAGAGCATTTCAGTGATGAACTGTCTTCTTTGTCAAAACTGAATTTCTCATCATCCTCTGATGCACTTTGTCACAAAATGTGATTTTTAGCTCAGAAAGCTTGTTTCTGACATTCTAACAGCTCAATTAGAGCATTTCAGTGATGAACTGTCTTCTTTGTCAAAACTGAATTTCTCATCATCCTCTGATGCACTGTGTCACAAAATGTGATTTTCAGCTCAGAAAGCTTGTTTCTGACATTCTAACACCTCAATTAGAGCATTTCAGTGATGAACTGTCTTCTTTGTCAAAACTGAATTTCTCATCATCCTCTGATGCACTTTGTCACAAAATGTGATTTTCAGCTCAGAAAGCTTGTTTCTGACATTCTAACACCTCAATTAGAGCATTTCAGTGATGAACTGTCTTCTTTGTCAAAACTGAATTTCTCATCATCCTCTGATGCACTTTGTCACAAAATGTGATTTTCAGCTCAGAAAGCTTGTTTCTGACATTCTAACAGCTCAATTAGAGCATTTTAGTGATGAACAGTTTTCTTTGTCAAAACTGACATTCTCATCATCCACTGATGCACTTTGTCACACAAAATGTAGTTCTCAGCTCAGAAAGCTTGTTTCTGACATTCTAACAGCTCAATTATTGCATTTCAGTAATGAACAGTGTTCTTTGTCAAAACGGACATTCTCATCATCCACTGATGCACTTTGTCAAAAAATGCAGTTTTCAGCTCAGAAAGCTTGTTTCTGACATTCTAACAGCTCAATTAGAGCATTTTAGTAATGAACAGTGTTCTTTGTCAAAACTGACATTGTCATCATCCACTGATGCACTTTGTCACAAAATGCAGTTTTCAGCTCAGAAAGCTTGTTTCTGACATTCTAACAGCTCAATTAGAGCATTTTAGTAATGAACAGTGTTCTTTGTCAAAACTGACATTGTCATCATCCATTGATGCACTTTGCCACAAAATGCAGTTTTCAGCTCAGAAAGCTTGTTTCTGACATTCTAACAGCTCAATCAGAGCATTTTAGTAATGAACAGTGTTCTTTATCAAAACTGACATTCTCATCATCCACTGATGAACTGTGTCACAAAATGCAGTTTTCAGCTCAGAAAGCTTGTTTCTGACATTCTAAAAGCTCAATTAGAGCATTTTAGTAATGAACAGTTTTCTTTATCAAAACTGACATTCTCATCATCCACTGATGCACTTTGTCACAAAATGTGGTTCTCAGCTCAGAAAGCTTGTTTCTGACATTCTAACAGCTCACTTAGAGCATTTTAGTAATGAACAGTGTTCTTTGTCAAAACTGACATTCTCATCATCCACTGATGAACTGTGTCACAAAATGCAGTTCTCAGCTCAGAAAGCTTGTTTCTGACATTCTAACAGCTCAATTAGAACATTTCAGCGATGAGCAGTCTTCTTTGTCAAAACTGAATTTCTCATCATCCTCTGATGCACTTTGTCACAAAATGTGATTTTCAGCTCAAAAAGCTTGTTTCTGACATTCTAACAGCTCAATTAGAGCATTTTAGTAATGAACAGTGTTCTTTGTCAAAACTGACATTCTCATCATCCACTGTTGCACTTTGTCACAAAATGCAGTTTTCAGCTCAGAAAGCTTGTTTCTGACATTCTAACAGCTCACTTAGAGCATTTTAGTAATGAACAGTGTTCTTTGTCAAAACTGACATTCTCATCATCCACTGATGAACTGTGTCACAAAATGCAGTTTTCAGCTCAGAAAGCTTGTTTCTGACATTCTAACAGCTCAATTAGAGCATTTTAGTAATGAACAGTGTTCTTTGTCAAAACTGACATTCTCATCATCCACTGTTGCACTTTGTCACAAAATGTGATTTTTAGCTCAGAAAGCTTGTTTCTGACATTCTAACAGCTCAATTAGAGCATTTCAGTAATGAACTGTCTTCTTTGTCAAAACTGAATTTCTCATCATCCTCTGATGCACTGTGTCACAAAATGTGATTTTCAGCTCAGAAAGCTTGTTTCTGACATTCTAACACCTCAATTAGAGCATTTCAGTGATGAACTGTCTTCTTTGTCAAAACTGAATTTCTCATCATCCTCTGATGCACTTTGTCACAAAATGTGATTTTCAGCTCAGAAAGCTTGTTTCTGACATTCTAACACCTCAATTAGAGCATTTCAGTGATGAACTGTCTTCTTTGTCAAAACTGAATTTCTCATCATCCTCTGATGCACTTTGACACAAAATGCAGTTTTCAGCTCAGAAAGCTTGTTTCTGACATTCTAACAGCTCACTTAGAGCATTTTAGTAATGAACAGTGTTCTTTGTCAAAACTGACATTCTCATCATCCACTGATGAACTGTGTCACAAAATGCAGTTCTCAGCTCAGAAAGCTTGTTTCTGACATTCTAACAGCTCAATTAGAGCATTTCAGCGATGAACTGTCTTCTTTGTCAAAACTGAATTTCTCATCATCCTCTGATGCACTTTGTCACAAAATGCAGTTTTCAGCTCAGAAAGCTTGTTTCTGACATTCTAACAGCTCAATTAGAGCATTTTAGTAATGAACAGTTTTCTTTGTCAAAACTGACATTCTCATCATCCACTGATGCACTTTGTCACAAAACGTAGTTCTCAGCTCAGAAAGCTTGTTTCTGACATTCTAACAGCTCAATTAGAGCATTTCAGTAATGAACAGTGTTCTTATTCAAAACGGACATTCTCATCATCCGCTGATGCACTTTGTCACAAAATGCAGTTCTCAGCTCAGAAAGCTTGTTTCTGACATTCTAACAGCTCAATTAGAGCATTTCAGTGATGAACTGTCTTCTTTGTCAAAACTGAATTTCTCATCATCCTCTGATGGACTTTGTCACAAAATGTGATTTTCAGCTCAGAAAGCTTGTTTCTGACATTCTAACAGCTCAATTAGAGCATTTCAGTGATGAACTGTCTTCTTTGTCAAAACTGAATTTCTCATCATCCTCTGATGCACTTTGTCACAAAATGCAGTTTTCAGCTCAGAAAGCTTGTTTCTGACATTCTAACAGCTCACTTAGAGCATTTTAGTAATGAACAGTGTTCTTTGTCAAAACTGACATTCTCATCATCCACTGATGAACTGTGTCACAAAATGCAGTTTTCAGCTCAGAAAGCTTGTTTCTGACATTCTAACAGCTCAATTAGAGCATTTTAGTAATGAACAGTGTTCTTTGTCAAAACTGACATTCTCATCATCCACTGTTGCACTTTGTCACAAAATGTGATTTTTAGCTCAGAAAGCTTGTTTCTGACATTCTAACAGCTCAATTAGAGCATTTCAGTGATGAACTGTCTTCTTTGTCAAAACTGAATTTCTCATCATCCTCTGATGCACTTTGTCACAAAATGTGATTTTCAGCTCAGAAAGCTTGTTTCTGACATTCTAACACCTCAATTAGAGCATTTCAGTGATGAACTGTCTTCTTTGTCAAAACTGAATTTCTCATCATCCTCTGATGCACTTTGTCACAAAATGTGATTTTTAGCTCAGAAAGCTTGTTTCTGACATTCTAACAGCTCAATTAGAGCATTTCAGTGATGAACTGTCTTCTTTGTCAAAACTGAATTTCTCATCATCCTCTGATGCACTGTGTCACAAAATGTGATTTTCAGCTCAGAAAGCTTGTTTCTGACATTCTAACACCTCAATTAGAGCATTTCAGTGATGAACTGTCTTCTTTGTCAAAACTGAATTTCTCATCATCCTCTGATGCACTTTGTCACAAAATGTGATTTTCAGCTCAGAAAGCTTGTTTCTGACATTCTAACACCTCAATTAGAGCATTTCAGTGATGAACTGTCTTCTTTGTCAAAACTGATTTTCTCATCATCCTCTGATGCACTTTGTCACAAAATGTGATTTTCAGCTCAGAAAGCTTGTTTCTGACATTCTAACAGCTCAATTAGAGCATTTTAGTGATGAACAGTTTTCTTTGTCAAAACTGACATTCTCATCATCCACTGATGCACTTTGTCACACAAAATGTAGTTCTCAGCTCAGAAAGCTTGTTTCTGACATTCTAACAGCTCAATTATTGCATTTCAGTAATGAACAGTGTTCTTTGTCAAAACGGACATTGTCATCATCCACTGATGCACTTTGTCAAAAAATGCAGTTTTCAGCTCAGAAAGCTTGTTTCTGACATTCTAACAGCTCAATTAGAGCATTTTAGTAATGAACAGTGTTCTTTGTCAAAACTGACATTCTCATCATCCACTGATGAACATTGTCACAAAATGCAGTTTTCAGCTCAGAAAGCTTGTTTCTGACATTCTAACAGCTCAATTAGAGCATTTTAGTAATGAACAGTTTTCTTTATCAAAACCGACATTCTCATCATCCACTGATGCACTTTGTCACAAAATGTGGTTCTCAGCTCAGAAAGCTTGTTTCTGACATTCTAACAGCTCACTTAGAGCATTTTAGTAATGAACAGTGTTCTTTGTCAAAACTGACATTCTCATCATCCACTGATGAACTGTGTCACAAAATGCAGTTCTCAGCTCAGAAAGCTTGTTTCTGACATTCTAAAAGCTCAATTAGAGCATTTCAGCGATGAGCTGTCTTCTTTGTCAAAACTGAATTTCTCATCATCCTCTGATGCACTTTGTCACAAAATGTGATTTTCAGCTCAGAAAGCTTGTTTCTGACATTCTAACAGCTCAATTAGAGCATTTTAGTAATGAACAGTGTTCTTTGTCAAAACTGACATTCTCATCATCCACTGTTGCACTTTGTCACAAAATGCAGTTTTCAGCTCAGAAAGCTTGTTTCTGACATTCTAACAGCTCACTTAGAGCATTTTAGTAATGAACAGTGTTCTTTGTCAAAACTGACATTCTCATCATCCACTTATGAACTGTGTCACAAAATGCAGTTTTCAGCTCAGAAAGCTTGTTTCTGACATTCTAACAGCTCAATTAGAGCATTTTAGTAATGAACAGTTTTCTTTGTCAAAACTGACATTCTCATCATCCACTGTTGCACTTTGTCACAAAATGTGATTTTTAGCTCAGAAAGCTTGTTTCTGACATTCTAACAGCTCAATTAGAGCATTTCAGTGATGAACTGTCTTCTTTGTCAAAACTGAATTTCTCATCATCCTCTGATGCACTGTGTCACAAAATGTGATTTTCAGCTCAGAAAGCTTGTTTCTGACATTCTAACACCTCAATAAGAGCATTTCAGTGATGAACTGTCTTCTTTGTCAAAACTGAATTTCTCATCATCCTCTGATGCACTTTGTCACAAAATGTGATTTTCAGCTCAGAAAGCTTGTTTCTGACATTCTAACACCTCAATTAGAGCATTTCAGTGATGAACTGTCTTCTTTGTCAAAACTGAATTTCTCATCATCCTCTGATGCACTTTGTCACAAAATGTGATTTTCAGCTCAGAAAGCTTGTTTCTGACATTCTAACAGCTCAATAAGAGCATTTTAGTGATGAACAGTTTTCTTTGTCAAAACTGACATTCTCATCATCCACTGATGCACTTTGTCACACAAAATGTAGTTCTCAGCTCAGAAAGCTTGTTTCTGACATTCTAACAGCTCAATTATTGCATTTCAGTAATGAACAGTGTTCTTTGTCAAAACGGACATTCTCATCATCCACTTATGCACTTTGTCACAAAATGCAGTTCTCAGCTCAGAAAGCTTGTTTCTGACATTCCAACAGCTCAATTAGAGCATTTCAGTGATGAACTGTCTTCTTTGTCAAAACTGAATTTCTCATCATCCTCTGATGCACTTTGTCACAAAATGTGATTTTCAGCTCAGAAAACTTGTTTCTGACATTCTAACAGCTCAATTAGAGCATTTCAGTGATGAACTGTCTTCTTTGTCAAAACTGAATTTCTCATCATCCTCTGATGCCCTTTGTCACAAAATGTGATTTTCAGCTCAGAAAGCTTGTTTCTGATATTCTAACAGCTCAATTAGAGCATTTCAGCGATGAACTGTCTTCTTTGTCAAAACTGAATTTCTCATCATCCTCTGATGCACTTTGTCACAAAAAGTGATTTTCAGCTCATAAAGCTTGTTTCTGACATTCTAACAGCTCAATTAGAGTATTTTGGTAATGAACAGTGTTCTTTGTCAAAACTGAATTTCTCATCATCCACTGTTGCACTTTGTCACAAAATGCAGTTTTCAGCTCAGAAAGCTTGTTTCTGACATTCTAACACATCAATTACAGCATTTCAGTGATGAACTGTCTTCTTTGTCAAAACTGAATTTCTCATCATCCTCTGATGCACTTTGTCACAAAATGTGATTTTCAGCTCAGAAAGCTTGTTTCTGACATTCTAACACATCAATTACAGCATTTCAGTGATGAACTGTCTTCTTTGTCAAAACTGAATTTCTCATCATCCTCTGATGCACTTTGTCACAAAATGTGATTTTCAGCTCAGAAAGCTTGTTTCTGACATTCTAACAGCTCAATTACAGCATTTCAGTGATGAACTGTCTTCTTTGTCAAAACTGAATTTCTCATCATCCTCTGATGCACTTTGTCAAAAAATGTGATTTTCAGCTCAGAAAGCTTGTTTCTGACATTCTAACAGCTCAATTAGAGCATTTTAGTAATGAACAGTGTTCTTTGTCAAAACTGACATTCTCATCATCCACTGTTGCACATTGTCACAAAATGTGATTTTCAGCTCAGAAAGCTTGTTTCTGACATTCTAACACCTCAATTAGAGCATTTCAGTGATGAACTGTCTTCTTTGTCAAAACTGAATTTCTCATCATCCTCTGATGCACTTTGTCACAAAATGTGATTTTCAGCTCAGAAAGCTTGTTTCTGACATTCTAACAGCTCACTTAGAGCATTTTAGTAATGAACTGTGTTCTTTGTCAAAACTGACATTCTCATCATCCACTGATGAACTGTGTCACAAAATGCGGTTTTCAGCTCAGAAAGCTTGTTTCTGACATTCTAACAGCTCAATTAGAGCATTTTAGTAATGAACAGTGTTCTTTGTCAAAACTGACATTCTCATCATCCACTGATGAACTTTGTCACAAAATGAAGTTTTCAGCTCAGAAAGCTTTTTTCTGACATTCTAACAGCTCAATTAGAGCATTTCAGTGATGAACTGTCTTCTTTGTCAAAACTGAATTTCTCATCATCCTCTGATGCACTTTGTCACAAAATGTGATTTTTAGCTCAGAAAGCTTGTTTCTGACATTCTAACAGCTCAATTAGAGCATTTTAGTAATGAACAGTGTTCTTTGTCAAAACTGACATTCTCATCATCCACTGATGAACTGTGTCACAAAATGCAGTTCTCAGCTCAGAAAGCTTGTTTCTGACATTCTAACAGCTCAATTAGAGCATTTCAGCGATGAACTGTCTTCTTTGTCAAAACTGAATTTCTCATCATCCTCTGATGCACTTTGTCACAAAATGCAGTTTTCAGCTCAGAAAGCTTGTTTCTGACATTCTAACAGCTCAATTAGAGCATTTTAGTAATGAACAGTTTTCTTTGTCAAAACTGACATTCTCATCATCCACTGATGCACTTTGTCACAAAATGTAGTTCTCAGCTCAGAAAGCTTGTTTCTGACATTCTAACAGCTCAATTAGAGCATTTCAGTAATGAACAGTGTTCTTTTTCAAAACGGACATTCTCATCATCCGCTGATGCACTTTGTCACAAAATGCAGTTCTCAGCTCAGAAAGCTTGTTTCTGACATTCTAACAGCTCAATTAGAGCATTTCAGTGATGAACTGTCTTCTTTGTCAAAACTGAATTTCTCATCATCCTCTGATGGACTTTGTTTCAAAATGTGATTTTCAGCTCAGAAAGCTTGTTTCTGACATTCTAACAGCTCAATTAGAGCATTTCAGTGATGAACTGTCTTCTTTGTCAAAACTGAATTTCTCATCATCCTCTGATGCACTTTGTAACAAAATGTGATTTTCAGCTCAGAAAGCTTGTTTCTGACATTCTAACACCTCAATTAGAGCATTTTAGTAATGAACAGTGTTCTTTGTCAAAACTGACATTCTCATCATCCACTGTTGCACTTTGTCACAAAATGCAGTTTTCAGCTCAGAAAGCTTGTTTCTAACATTCTAACAGCTCAATTAGAGCATTTCAGCGATGAACTGTCTTCTTTGTCAAAACTGAATTTCTCATCATCCTCTGATGCACTTTGTCACAAAATGTGATTTTCAGCTCATAAAGCTTGTTTCTGACATTCTAACAGCTCAATTAGAGTATTTTGGTAATGAACAGTGTTCTTTGTCAAAACTGACATTCTCATCATCCACTGTTGCACTTTGTCACAAAATACAGTTTTCAGCTCAGAAAGCTTGTTTCTGACATTCTAACAGCTCACTTAGAGCATTTTAGTAATGAACAGTGTTCTTTGTCAAAACTGAAATTCTCATCATCCACTGATGAACTGTGTCACAAAATGCAGTTCTCAGCTCAGAAAGCTTGTTTCTGACATTCTAACAGCTCAATTAGAGCATTTCAGCGATGAACTGTCTTCATTGTCAAAACTGAATTTCTCATCATCCTCTGATGCACTTTGTCACAAAATGTGATTTTCAGCTCAGAAAGCTTGTTTCTGACATTCTAACACATCAATTACAGCATTTTAGTAATGAACAGTGTTCTTTGTCAAAACTGACATTCTCATCATCCACTGATGCACTTTGTCACACAAAATGTAGTTCTCAGCTCAGAAAGCTTGTTTCTGACATTCTAACAGCTCAATTATTGCATTTCAGTAATGAACAGTGTTCTTTGTCAAAACGGACATTCTCATCATCCACTGATGCACTTTGTCAAAAAATGCAGTTTTCAGCTCAGAAAGCTTGTTTCTGACATTCTAACAGCTCAATTAGAGCATTTTAGTAATGAACAGTGTTCTTTGTCAAAACTGACATTGTCATCATCCACTGATGCACTTTGTCACAAAATGCAGTTTTCAGCTCAGAAAGCTTGTTTCTGACATTCTAACAGCTCAATTAGAGCATTTTAGTAATGAACAGTGTTCTTTGTCAAAACTGACATTGTCATCATCCATTGATGCACTTTGCCACAAAATGCAGTTTTCAGCTCAGAAAGCTTGTTTCTGACATTCTAACAGCTCAATCAGAGCATTTTAGTAATGAACAGTGTTCTTTATCAAAACTGACATTCTCATCATCCACTGATGAACTGTGTCACAAAATGCAGTTTTCAGCTCAGAAAGCTTGTTTCTGACATTCTAAAAGCTCAATTAGAGCATTTTAGTAATGAACAGTTTTCTTTATCAAAACTGACATTCTCATCATCCACTGATGCACTTTGTCACAAAATGTGGTTCTCAGCTCAGAAAGCTTGTTTCTGACATTCTAACAGCTCACTTAGAGCATTTTAGTAATGAACAGTGTTCTTTGTCAAAACTGACATTCTCATCATCCACTGATGAACTGTGTCACAAAATGCAGTTCTCAGCTCAGAAAGCTTGTTTCTGACATTCTAACAGCTCAATTAGAACATTTCAGCGATGAGCAGTCTTCTTTGTCAAAACTGAATTTCTCATCATCCTCTGATGCACTTTGTCACAAAATGTGATTTTCAGCTCAAAAAGCTTGTTTCTGACATTCTAACAGCTCAATTAGAGCATTTTAGTAATGAACAGTGTTCTTTGTCAAAACTGACATTCTCATCATCCACTGTTGCACTTTGTCACAAAATGCAGTTTTCAGCTCAGAAAGCTTGTTTCTGACATTCTAACAGCTCACTTAGAGCATTTTAGTAATGAACAGTGTTCTTTGTCAAAACTGACATTCTCATCATCCACTGATGAACTGTGTCACAAAATGCAGTTTTCAGCTCAGAAAGCTTGTTTCTGACATTCTAACAGCTCAATTAGAGCATTTTAGTAATGAACAGTGTTCTTTGTCAAAACTGACATTCTCATCATCCACTGTTGCACTTTGTCACAAAATGTGATTTTTAGCTCAGAAAGCTTGTTTCTGACATTCTAACAGCTCAATTAGAGCATTTCAGTAATGAACTGTCTTCTTTGTCAAAACTGAATTTCTCATCATCCTCTGATGCACTGTGTCACAAAATGTGATTTTCAGCTCAGAAAGCTTGTTTCTGACATTCTAACACCTCAATTAGTATGAAATAAAATCACTGTCAAAAATAAATGTACGTAACTGAAAGAATTTGTGTGTAATATTATTTTATTCGTGCGTAATTTTAAAAATTGTATGTAATTCAACTTTTTGTGAGACTTTGATTTCAAAATCTTCGGCCACAACAGTTTACAAGTACGACAATTTGTTTTATTTGTTAGATTACAACTTCAAATTCTACGACTATGATATTTTACAGACACAACCGCAACTCCGTTACGTGCACGAAGTGCGAATTACGAACACGAAGCACTGTGTGCGAAGAGACTGTCAAAAATACGTCATCAGCTCACAGGCATTACTATCCGAAGGAAGATTGATCGATTCCACGACGTAGTGCGCATGCGCCCCCGCTTAAACAACTAGCGCCAAAATGACAGCTCAACAGCCAAGCGTCTCAAGTTTTAATTTTAATTCGGACACGATTAACAGTTACTTATTTCTAGTAACAGATAGGAGATATATTATAGAGACAGATTCGGTTACGTTTAGCTGCTCAAAGAATAGTTTAGCCCCCGACTCTAATAAAACAAACACAAACAAGCTTAATCAGGTTTTATTATGTCTCGCGAACCTACTGATTAACGCGCTGGTTTAGGAGGTCTTCACTGCATTCCTACTAGGGTGGCCATTTCCATAACACCATAAAGGAGGACACTTTGCGGCATTTAGTGAGGCAAGAATAACTGCATCTGGTGTACTCGCAAATACAATACAATTTTGTCTATCATATCTATGGTATCATGATACAGTGATTCTGAAATAGCCTACTCTATTACTTGCCAGACAATTTGATCAACAACATATCTTGATGTAGACCTGTGTAACAGAAGAGGCAAAAAAGTGTTTGTTCACAGTATTTGTATTTCTTCAGGACACTCCTGTATGACTGGTGATGCTTGACTGCATGATAGACTTTACAAAGCTCTGCAGCGGAGATTTTGTCATCCTGAGGTGATGCTGCCTCTCGAAATTAAGACCTAAGGGAAGACGCACCAGCAGCTCTTTGGTTACCTTTATGTTTTTCAGTGCTGGCATGTCGGTCAATGGCGGCTTTCCCTTTACTACTAACGTCCACTACACAGCGACATAGTGTGCAAAATCCATGGAAAGCATCTCTACTGCTTTTTGATATGAATTCGTGGTCTTGTGTCCATTCCGGACTAAATGATGTTGGACGTTTCGGCATGTTAACGTTATGATGTGACGTAGCCTGTACGTGCCCCACCTACACGTCGTGAAGGCTTGTTTACGTTTTTAACCAATTATATATCAGATATTTATTTGACATCTCTTTCAGCCAATCATCTGTTTGACAGGAGATCTTACGGTGTCAGACGCGATGCTGCTGCGTCCCAATAAAGGTTTTACAGCGCGTTTTTTAAGGCCGATTCAGCGCAACTCCGAAAAGGAGGACAAATGAGTGTCCGGCTTGAGGCTGCGCCGGACGCCAGACAGGGGGCTTAAAATCCGGACTGTCCGGCCAAAAGCCGGACGTATGGCCACCCTAATTCCTATGCTTGCAGTAAAGCATGTTCGATAGCATTTGGTTGTCTGCTTCATGAATACATAACAGTGTCCGAATTAAAACTTGAGACGATGAGTGAGCGCTTGGCTGTTGAGCTGTCATTTTGGCGCTAGTTGTTTAAGCGGGGGCGCATGCGCACTACGTCGTGGAATCGATCAATCTTCCTTCGGATAGTAATGCCTGTGAGCTGATGACGTATTTTTGACAGTCTCTTCGCACACAGTGCTTCGTGTTCGTAATTCGCACTTCGTGCACGTAACGGAGTTGCGGTTGTGTCTGTAAAATGTCATAGTCGTAGAATTTGAAGTTGTAATCTAACAAATAAAACAAATTGTCGTACTTGTAAACTGTTGTGGCCGAAGATTTTGAAATCAAAGTCTCACAAAAAGTTGAATTACATACAATTTTTAAAATTACGCACGAATAAAATAATATTACACACAAATTCTTTCAGTTACGTACATTTATTTTTGACAGTGATTTTATTTCATAAATTAGAGCATTTCAGTGATGAACTGTCTTCTTTGTCAAAACTGAATTTCTCATCATCCTCTGATGCACTTTGTCACAAAATGTGATTTTCAGCTCAGAAAGCTTGTTTCTGACATTCTAACACCTCAATTAGAGCATTTCAGTGATGAACTGTCTTCTTTGTCAAAACTGAATTTCTCATCATCCTCTGATGCACTTTGACACAAAATGCAGTTTTCAGCTCAGAAAGCTTGTTTCTGACATTCTAACAGCTCACTTAGAGCATTTTAGTAATGAACAGTGTTCTTTGTCAAAACTGACATTCTCATCATCCACTGATGAACTGTGTCACAAAATGCAGTTCTCAGCTCAGAAAGCTTGTTTCTGACATTCTAACAGCTCAATTAGAGCATTTCAGCGATGAACTGTCTTCTTTGTCAAAACTGAATTTCTCATCATCCTCTGATGCACTTTGTCACAAAATGCAGTTTTCAGCTCAGAAAGCTTGTTTCTGACATTCTAACAGCTCAATTAGAGCATTTTAGTAATGAACAGTTTTCTTTGTCAAAACTGACATTCTCATCATCCACTGATGCACTTTGTCACAAAATGTAGTTCTCAGCTCAGAAAGCTTGTTTCTGACATTCTAACAGCTCAATTAGAGCATTTCAGTAATGAACAGTGTTCTTTTTCAAAACGGACATTCTCATCATCCGCTGATGCACTTTGTCACAAAATGCAGTTCTCAGCTCAGAAAGCTTGTTTCTGACATTCTAACAGCTCAATTAGAGCATTTCAGTGATGAACTGTCTTCTTTGTCAAAACTGAATTTCTCATCATCCTCTGATGGACTTTGTCACAAAATGTGATTTTCAGCTCAGAAAGCTTGTTTCTGACATTCTAACAGCTCAATTAGAGCATTTCAGTGATGAACTGTCTTCTTTGTCAAAACTGAATTTCTCATCATCCTCTGATGCACTTTGTCACAAAATGCAGTTTTCAGCTCAGAAAGCTTGTTTCTGACATTCTAACAGCTCACTTAGAGCATTTTAGTAATGAACAGTGTTCTTTGTCAAAACTGACATTCTCATCATCCACTGATGAACTGTGTCACAAAATGCAGTTTTCAGCTCAGAAAGCTTGTTTCTGACATTCTAACAGCTCAATTAGAGCATTTTAGTAATGAACAGTGTTCTTTGTCAAAACTGACATTCTCATCATCCACTGTTGCACTTTGTCACAAAATGTGATTTTTAGCTCAGAAAGCTTGTTTCTGACATTCTAACAGCTCAATTAGAGCATTTCAGTGATGAACTGTCTTCTTTGTCAAAACTGAATTTCTCATCATCCTCTGATGCACTTTGTCACAAAATGTGATTTTCAGCTCAGAAAGCTTGTTTCTGACATTCTAACACCTCAATTAGAGCATTTCAGTGATGAACTGTCTTCTTTGTCAAAACTGAATTTCTCATCATCCTCTGATGCACTTTGTCACAAAATGTGATTTTTAGCTCAGAAAGCTTGTTTCTGACATTCTAACAGCTCAATTAGAGCATTTCAGTGATGAACTGTCTTCTTTGTCAAAACTGAATTTCTCATCATCCTCTGATGCACTGTGTCACAAAATGTGATTTTCAGCTCAGAAAGCTTGTTTCTGACATTCTAACACCTCAATTAGAGCATTTCAGTGATGAACTGTCTTCTTTGTCAAAACTGAATTTCTCATCATCCTCTGATGCACTTTGTCACAAAATGTGATTTTCAGCTCAGAAAGCTTGTTTCTGACGTTCTAACACCTCAATTAGAGCATTTCAGTGATGAACTGTCTTCTTTGTCAAAACTGATTTTCTCATCATCCTCTGATGCACTTTGTCACAAAATGTGATTTTCAGCTCAGAAAGCTTGTTTCTGACATTCTAACAGCTCAATTAGAGCATTTTAGTGATGAACAGTTTTCTTTGTCAAAACTGACATTCTCATCATCCACTGATGCACTTTGTCACACAAAATGTAGTTCTCAGCTCAGAAAGCTTGTTTCTGACATTCTAACAGCTCAATTATTGCATTTCAGTAATGAACAGTGTTCTTTGTCAAAACGGACATTGTCATCATCCACTGATGCACTTTGTCAAAAAATGCAGTTTTCAGCTCAGAAAGCTTGTTTCTGACATTCTAACAGCTCAATTAGAGCATTTTAGTAATGAACAGTGTTCTTTGTCAAAACTGACATTCTCATCATCCACTGATGAACATTGTCACAAAATGCAGTTTTCAGCTCAGAAAGCTTGTTTCTGACATTCTAACAGCTCAATTAGAGCATTTTAGTAATGAACTGTGTTCTTTGTCAAAACTGACATTCTCATCATCCACTGATGCACTTTGTCACAAAATGCAGTTTTCAGCTCAGAAAGCTTGTTTCTGACATTCTAACAGCTCAATCAGAGCATTTTAGTAATGAACAGTGTTCTTTATCAAAACTGACATTCTCATCATCCACTGATGAACTGTGTCACAAAATGCAGTTTTCAGCTCAGAAAGCTTGTTTCTGACATTCTAAAAGCTCAATTAGAGCATTTTAGTAATGAACAGTTTTCTTTATCAAAACTGACATTCTCATCATCCACTGATGCACTTTGTCACAAAATGTGGTTCTCAGCTCAGAAAGCTTGTTTCTGACATTCTAACAGATCACTTAGAGCATTTTAGTAATGAACAGTATTCTTTGTCAAAACTGACATTCTCATCATCCACTGATGAACTGTGTCACAAAATGCAGTTCTCAGCTCAGAAAGCTTGTTTCTGACATTCTAACAGCTCAATTAGAGCATTTCAGCGATGAGCAGTCTTCTTTGTCAAAACTGAATTTCTCATCATCCTCTGATGCACTTTGTCACAAAATGTGATTTTCAGCTCAGAAAGCTTGTTTCTGACATTCTAACAGCTCAATTAGAGCATTTTAGTAATGAACAGTGTTCTTTGTCAAAACTGACATTCTCATCATCCACTGTTGCACTTTGTCACAAAATGCAGTTTTCAGCTCAGAAAGCTTGTTTCTGACATTCTAACAGCTCAATTAGAGCATTTTTGTAAAGAACAGTGTTCTTTGTCAATACTGACATTCTCATCATCCACTGATGCACTTTGTCACAAAATGTATTTTTTAGCCCAGAAAGCTTGTTTCTGTCATTCTAACAGCTCAATCAGAGCATTTTAGTAATGAAGAGTTTTCTATATCAAAACTGACATTCTCATCATCCACTGATGCACTTTGTCACAAAATGCAGTTTTCAGCTCAGAAAGCTTGTTTCTGACATTCTAACAGCTCAATTAGAGCATTTTAGTAATGAACAGTTTTCTTTGTCAAAACTGACATTCTCATCATCCACTGATGCACTTTGTCACATAATGTAGTTCTCAGCTCAGAAAGCTTGTTTCAGACATTCTAACAGCTCAATTAGAGCATTTCAGTAATGAACAGTGTTCTTTGTCAAAACGGACATTCTCATCATCCACTGATGCACTTTGTCAAAAAATGCAGTTCTCAGCTCATAAAGCTTGTTTCTGACATTCTAACAGCTCAATTAGAGAATTTTAGTAATGAACAGTGTTCTTTGTCAAAACTGACATTCTCATCATCCACTGATGAACTGTGTCACAAAATGCAGTTTTCAGCTCAGAAAGCTTGTTTCTGACATTCTAACAGCTCAATTAGAGCATTTCAGTAATGAACAGTGTTCTTTGTCAAAACGGACATTCTCATCATCCACTGATGCACTTTGTCAAAAAATGCAGTTCTCAGCTCATAAAGCTTGTTTCTGACATTCTAACAGCTCAATTAGAGAATTTTAGTAATGAACAGTGTTCTTTGTCAAAACTGACATTCTCATCATCCTCTGATGCACTTTGTCACAAAATGTGTTTTTCAGCTCAGAAAGCTTGTTTCTGACATTCTAACAGCTCAATTAGAGCATTTTAGTAATGAAAAGTGTTCTTTGTCAAAACTGACATTCTCATCATCCACTGATGAACTGTGTCACAAAATGAAGTTTTCAGCTCAGAAAGCTTGTTTCTGACATTCTAACAGCTCATTTAGAGCATTTCAGTAATGAACAGTGTTCTTTGTCAAAACTGACATTTTCATCAAACACTGATGCACTTTGTCACAAAATGCAGTTCCCAGCTCAGAAAGCTTGTTTCTGACATTCTAACAGCTCATTTAGAGCATTTCAGTAATGAACAGTGTTCTTTGTCAAAACTGACATTCTCATCATCCACTGATGCACTTTGTCACAAAATGCATTTTTTAGCCCAGAAAGCTTGTTTCTGTCATTCTAACAGCTCAATCAGAGCATTTTAGTAATGAAGAGTTTTCTATGTCAAAACTGACATTCTCATCATCCACTGATGCACTTTGTCACAAAATGCAGTTTTCAGCTCAGAAAGCTTGTTTCTGACATTCTAACAGCTCAATTAGAGCATTTTAGTAATGAACAGTTTTCTTTGTCAAAACTGACATTCTCATCATCCACTGATGCACTTTGTCACAAAATGTAGTTCTCAGCTCAGAAAGCTTGTTTCTGACATTCTAACAGCTCAATTAGAGCATTTCAGTAATGAACAGTGTTCTTTGTCAAAACGGACATTCTCATCATCCACTGATGCACTTTGTCAAAAAATGCAGTTCTCAGCTCATAAAGCTTGTTTCTGACATTCTAACAGCTCAATTAGAGAATTTTAGTAATGAACAGTGTTCTTTGTCAAAACTGACATTCTCATCATCCACTGATGAACTGTGTCACAAAATGAAGTTTTCAGCTCAGAAAGCTTGTTTCTGACATTCTAACAGCTCATTTAGAGCATTTCAGTAATGAACAGTGTTCTTTGTCAAAACTGACATTTTCATCAAACACTGATGCACTTTGTCACAAAATGCAGTTCCCAGCTCAGAAAGCTTGTTTCTGACATTCTAACAGCTCATTTAGAGCATTTCAGTAATGAACAGTGTTCTTTGTCAAAACTGACATTCTCATCATCCACTGATGAACTTTGTCACAAAATGCAGTTTTCAGCTCAGAAAGCTTGTTTCTGACATTCTAACAGCTCAATTAGAGCATTTTAGTAATGAACTGTGTTCTTTGTCAAAACTGACATTCTCATCATCCACTGATGCACTTTGTCACAAAATGCAGTTTTCATCTCAGAAAGCTTGTTTCTGACATTCTAACAGCTCAATTAGAGCATTTCAGTGATGAACTGTCTTCTTTGTCAAAACTGACATTCTCATCATCCACTGATGAACTGTGTCACAAAATGCAGTTCTCAGCTCAGAAAGCTTGTTTCTGACATTCTAACAGCTCAATTAGAGCATTTTAGTAATGAACAGTTTTCTTTGTCAAAACTGACATTCTCATCATCCACTGATGCACTTTGTCACAAAATGTAGTTCTCAGCTCAGAAAGCTTGTTTCTGACATTCTAACAGCTCAATTAGAGCATTTCAGTAATGAACAGTGTTCTTTTTCAAAACGGACATTCTCATCATCCGCTGATGCACTTTGTCACAAAATGCAGTTCTCAGCTCAGAAAGCTTGTTTCTGACATTCTAACAGCTCAATTAGAGCATTTCAGTGATGAACTGTCTTCTTTGTCAAAACTGAATTTCTCATCATCCTCTGATGCCCTTTGTCACAAAATGTGATTTTCAGCTCAGAAAGCTTGTTTCTGACATTCTAACAGCTCAATTAGAGCATTTCAGCGATGAACTGTCTTCTTTGTCAAAACTGAACTTCTCATCATCCTCTGATGCACTTTGTCACAAAATGTGATTTTCAGCTCAGAAAGCTTGTTTCTGACATTCTAACAGCTCAATTAGAGCATTTTAGTAATGAACAGTGTTCTTTGTCAAAACTGACATTCTCATCATCCACTGATGAACTGTGTCACAAAATGCAGTTTTCAGCTCAGAAAGCTTGTTTCTGACATCCTAACAGCTCAATTAGAGCATTTTAGTAATGAACAGTGTTCTTTGTCAAAACTGACATTTTCATCATCCACTGATCCACTTTGTCACAAAATGCAGTTCTCAGCTCAGAAAGCTTGTTTCTGACATTCTAACAGCTCAATTAGAGCATTTCAGTGATGAACTGTCTTCTTTGTCAAAACTGAATTTCTCATCATCCTCTGATGCACTTTGTCACAAAATGTGATTTTCAGCTCAGAAAGCTTGTTTCTGACATTCTAACAGCTCAATTAGAGCATTTCAGCGATGAACTGTCTTCTTTGTCAAAACTGACATTCTCATCATCCACTGTTGCACTTTGTCACAAAATGCAGTTTTCAGCTCAGAAAGCTTGTTTCTGACATTCTAACAGCTCAATTAGAGCATTTCAGTGATGAACTGTCTTCTTTGTCAAAACTGAATTTCTCATCATCCTCTGATGCACTTTGTCACAAAATGTGATTTTCAGCTCAGAAAGCTTGTTTCTGACATTCTAACACCTCAATTAGAGCATTTCAGTGATGAACTGTCTTCTTTGTCAAAACTGACATTCTCATCATCCACTGTTGCACTTTGTCACAAAATGTGATTTTCAGCTCAGAAAGCTTGTTTCTGACATTCTAACAGCTCATTTAGAGCATTTCAGTGATGAACTGTCTTCTTTGTCAAAACTGAATTTCTCATCATCCTCTGATGCACTTTGTCACATAATGTGATTTTCAGTTCAGAAAGCTTGTTTCTGACATTCTAACACCTCAATTAGAGCATTTCAGTGATGAACTGTCTTCTTTGTCAAAACTGACATTCTCATCATCCACTGATGCACTTTGTCACAAAATGTGGTTCTCAGCTCAGAAAGCTTGTTTCTGACATTCTAACAGCTCACTTAGAGCATTTTAGTAATGAACAGTATTCTTTGTCAAAACTGACATTCTCATCATCCACTGATGAACTGTGTCACAAAATGCAGTTCTCAGCTCAGAAAGCTTGTTTCTGACATTCTAACAGCTCAATTAGAGCATTTCAGCGATGAGCAGTCTTCTTTGTCAAAACTGAATTTCTCATCATCCTCTGATGCACTTTGTCACAAAATGTGATTTTCAGCTCAGAAAGCTTGTTTCTGACATTCTAACAGCTCAATTAGAGCATTTTAGTAATGAACAGTGTTCTTTGTCAAAACTGACATTCTCATCATCCACTGTTGCACTTTGTCACAAAATGCAGTTTTCAGCTCAGAAAGCTTGTTTCTGACATTCTAACAGCTCAATTAGAGCATTTTTGTAAAGAACAGTGTTCTTTGTCAATACTGACATTCTCATCATCCACTGATGCACTTTGTCACAAAATGCATTTTTTAGCCCAGAAAGCTTGTTTCTGTCATTCTAACAGCTCAATCAGAGCATTTTAGTAATGAAGAGTTTTCTATATCAAAACTGACATTCTCATCATCCACTGATGCACTTTGTCACAAAATGCAGTTTTCAGCTCAGAAAGCTTGTTTCTGACATTCTAACAGCTCAATTAGAGCATTTTAGTAATGAACAGTTTTCTTTGTCAAAACTGACATTCTCATCATCCACTGATGCACTTTGTCACATAATGTAGTTCTCAGCTCAGAAAGCTTGTTTCAGACATTCTAACAGCTCAATTAGAGCATTTCAGTAATGAACAGTGTTCTTTGTCAAAACGGACATTCTCATCATCCACTGATGCACTTTGTCAAAAAATGCAGTTCTCAGCTCATAAAGCTTGTTTCTGACATTCTAACAGCTCAATTAGAGAATTTTAGTAATGAACAGTGTTCTTTGTCAAAACTGACATTCTCATCATCCACTGATGAACTGTGTCACAAAATGCAGTTTTCAGCTCAGAAAGCTTGTTTCTGACATTCTAACAGCTCAATTAGAGCATTTCAGTAATGAACAGTGTTCTTTGTCAAAACGGACATTCTCATCATCCACTGATGCACTTTGTCAAAAAATGCAGTTCTCAGCTCATAAAGCTTGTTTCTGACATTCTAACAGCTCAATTAGAGAATTTTAGTAATGAACAGTGTTCTTTGTCAAAACTGACATTCTCATCATCCTCTGATGCACTTTGTCACAAAATGTGTTTTTCAGCTCAGAAAGCTTGTTTCTGACATTCTAACAGCTCAATTAGAGCATTTTAGTAATGAACAGTGTTCTTTGTCAAAACTGACATTCTCATCATCCACTGATGAACTGTGTCACAAAATGAAGTTTTCAGCTCAGAAAGCTTGTTTCTGACATTCTAACAGCTCATTTAGAGCATTTCAGTAATGAACAGTGTTCTTTGTCAAAACTGACATTTTCATCAAACACTGATGCACTTTGTCACAAAATGCAGTTCCCAGCTCAGAAAGCTTGTTTCTGACATTCTAACAGCTCATTTAGAGCATTTCAGTAATGAACAGTGTTCTTTGTCAAAACTGACATTCTCATCATCCACTGATGCACTTTGTCACAAAATGCATTTTTTAGCCCAGAAAGCTTGTTTCTGTCATTCTAACAGCTCAATCAGAGCATTTTAGTAATGAAGAGTTTTCTATGTCAAAACTGACATTCTCATCATCCACTGATGCACTTTGTCACAAAATGCAGTTTTCAGCTCAGAAAGCTTGTTTCTGACATTCTAACAGCTCAATTAGAGCATTTTAGTAATGAACAGTTTTCTTTGTCAAAACTGACATTCTCATCATCCACTGATGCACTTTGTCACAAAATGTAGTTCTCAGCTCAGAAAGCTTGTTTCTGACATTCTAACAGCTCAATTAGAGCATTTCAGTAATGAACAGTGTTCTTTGTCAAAACGGACATTCTCATCATCCACTGATGCACTTTGTCAAAAAATGCAGTTCTCAGCTCATAAAGCTTGTTTCTGACATTCTAACAGCTCAATTAGAGAATTTTAGTAATGAACAGTGTTCTTTGTCAAAACTGACATTCTCATCATCCACTGATGAACTGTGTCACAAAATGAAGTTTTCAGCTCAGAAAGCTTGTTTCTGACATTCTAACAGCTCATTTAGAGCATTTCAGTAATGAACAGTGTTCTTTGTCAAAACTGACATTTTCATCAAACACTGATGCACTTTGTCACAAAATGCAGTTCCCAGCTCAGAAAGCTTGTTTCTGACATTCTAACAGCTCATTTAGAGCATTTCAGTAATGAACAGTGTTCTTTGTCAAAACTGACATTCTCATCATCCACTGATGAACTTTGTCACAAAATGCAGTTTTCAGCTCAGAAAGCTTGTTTCTGACATTCTAACAGCTCAATTAGAGCATTTTAGTAATGAACTGTGTTCTTTGTCAAAACTGACATTCTCATCATCCACTGATGCACTTTGTCACAAAATGCAGTTTTCATCTCAGAAAGCTTGTTTCTGACATTCTAACAGCTCAATTAGAGCATTTCAGTGATGAACTGTCTTCTTTGTCAAAACTGACATTCTCATCATCCACTGATGAACTGTGTCACAAAATGCAGTTCTCAGCTCAGAAAGCTTGTTTCTGACATTCTAACAGCTCAATTAGAGCATTTTAGTAATGAACAGTTTTCTTTGTCAAAACTGACATTCTCATCATCCACTGATGCACTTTGTCACAAAATGTAGTTCTCAGCTCAGAAAGCTTGTTTCTGACATTCTAACAGCTCAATTAGAGCATTTCAGTAATGAACAGTGTTCTTTTTCAAAACGGACATTCTCATCATCCGCTGATGCACTTTGTCACAAAATGCAGTTCTCAGCTCAGAAAGCTTGTTTCTGACATTCTAACAGCTCAATTAGAGCATTTCAGTGATGAACTGTCTTCTTTGTCAAAACTGAATTTCTCATCATCCTCTGATGCCCTTTGTCACAAAATGTGATTTTCAGCTCAGAAAGCTTGTTTCTGACATTCTAACAGCTCAATTAGAGCATTTCAGCGATGAACTGTCTTCTTTGTCAAAACTGAACTTCTCATCATCCTCTGATGCACTTTGTCACAAAATGTGATTTTCAGCTCAGAAAGCTTGTTTCTGACATTCTAACAGCTCAATTAGAGCATTTTAGTAATGAACAGTGTTCTTTGTCAAAACTGACATTCTCATCATCCACTGATGAACTGTGTCACAAAATGCAGTTTTCAGCTCAGAAAGCTTGTTTCTGACATCCTAACAGCTCAATTAGAGCATTTTAGTAATGAACAGTGTTCTTTGTCAAAACTGACATTTTCATCATCCACTGATCCACTTTGTCACAAAATGCAGTTCTCAGCTCAGAAAGCTTGTTTCTGACATTCTAACAGCTCAATTAGAGCATTTCAGTGATGAACTGTCTTCTTTGTCAAAACTGAATTTCTCATCATCCTCTGATGCACTTTGTCACAAAATGTGATTTTCAGCTCAGAAAGCTTGTTTCTGACATTCTAACAGCTCAATTAGAGCATTTCAGCGATGAACTGTCTTCTTTGTCAAAACTGACATTCTCATCATCCACTGTTGCACTTTGTCACAAAATGCAGTTTTCAGCTCAGAAAGCTTGTTTCTGACATTCTAACAGCTCAATTAGAGCATTTCAGTGATGAACTGTCTTCTTTGTCAAAACTGAATTTCTCATCATCCTCTGATGCACTTTGTCACAAAATGTGATTTTCAGCTCAGAAAGCTTGTTTCTGACATTCTAACACCTCAATTAGAGCATTTCAGTGATGAACTGTCTTCTTTGTCAAAACTGACATTCTCATCATCCACTGTTGCACTTTGTCACAAAATGTGATTTTCAGCTCAGAAAGCTTGTTTCTGACATTCTAACAGCTCATTTAGAGCATTTCAGTGATGAACTGTCTTCTTTGTCAAAACTGAATTTCTCATCATCCTCTGATGCACTTTGTCACATAATGTGATTTTCAGTTCAGAAAGCTTGTTTCTGACATTCTAACACCTCAATTAGAGCATTTCAGTGATGAAC
Source organism: Barbatula barbatula (assembly GCF_947034865.1). Classification (NCBI taxonomy): domain Eukaryota; kingdom Metazoa; phylum Chordata; class Actinopteri; order Cypriniformes; family Nemacheilidae; genus Barbatula; species Barbatula barbatula. The sequence continues at coordinate 7,243,324 of NC_136773.1, forward strand.
TGTCTTCTTTGTCAAAACTGACATTCTCATCATCCACTGATGCACTTTGTCACAAAATGTGGTTCTCAGCTCAGAAAGCTTGTTTCTGACATTCTAACAGCTCACTTAGAGCATTTTAGTAATGAACAGTATTCTTTGTCAAAACTGACATTCTCATCATCCACTGATGAACTGTGTCACAAAATGCAGTTCTCAGCTCAGAAAGCTTGTTTCTGACATTCTAACAGCTCAATTAGAGCATTTCAGCGATGAGCAGTCTTCTTTGTCAAAACTGAATTTCTCATCATCCTCTGATGCACTTTGTCACAAAATGTGATTTTCAGCTCAGAAAGCTTGTTTCTGACATTCTAACAGCTCAATTAGAGCATTTTAGTAATGAACAGTTTTCTTTGTCAAAACTGACATTCTCATCATCCACTGATGCACTTTGTCACAAAATGTAGTTCTCAGCTCAGAAAGCTTGTTTCTGACATTCTAACAGCTCAATTAGAGCATTTCAGTAATGAACAGTGTTCTTTGTCAAAACGGACATTCTCATCATCCACTGATGCACTTTGTCAAAAAATGCAGTTCTCAGCTCATAAAGCTTGTTTCTGACATTCTAACAGCTCAATTAGAGAATTTTAGTAATGAACAGTGTTCTTTGTCAAAACTGACATTCTCATCATCCACTGATGAACTGTGTCACAAAATGAAGTTTTCAGCTCAGAAAGCTTGTTTCTGACATTCTAACAGCTCATTTAGAGCATTTCAGTAATGAACAGTGTTCTTTGTCAAAACTGACATTTTCATCAAACACTGATGCACTTTGTCACAAAATGCAGTTCCCAGCTCAGAAAGCTTGTTTCTGACATTCTAACAGCTCATTTAGAGCATTTCAGTAATGAACAGTGTTCTTTGTCAAAACTGACATTCTCATCATCCACTGATGAACTTTGTCACAAAATGCAGTTTTCAGCTCAGAAAGCTTGTTTCTGACATTCTAACAGCTCAATTAGAGCATTTTAGTAATGAACTGTGTTCTTTGTCAAAACTGACATTCTCATCATCCACTGATGCACTTTGTCACAAAATGCAGTTTTCATCTCAGAAAGCTTGTTTCTGACATTCTAACAGCTCAATTAGAGCATTTCAGTGATGAACTGTCTTCTTTGTCAAAACTGACATTCTCATCATCCACTGATGAACTGTGTCACAAAATGCAGTTCTCAGCTCAGAAAGCTTGTTTCTGACATTCTAACAGCTCAATTAGAGCATTTTAGTAATGAACAGTTTTCTTTGTCAAAACTGACATTCTCATCATCCACTGATGCACTTTGTCACAAAATGTAGTTCTCAGCTCAGAAAGCTTGTTTCTGACATTCTAACAGCTCAATTAGAGCATTTCAGTAATGAACAGTGTTCTTTTTCAAAACGGACATTCTCATCATCCGCTGATGCACTTTGTCACAAAATGCAGTTCTCAGCTCAGAAAGCTTGTTTCTGACATTCTAACAGCTCAATTAGAGCATTTCAGTGATGAACTGTCTTCTTTGTCAAAACTGAATTTCTCATCATCCTCTGATGCCCTTTGTCACAAAATGTGATTTTCAGCTCAGAAAGCTTGTTTCTGACATTCTAACAGCTCAATTAGAGCATTTCAGCGATGAACTGTCTTCTTTGTCAAAACTGAACTTCTCATCATCCTCTGATGCACTTTGTCACAAAATGTGATTTTCAGCTCAGAAAGCTTGTTTCTGACATTCTAACAGCTCAATTAGAGCATTTTAGTAATGAACAGTGTTCTTTGTCAAAACTGACATTCTCATCATCCACTGATGAACTGTGTCACAAAATGCAGTTTTCAGCTCAGAAAGCTTGTTTCTGACATCCTAACAGCTCAATTAGAGCATTTTAGTAATGAACAGTGTTCTTTGTCAAAACTGACATTTTCATCATCCACTGATCCACTTTGTCACAAAATGCAGTTCTCAGCTCAGAAAGCTTGTTTCTGACATTCTAACAGCTCAATTAGAGCATTTCAGTGATGAACTGTCTTCTTTGTCAAAACTGAATTTCTCATCATCCTCTGATGCACTTTGTCACAAAATGTGATTTTCAGCTCAGAAAGCTTGTTTCTGACATTCTAACAGCTCAATTAGAGCATTTCAGCGATGAACTGTCTTCTTTGTCAAAACTGACATTCTCATCATCCACTGTTGCACTTTGTCACAAAATGCAGTTTTCAGCTCAGAAAGCTTGTTTCTGACATTCTAACAGCTCAATTAGAGCATTTCAGTGATGAACTGTCTTCTTTGTCAAAACTGAATTTCTCATCATCCTCTGATGCACTTTGTCACAAAATGTGATTTTCAGCTCAGAAAGCTTGTTTCTGACATTCTAACACCTCAATTAGAGCATTTCAGTGATGAACTGTCTTCTTTGTCAAAACTGACATTCTCATCATCCACTGTTGCACTTTGTCACAAAATGTGATTTTCAGCTCAGAAAGCTTGTTTCTGACATTCTAACAGCTCATTTAGAGCATTTCAGTGATGAACTGTCTTCTTTGTCAAAACTGAATTTCTCATCATCCTCTGATGCACTTTGTCACATAATGTGATTTTCAGTTCAGAAAGCTTGTTTCTGACATTCTAACACCTCAATTAGAGCATTTCAGTGATGAACTGTCTTCTTTGTCAAAACTGACATTCTCATCATCCACTGATGCACTTTGTCACAAAATGTGGTTCTCAGCTCAGAAAGCTTGTTTCTGACATTCTAACAGCTCACTTAGAGCATTTTAGTAATGAACAGTATTCTTTGTCAAAACTGACATTCTCATCATCCACTGATGAACTGTGTCACAAAATGCAGTTCTCAGCTCAGAAAGCTTGTTTCTGACATTCTAACAGCTCAATTAGAGCATTTCAGCGATGAGCAGTCTTCTTTGTCAAAACTGAATTTCTCATCATCCTCTGATGCACTTTGTCACAAAATGTGATTTTCAGCTCAGAAAGCTTGTTTCTGACATTCTAACAGCTCAATTAGAGCATTTTAGTAATGAACAGTGTTCTTTGTCAAAACTGACATTCTCATCATCCACTGTTGCACTTTGTCACAAAATGCAGTTTTCAGCTCAGAAAGCTTGTTTCTGACATTCTAACAGCTCAATTAGAGCATTTTTGTAAAGAACAGTGTTCTTTGTCAATACTGACATTCTCATCATCCACTGATGCACTTTGTCACAAAATGCATTTTTTAGCCCAGAAAGCTTGTTTCTGTCATTCTAACAGCTCAATCAGAGCATTTTAGTAATGAAGAGTTTTCTATATCAAAACTGACATTCTCATCATCCACTGATGCACTTTGTCACAAAATGCAGTTTTCAGCTCAGAAAGCTTGTTTCTGACATTCTAACAGCTCAATTAGAGCATTTTAGTAATGAACAGTTTTCTTTGTCAAAACTGACATTCTCATCATCCACTGATGCACTTTGTCACATAATGTAGTTCTCAGCTCAGAAAGCTTGTTTCAGACATTCTAACAGCTCAATTAGAGCATTTCAGTAATGAACAGTGTTCTTTGTCAAAACGGACATTCTCATCATCCACTGATGCACTTTGTCAAAAAATGCAGTTCTCAGCTCATAAAGCTTGTTTCTGACATTCTAACAGCTCAATTAGAGAATTTTAGTAATGAACAGTGTTCTTTGTCAAAACTGACATTCTCATCATCCACTGATGAACTGTGTCACAAAATGCAGTTTTCAGCTCAGAAAGCTTGTTTCTGACATTCTAACAGCTCAATTAGAGCATTTCAGTAATGAACAGTGTTCTTTGTCAAAACGGACATTCTCATCATCCACTGATGCACTTTGTCAAAAAATGCAGTTCTCAGCTCATAAAGCTTGTTTCTGACATTCTAACAGCTCAATTAGAGAATTTTAGTAATGAACAGTGTTCTTTGTCAAAACTGACATTCTCATCATCCTCTGATGCACTTTGTCACAAAATGTGTTTTTCAGCTCAGAAAGCTTGTTTCTGACATTCTAACAGCTCAATTAGAGCATTTTAGTAATGAACAGTGTTCTTTGTCAAAACTGACATTCTCATCATCCACTGATGAACTGTGTCACAAAATGAAGTTTTCAGCTCAGAAAGCTTGTTTCTGACATTCTAACAGCTCATTTAGAGCACTTTGTCAAAACTGACATTTTCATCAAACACTGATGCACTTTGTCACAAAATGCAGTTCCCAGCTCAGAAAGCTTGTTTCTGACATTCTAACAGCTCATTTAGAGCATTTCAGTAATGAACAGTGTTCTTTGTCAAAACTGACATTCTCATCATCCACTGATGCACTTTGTCACAAAATGCATTTTTTAGCCCAGAAAGCTTGTTTCTGTCATTCTAACAGCTCAATCAGAGCATTTTAGTAATGAAGAGTTTTCTATGTCAAAACTGACATTCTCATCATCCACTGATGCACTTTGTCACAAAATGAAGTTTTCAGCTCAGAAAGCTTTTTTCTGACATTCTAACAGCTCAATTAGAGCATTTCAGTGATGAACTGTCTTCTTTGTCAAAACTGAATTTCTCATCATCCTCTGATGCACTTTGTCACAAAATGTGATTTTCAGCTCAGAAAGCTTGTTTCTGACATTCTAACAGCTCAATTAGAGCATTTCAGTAATGAACAGTGTTCTTTGTCAAAACGGACATTCTCATCATCCACTGATGCACTTTGTCAAAAAATGCAGTTTTCAGCTCAGAAAGCTTGTTTCTGACATTCTAACAGCTCAATTAGAGCATTTTAGTAATGAACAGTGTTCTTTGTCAAAACTGACATTCTCATCATCCACTGATGCACTTTGTCACAAAATGAAGTTTTCAGCTCAGAAAGCTTTTTTCTGACATTCTAACAGCTCAATTAGAGCATTTCAGTGATGAACTGTCTTCTTTGTCAAAACTGAATTTCTCATCATCCTCTGATGCACTTTGTCACAAAATGTGATTTTTAGCTCAGAAAGCTTGTTTCTGACATTCTAACAGCTCAATTAGAGCATTTTAGTAATGAACTGTGTTCTTTGTCAAAACTGACATTCTCATCATCCACTGATGCACTTTGTCACAAAATGTAGTTCTCAGCTCAGAAAGCTTGTTTCTGACATTCTAACAGCTCAATTAGAGCATTTCAGTAATGAACAGTGTTCTTTGTCAAAACGGACATTCTCATCATCCACTGATGCACTTTGTCAAAAAATGCAGTTCTCAGCTCATAAAGCTTGTTTCTGACATTCTAACAGCTCAATTAGAGAATTTTAGTAATGAACAGTGTTCTTTGTCAAAACTGACATTCTCATCATCCACTGATGAACTGTGTCACAAAATGAAGTTTTCAGCTCAGAAAGCTTGTTTCTGACATTCTAACAGCTCATTTAGAGCATTTCAGTAATGAACAGTGTTCTTTGTCAAAACTGACATTTTCATCAAACACTGATGCACTTTGTCACAAAATGCAGTTCCCAGCTCAGAAAGCTTGTTTCTGACATTCTAACAGCTCATTTAGAGCATTTCAGTAATGAACAGTGTTCTTTGTCAAAACTGACATTCTCATCATCCACTGATGAACTTTGTCACAAAATGCAGTTTTCAGCTCAGAAAGCTTGTTTCTGACATTCTAACAGCTCAATTAGAGCATTTTAGTAATGAACTGTGTTCTTTGTCAAAACTGACATTCTCATCATCCACTGATGCACTTTGTCACAAAATGCAGTTTTCATCTCAGAAAGCTTGTTTCTGACATTCTAACAGCTCAATTAGAGCATTTCAGTGATGAACTGTCTTCTTTGTCAAAACTGACATTCTCATCATCCACTGATGAACTGTGTCACAAAATGCAGTTCTCAGCTCAGAAAGCTTGTTTCTGACATTCTAACAGCTCAATTAGAGCATTTGAGTAATGAACAGTTTTCTTTGTCAAAACTGACATTCTCATCATCCACTGATGCACTTTGTCACAAAATGTAGTTCTCAGCTCAGAAAGCTTGTTTCTGACATTCTAACAGCTCAATTAGAGCATTTCAGTAATGAACAGTGTTCTTTTTCAAAACGGACATTCTCATCATCCGCTGATGCACTTTGTCACAAAATGCAGTTCTCAGCTCAGAAAGCTTGTTTCTGACATTCTAACAGCTCAATTAGAGCATTTCAGCGATGAACTGTCTTCTTTGTCAAAACTGAACTTCTCATCATCCTCTGATGCACTTTGTCACAAAATGTGATTTTCAGCTCAGAAAGCTTGTTTCTGACATTCTAACAGCTCAATTAGAGCATTTTAGTAATGAACAGTGTTCTTTGTCAAAACTGACATTCTCATCATCCACTGATGAACTGTGTCACAAAATGCAGTTTTCAGCTCAGAAAGCTTGTTTCTGACATCCTAACAGCTCAATTAGAGCATTTTAGTAATGAACAGTGTTCTTTGTCAAAACTGACATTCTCATCATCCACTGATGAACTGTGTCACAAAATGCAGTTTTCAGCTCAGAAAGCTTGTTTCTGACATTCTAACAGCTCAATTAGAGCATTTTAGTAATGATCAGTGTTCTTTGTCAAAACTGACATTTTCATCATCCACTGATCCACTTTGTCACAAAATGCAGTTCTCAGCTCAGAAAGCTTGTTTCTGACATTCTAACAGCTCAATTAGAGCATTTCAGTGATGAACTGTCTTCTTTGTCAAAACTGAATTTCTCATCATCCTCTGATGCACTTTGTCACAAAATGTGATTTTCAGCTCAGAAAGCTTGTTTCTGACATTCTAACAGCTCAATTAGAGCATTTCAGCGATGAACTGTCTTCTTTGTCAAAACTGACATTCTCATCATCCACTGTTGCACTTTGTCACAAAATGCAGTTTTCAGCTCAGAAAGCTTGTTTCTGACATTCTAACAGCTCAATTAGAGCATTTCAGTGATGAACTGTCTTCTTTGTCAAAACTGAATTTCTCATCATCCTCTGATGCACTTTGTCACAAAATGTGATTTTCAGCTCAGAAAGCTTGTTTCTGACATTCTAACACCTCAATTAGAGCATTTCAGTGATGAACTGTCTTCTTTGTCAAAACTGACATTCTCATCATCCACTGTTGCACTTTGTCACAAAATGTGATTTTCAGCTCAGAAAGCTTGTTTCTGACATTCTAACAGCTCATTTAGAGCATTTCAGTGATGAACTGTCTTCTTTGTCAAAACTGAATTTCTCATCATCCTCTGATGCACTTTGTCACATAATGTGATTTTCAGTTCAGAAAGCTTGTTTCTGACATTCTAACACCTCAATTAGAGCATTTCAGTGATGAACTGTCTTCTTTGTCAAAACTGAATTTCTCATCATCCTCTGATGCACTTTGTCACAAAATGTGATTTTCAGCTCAGAAAGCTTGTTTCTGACATTCTAACAGCTCAATTAGAGCATTTTAGTAATGAACAGTGTTCTTTGTCAAAACTGACATTCTCATCATCCACTGATGAACTGTGTCACAAAATGCAGTTTTCAGCTCAGAAAGCTTGTTTCTGACATCCTAACAGCTCAATTAGAGCATTTTAGTAATGAACAGTGTTCTTTGTCAAAACTGACATTTTCATCATCCACTGATGCACTTTGTCACAAAATGCAGTTTTCAGCTCAGAAAGCTTGTTTCTGACATTCTAACAGCTCATTTAGAGCATTTCAGTAATGAACAGTGTTCTTTGTCAAAACTGACATTCTCATCATCCACTGATGAACATTGTCACAAAATGCAGTTTTCAGCTCAGAAAGCTTGTTTCTGACATTCTAACAGCTCAATTAGAGCATTTTAGTAATGAACTGTGTTCTTTGTCAAAACTGACATTCTCATCATCCACTGATGCACTTTGTCACAAAATGAAGTTTTCAGCTCAGAAAGCTTTTTTCTGACATTCTAACAGCTCAATTAGAGCATTTCAGTGATGAACTGTCTTCTTTGTCAAAACTGAATTTCTCATCATCCTCTGATGCACTTTGTCACAAAATTTGATTTTCAGCTCAGAAAGCTTGTTTCTGACATTCTAACAGCTCAATTAGAGCATTTCAGTAATGAACAGTGTTCTTTGTCAAAACGGACATTCTCATCATCCACTGATGCACTTTGTCAAAAAATGCAGTTTTCAGCTCAGAAAGCTTGTTTCTGACATTCTAACAGCTCAATTAGAGCATTTTAGTAATGAACAGTGTTCTTTGTCAAAACTGACATTCTCATCATCCACTGATGCACTTTGTCACAAAATGAAGTTTTCAGCTCAGAAAGCTTTTTTCTGACATTCTAACAGCTCAATTAGAGCATTTCAGTGATGAACTGTCTTTGTCAAAACTGAATTTCTCATCATCCTCTGATGCACTGTGTCACAAAATGTGATTTTCAGCTCAGAAAGCTTGTTTCTGACATTCTAACACCTCAATTAGAGCATTTCAGTGATGAACTGTCTTCTTTGTCAAAACTGAATTTCTCATCATCCTCTGATGCACTTTGTCACAAAATGTGATTTTCAGCTCAGAAAGCTTGTTTCTGACATTCTAACACCTCAATTAGAGCATTTCAGTGATGAACTGTCTTCTTTGTCAAAACTGAATTTCTCATCATCCTCTGATGCACTTTGTCACAAAATGTGATTTTCAGCTCAGAAAGCTTGTTTCTGACATTCTAACAGCTCAATTAGAGCATTTTAGTGATGAACAGTTTTCTTTGTCAAAACTGACATTCTCATCATCCACTGATGCACTTTGTCACACAAAATGTAGTTCTCAGCTCAGAAAGCTTGTTTCTGACATTCTAACAGCTCAATTATTGCATTTCAGTAATGAACAGTGTTCTTTGTCAAAACGGACATTCTCATCATCCACTGATGCACTTTGTCAAAAAATGCAGTTTTCAGCTCAGAAAGCTTGTTTCTGACATTCTAACAGCTCAATTAGAGCATTTTAGTAATGAACAGTGTTCTTTGTCAAAATTGACATTCTCATCATCCACTGATGAACATTGTCACAAAATGCAGTTTTCAGCTCAGAAAGCTTGTTTCTGACATTCTAACAGCTCAATTAGAGCATTTTAGTAATGAACTGTGTTCTTTGTCAAAACTGACATTCTCATCATCCACTGATGCACTTTGTCACAAAATGCAGTTTTCAGCTCAGAAAGCTTGTTTCTGACATTCTAACAGCTCAATTAGAGCATTTTAGTAATGAACAGTGTTCTTTGTCAAAACTGACATTGTCATCATCCATTGATGCACTTTGCCACAAAATGCAGTTTTCAGCTCAGAAAGCTTGTTTCTGACATTCTAACAGCTCAATCAGAGCATTTTAGTAATGAACAGTGTTCTTTATCAAAACTGACATTCTCATCATCCACTGATGAACTGTGTCACAAAATGCAGTTTTCAGCTCAGAAAGCTTGTTTCTGACATTCTAAAAGCTCAATTAGAGCATTTTAGTAATGAACAGTTTTCTTTATCAAAACTGACATTCTCATCATCCACTGATGCACTTTGTCACAAAATGTGGTTCTCAGCTCAGAAAGCTTGTTTCTGACATTCTAACAGCTCACTTAGAGCATTTTAGTAATGAACAGTGTTCTTTGTCAAAACTGACATTCTCATCATCCACTGATGAACTGTGTCACAAAATGCAGTTCTCAGCTCAGAAAGCTTGTTTCTGACATTCTAACAGCTCAATTAGAACATTTCAGCGATGAGCAGTCTTCTTTGTCAAAACTGAATTTCTCATCATCCTCTGATGCACTTTGTCACAAAATGTGATTTTCAGCTCAAAAAGCTTGTTTCTGACATTCTAACAGCTCAATTAGAGCATTTTAGTAATGAACAGTGTTCTTTGTCAAAACTGACATTCTCATCATCCACTGTTGCACTTTGTCACAAAATGCAGTTTTCAGCTCAGAAAGCTTGTTTCTGACATTCTAACAGCTCACTTAGAGCATTTTAGTAATGAACAGTGTTCTTTGTCAAAACTGACATTCTCATCATCCACTGATGAACTGTGTCACAAAATGCAGTTTTCAGCTCAGAAAGCTTGTTTCTGACATTCTAACAGCTCAATTAGAGCATTTTAGTAATGAACAGTGTTCTTTGTCAAAACTGACATTCTCATCATCCACTGTTGCACTTTGTCACAAAATGTGATTTTTAGCTCAGAAAGCTTGTTTCTGACATTCTAACAGCTCAATTAGAGCATTTCAGTGATGAACTGTCTTCTTTGTCAAAACTGAATTTCTCATCATCCTCTGATGCACTGTGTCACAAAATGTGGTTTTCAGCTCAGAAAGCTTGTTTCTGACATTCTAACACCTCAATTATAGCATTTCAGTGATGAACTGTCTTCTTTGTCAAAACTGAATTTCTCATCATCCTCTGATGCACTTTGTCACAAAATGTGATTTTCAGCTCAGAAAGCTTGTTTCTGACATTCTAACACCTCAATTAGAGCATTTCAGTGATGAACTGTCTTCTTTGTCAAAACTGAATTTCTCATCATCCTCTGAAGCACTTTGACACAAAATGCAGTTTTCAGCTCAGAAAGCTTGTTTCTGACATTCTAACAGCTCACTTAGAGCATTTTAGTAATGAACAGTGTTCTTTGTCAAAACTGACATTCTCATCATCCACTGATGAACTGTGTCACAAAATGCAGTTCTCAGCTCAGAAAGCTTGTTTCTGACATTCTAACAGCTCAATTAGAGCATTTCAGCGATGAACTGTCTTCTTTGTCAAAACTGAATTTCTCATCATCCTCTGATGCACTTTGTCACAAAATGCAGTTTTCAGCTCAGAAAGCTTGTTTCTGACATTCTAACAGCTCAATTAGAGCATTTTAGTAATGAACAGTTTTCTTTGTCAAAACTGACATTCTCATCATCCACTGATGCACTTTGTCACAAAATGTAGTTCTCAGCTCAGAAAGCTTGTTTCTGACATTCTAACAGCTCAATTAGAGCATTTCAGTAATGAACAGTGTTCTTTTTCAAAACGGACATTCTCATCATCCGCTGATGCACTTTGTCTTAAAATGCAGTTCTCAGCTCAGAAAGCTTGTTTCTGACATTCTAACAGCTCAATTAGAGCATTTCAGTGATGAACTGTCTTCTTTGTCAAAACTGAATTTCTCATCATCCTCTGATGGACTTTGTCACAAAATGTGATTTTCAGCTCAGAAAGCTTGTTTCTGACATTCTAACAGCTCAATTAGAGCATTTCAGTGATGAACTGTCTTCTTTGTCAAAACTGAATTTCTCATCATCCTCTGATGCACTTTGTCACAAAATGCAGTTTTCAGCTCAGAAAGCTTGTTTCTGACATTCTAACAGCTCACTTAGAGCATTTTAGTAATGAACAGTGTTCTTTGTCAAAACTGACATTCTCATCATCCACTGATGAACTGTGTCACAAAATGCAGTTTTCAGCTCAGAAAGCTTGTTTCTGACATTCTAACAGCTCAATTAGAGCATTTTAGTAATGAACAGTGTTCTTTGTCAAAACTGACATTCTCATCATCCACTGTTGCACTTTGTCACAAAATGTGATTTTTAGCTCAGAAAGCTTGTTTCTGACATTCTAACAGCTCAATTAGAGCATTTCAGTGATGAACTGTCTTCTTTGTCAAAACTGAATTTCTCATCATCCTCTGATGCACTTTGTCACAAAATGTGATTTTCAGCTCAGAAAGCTTGTTTCTGACATTCTAACACCTCAATTAGAGCATTTCAGTGATGAACTGTCTTCTTTGTCAAAACTGATTTTCTCATCATCCTCTGATGCACTTTGTCACAAAATGTGATTTTTAGCTCAGAAAGCTTGTTTCTGACATTCTAACAGCTCAATTAGAGCATTTCAGTGATGAACTGTCTTCTTTGTCAAAACTGAATTTCTCATCATCCTCTGATGCACTGTGTCACAAAATGTGATTTTCAGCTCAGAAAGCTTGTTTCTGACATTCTAACACCTCAATTAGAGCATTTCAGTGATGAACTGTCTTCTTTGTCAAAACTGAATTTCTCATCATCCTCTGATGCACTTTGTCACAAAATGTGATTTTCAGCTCAGAAAGCTTGTTTCTGACATTCTAACACCTCAATTAGAGCATTTCAGTGATGAACTGTCTTCTTTGTCAAAACTGATTTTCTCATCATCCTCTGATGCACTTTGTCACAAAATGTGATTTTCAGCTCAGAAAGCTTGTTTCTGACATTCTAACAGCTCAATTAGAGCATTTTAGTGATGAACAGTTTTCTTTGTCAAAACTGACATTCTCATCATCCACTGATGCACTTTGTCACACAAAATGTAGTTCTCAGCTCAGAAAGCTTGTTTCTGACATTCTAACAGCTCAATTATTGCATTTCAGTAATGAACAGTGTTCTTTGTCAAAACGGACATTCTCATCATCCACTGATGCACTTTGTCAAAAAATGCAGTTTTCAGCTCAGAAAGCTTGTTTCTGACATTCTAACAGCTCAATTAGAGCATTTTAGTAATGAACAGTGTTCTTTGTCAAAACTGACATTCTCATCATCCACTGATGAACATTGTCACAAAATGCAGTTTTCAGCTCAGAAAGCTTGTTTCTGACATTCTAACAGCTCAATTAGAGCATTTTAGTAATGAACTGTGTTCTTTGTCAAAACTGACATTCTCATCATCCACTGATGCACTTTGTCACAAAATGCAGTTTTCAGCTCAGAAAGCTTGTTTCTGACATTCTAACAGCTCAATCAGAGCATTTTAGTAATGAACAGTGTTCTTTATCAAAACTGACATTCTCATCATCCACTGATGAACTGTGTCACAAAATGCAGTTTTCAGCTCAGAAAGCTTGTTTCTGACATTCTAAAAGCTCAATTAGAGCATTTTAGTAATGAACAGTTTTCTTTATCAAAACTGACATTCTCATCATCCACTGATGCACTTTGTCACAAAATGTGGTTCTCAGCTCAGAAAGCTTGTTTCTGACATTCTAACAGCTCACTTAGAGCATTTTAGTAATGAACAGTGTTCTTTGTCAAAACTGACATTCTCATCATCCACTGATGAACTGTGTCACAAAATGCAGTTCTCAGCTCAGAAAGCTTGTTTCTGACATTCTAACAGCTCAATTAGAGCATTTCAGCGATGAGCAGTCTTCTTTGTCAAAACTGAATTTCTCATCATCCTCTGATGCACTTTGTCACAAAATGTGATTTTCAGCTCAGAAAGCTTGTTTCTGACATTCTAACAGCTCAATTAGAGCATTTTAGTAATGAACAGTGTTCTTTGTCAAAACTGACATTCTCATCATCCACTGTTGCACTTTGTCACAAAATGCAGTTTTCAGCTCAGAAAGCTTGTTTCTGACATTCTAACAGCTCACTTAGAGCATTTTAGTAATGAACAGTGTTCTTTGTCAAAACTGACATTCTCATCATCCACTGATGAACTGTGTCACAAAATGCAGTTTTCAGCTCAGAAAGCTTGTTTCTGACATTCTAAAAGCTCAATTAGAGCATTTTAGTAATGAACAGTTTTCTTTATCAAAACTGACATTCTCATCATCCACTGATGCACTTTGTCACAAAATGTGGTTCTCAGCTCAGAAAGCTTGTTTCTGACATTCTAACAGCTCACTTAGAGCATTTTAGTAATGAACAGTGTTCTTTGTCAAAACTGACATTCTCATCATCCACTGATGAACTGTGTCACAAAATGCAGTTCTCAGCTCAGAAAGCTTGTTTCTGAAATTCTAACAGCTCAATTAGAGCATTTCAGCGATGAGCAGTCTTCTTTGTCAAAACTGAATTTCTCATCATCCTCTGATGCACTTTGTCACAAAATGTGATTTTCAGCTCAGAAAGCTTGTTTCTGACATTCTAACAGCTCAATTAGAGCATTTTAGTAATGAACAGTGTTCTTTGTCAAAACTGACATTCTCATCATCCACTGTTGCACTTTGTCACAAAATGCAGTTTTCAGCTCAGAAAGCTTGTTTCTGACATTCTAACAGCTCACTTAGAGCATTTTAGTAATGAACAGTGTTCTTTGTCAAAACTGACATTCTCATCATCCACTGATGAACTGTGTCACAAAATGCAGTTTTCAGCTCAGAAAGCTTGTTTCTGACATTCTAACAGCTCAATTAGAGCATTTCAGCGATGAACTGTCTTCTTTGTCAAAACTGAATTTCTCATCATCCTCTGATGCACTTTGTCACAAAATGCAGTTTTCAGCTCAGAAAGCTTGTTTCTGACATTCTAACAGCTCAATTAGAGCATTTTAGTAATGAACAGTTTTCTTTGTCAAAACTGACATTCTCATCATCCACTGATGCACTTTGTCACAAAATGTAGTTCTCAGCTCAGAAAGCTTGTTTCTGACATTCTAACAGCTCAATTAGAGCATTTCAGTAATGAACAGTGTTCTTTTTCAAAACGGACATTCTCATCATCCGCTGATGCACTTTGTCACAAAATGCAGTTCTCAGCTCAGAAAGCTTGTTTCTGACATTCTAACAGCTCAATTAGAGCATTTCAGTGATGAACTGTCTTCTTTGTCAAAACTGAAATTCTCATCATCCTCTGATGGACTTTGTCACAAAATGTGATTTTCAGCTCAGAAAGCTTGTTTCTGACATTCTAACAGCTCAATTAGAGCATTTCAGTGATGAACTGTCTTCTTTGTCAAAACTGAATTTCTCATCATCCTCTGATGCACTTTGTAACAAAATGTGATTTTCAGCTCAGAAAGCTTGTTTCTGACATTCTAACAGCTCACTTAGAGCATTTTAGTAATGAACAGTGTTCTTTGTCAAAACTGACATTCTCATCATCCACTGATGAACTGTGTCACAAAATGCAGTTTTCAGCTCAGAAAGCTTGTTTCTGACATTCTAAAAGCTCAATTAGAGCATTTTAGTAATGAACAGTTTTCTTTATCAAAACTGACATTCTCATCATCCACTGATGCACTTTGTCACAAAATGTGGTTCTCAGCTCAGAAAGCTTGTTTCTGACATTCTAACAGCTCACTTAGAGCATTTTAGTAATGAACAGTGTTCTTTGTCAAAACTGACATTCTCATCATCCACTGATGAACTGTGTCACAAAATGCAGTTCTCAGCTCAGAAAGCTTGTTTCTGACATTCTAAAAGCTCAATTAGAGCATTTCAGCGATGAGCTGTCTTCTTTGTCAAAACTGAATTTCTCATCATCCTCTGATGCACTTTGTCACAAAATGTGATTTTCAGCTCAGAAAGCTTGTTTCTGACATTCTAACAGCTCAATTAGAGCATTTTAGTAATGAACAGTGTTCTTTGTCAAAACTGACATTCTCATCATCCACTGTTGCACTTTGTCACAAAATGCAGTTTTCAGCTCAGAAAGCTTGTTTCTGACATTCTAACAGCTCACTTAGAGCATTTTAGTAATGAACAGTGTTCTTTGTCAAAACTGACATTCTCATCATCCACTGATGAACTGTGTCACAAAATGCAGTTTTCAGCTCAGAAAGCTTGTTTCTGACATTCTAACAGCTCAATTAGAGCATTTTAGTAATGAACAGTTTTCTTTGTCAAAACTGACATTCTCATCATCCACTGTTGCACTTTGTCACAAAATGTGATTTTTAGCTCAGAAAGCTTGTTTCTGACATTCTAACAGCTCAATTAGAGCATTTCAGTGATGAACTGTCTTCTTTGTCAAAACTGAATTTCTCATCATCCTCTGATGCACTGTGTCACAAAATGTGATTTTCAGCTCAGAAAGCTTGTTTCTGACATTCTAACACCTCAATGAGAGCATTTCAGTGATGAACTGTCTTCTTTGTCAAAACTGAATTTCTCATCATCCTCTGATGCACTTTGTCACAAAATGTGATTTTCAGCTCAGAAAGCTTGTTTCTGACATTCTAACACCTCAATTAGAGCATTTCAGTGATGAACTGTCTTCTTTGTCAAAACTGAATTTCTCATCATCCTCTGATGCACTTTGTCACAAAATGTGATTTTCAGCTCAGAAAGCTTGTTTCTGACATTCTAACAGCTCAATAAGAGCATTTTAGTGATGAACAGTTTTCTTTGTCAAAACTGACATTCTCATCATCCACTGATGCACTTTGTCACACAAAATGTAGTTCTCAGCTCAGAAAGCTTGTTTCTGACATTCTAACAGCTCAATTATTGCATTTCAGTAATGAACAGTGTTCTTTGTCAAAACGGACATTCTCATCATCCACTTATGCACTTTGTCACAAAATGCAGTTCTCAGCTCAGAAAGCTTGTTTCTGACATTCCAACAGCTCAATTAGAGCATTTCAGTGATGAACTGTCTTCTTTGTCAAAACTGAATTTTTCATCATCCTCTGATGCACTTTGTCACAAAATGTGATTTTCAGCTCAGAAAACTTGTTTCTGACATTCTAACAGCTCAATTAGAGCATTTCAGTGATGAACTGTCTTCTTTGTCAAAACTGAATTTCTCATCATCCTCTGATGCCCTTTGTCACAAAATGTGATTTTCAGCTCAGAAAGCTTGTTTCTGATATTCTAACAGCTCAATTAGAGCATTTCAGCGATGAACTGTCTTCTTTGTCAAAACTGAATTTCTCATCATCCTCTGATGCACTTTGTCACAAAAAGTGATTTTCAGCTCATAAAGCTTGTTTCTGACATTCTAACAGCTCAATTAGAGTATTTTGGTAATGAACAGTGTTCTTTGTCAAAACTGACATTCTCATCATCCACTGTTGCACTTTGTCACAAAATGCAGTTTTCAGCTCAGAAAGCTTGTTTCTGACATTCTAACACATCAATTACAGCATTTCAGTGATGAACTGTCTTCTTTGTCAAAACTGAATTTCTCATCATCCTCTGATGCACTTTGTCACAAAATGTGATTTTCAGCTCAGAAAGCTTGTTTCTGACATTCTAACACATCAATTACAGCATTTCAGTGATGAACTGTCTTCTTTGTCAAAACTGAATTTCTCATCATCCTCTGATGCACTTTGTCACAAAATGTGATTTTCAGCTCAGAAAGCTTGTTTCTGACATTCTAACAGCTCAATTAGAGCATTTTAGTAATGAACAGTGTTCTTTGTCAAAACTGACATTCTCATCATCCACTGTTGCACATTGTCACAAAATGTGATTTTCAGCTCAGAAAGCTTGTTTCTGACATTCTAACACCTCAATTAGAGCATTTCAGTGATGAACTGTCTTCTTTGTCAAAACTGAATTTCTCATCATCCTCTGATGCACTTTGTCACAAAATGTGATTTTCAGCTCAGAAAGCTTGTTTCTGACATTCTAACAGCTCACTTAGAGCATTTTAGTAATGAACTGTGTTCTTTGTCAAAACTGACATTCTCATCATCCACTGATGAACTGTGTCACACAATGCGGTTTTCAGCTCAGAAAGCTTGTTTCTGACATTCTAACAGCTCAATTAGAGCATTTTAGTAATGAACAGTGTTCTTTGTCAATACTGACATTCTCATCATCCACTGATGCACTTTGTCACAAAATGCATTTTTTAGCCCAGAAAGCTTGTTTCTGTCATTCTAACAGCTCAATCAGAGCATTTTAGTAATGAAGAGTCTTCTATGTCAAAATTGACATTCTCATCATCCACTGATGCACTTTGTCACAAAATGCAGTTTTCAGCTCAGAAAGCTTGTTTCTGACATTCTAACAGCTCAATTAGAGCATTTTAGTAATGAACAGTTTTCTTTGTCAAAACTGACATTCTCATCATCCACTGATGCACTTTGTCACAAAATGTAGTTCTCAGCTCAGAAAGCTTGTTTCTGACATTCTAACAGCTCAATTAGAGCATTTCAGTAATGAACAGTGTTCTTTGTCAAAACGGACATTCTCATCATCCACTGATGCACTTTGTCAAAAAATGCAGTTCTCAGCTCATAAAGCTTCTTTCTGACATTCTAACAGCTCAATTAGAGAATTTTAGTAATGAACAGTGTTCTTTATCAAAACTGACATTCTCATCATCCACTGATGAATTGTGTCACAAAATGCAGTTTTCAGCTCAGAAAGCTTGTTTCTGACATTCTAACAGCTCAATTAGAGCATTTCAGTAATGAACAGTGTTCTTTGTCAAAACGGACATTCTCATCATCCACTGATGCACTTTGTCAAAAAATGCAGTTCTCAGCTCATAAAGCTTGTTTCTGACATTCTAACAGCTCAATTAGAGAATTTTAGTAATGAACAGTTTTCTTTGTCAAAACTGACATTCTCATCATCCACTGATGCACTTTGTCACAAAATGTAGTTCTCAGCTCAGAAAGCTTGTTTCTGACATTCTAACAGCTCAATTAGAGCATTTTAGTAATGAACAGTTTTCTTTGTCAAAACTGACATTCTCATCATCCACTGATGCACTTTGTCACAAAATGTGATTTTCAGCTCAGAAAGCTTGTTTCTGACATTCTAACAGCTCAATTAGAGCATTTTAGTAATGAACAGTTTTCTTTGTCAAAACTGACATTCTCATCATCCACTGATGCACTTTGTCACAAAATGTAGTTCTCAGCTCAGAAAGCTTGTTTCTGACATTCTAACAGCTCAATTAGAGCATTTCAGTAATGAACAGTGTTCTTTTTCAAAACGGACATTCTCATCATCCGCTGATGCACTTTGTCACAAAATGTGGTTCTCAGCTCAGAAAGCTTGTTTCTTACATTCTAACAGCTCACTTAGAGCATTTTAGTAATGAACAGTGTTCTTTGTCAAAACTGACATTCTCATCATCCACTGATGCACTTTGTCACAAAATGCAGTTTTCAGATCAGAAAGCTTGTTTCTGACATTCTAACAGCTCAATTAGAGCATTTTAGTAATGAACAGTTTTCTTTGTCAAAACTGACATTCTCATCATCCACTGATGCACTTTGTCACAAAATGTAGTTCTCAGCTCAGAAAGCTTGTTTCTGACATTCTAACAGCTCAATTAGAGCATTTCAGTAATGAACAGTGTTCTTTGTCAAAACGGACATTCTCATCATCCACTGATGCACTTTGTCAAAAAATGCAGTTTTCAGCTCAGAAAGCTTGTTTCTGACATTCTAACAGCTCAATTAGAGCATTTTAGTAATGAACAGTATTCTTTGTCAAAACTGACATTCTCATCATCCACTGATGAACTTTGTCACAAAATGAAGTTTTCAGCTCAGAAAGCTTTTTTCTGACATTCTAACAGCTCAATTAGAGCATTTCAGTGATGAACTGTCTTCTTTGTCAAAACTGAATTTCTCATCATCCTCTGATGCACTGTGTCACAAAATGTGATTTTCAGCTCAGAAAGCTTGTTTCTGACATTCTAACACCTCAATTAGAGCATTTCAGTGATGAACTGTCTTCTTTGTCAAAACTGAATTTCTCATCATCCTCTGATGCACTTTGTCACGAAATGTGATTTTCAGCTCAGAAAGCTTGTTTCTGACATTCTAACACCTCAATTAGAGCATTTCAGTGATGAACTGTCTTCTTTGTCAAAACTGATTTTCTCATCATCCTCTGATGCACTTTGTCACAAAATGTGATTTTCAGCTCAGAAAGCTTGTTTCTGACATTCTAACAGCTCAATTAGAGCATTTTAGTGATGAACAGTTTTCTTTGTCAAAACTGACATTCTCATCATCCACTGATTGAACTTTGTCACACAAAATGTAGTTCTCAGCTCAGAAAGCTTGTTTCTGACATTCTAACAGCTCAATTATTGCATTTCAGTAATGAACAGTGTTCTTTGTCAAAACGGACATTCTCATCATCCACTGATGCACTTTGTCAAAAAATGCAGTTTTCAGCTCAGAAAGCTTGTTTCTGACATTCTAACAGCTCAATTAGAGCATTTTAGTAATGAACAGTGTTCTTTGTCAAAACTGACATTCTCATCATCCACTGATGAACATTGTCACAAAATGCAGTTTTCAGCTCAGAAAGCTTGTTTCTGACATTCTAACAGCTCAATTAGAGCATTTTAGTAATGAACTGTGTTCTTTGTCAAAACTGACATTCTCATCATCCACTGATGCACTTTGTCACAAAATGCAGTTTTCAGCTCAGAAAGCTTGTTTCTGACATTCTAACAGCTCAATCAGAGCATTTTAGTAATGAACAGTGTTCTTTATCAAAACTGACATTCTCATCATCCACTGATGAACTGTGTCACAAAATGCAGTTTTCAGCTCAGAAAGCTTGTTTCTGACATTCTAAAAGCTCAATTAGAGCATTTTAGTAATGAACAGTTTTCTTTATCAAAACTGACATTCTCATCATCCACTGATGCACTTTGTCACAAAATGTGGTTCTCAGCTCAGAAAGCTTGTTTCTGACATTCTAACAGCTCACTTAAAGCATTTTAGTAATGAACAGTGTTCTTTGTCAAAACTGACATTCTCATCATCCACTGATGAACTGTGTCACAAAATGCAGTTCTCAGCTCAGAAAGCTTGTTTCTGACATTCTAACAGCTCAATTAGAGCATTTCAGCGATGAGCAGTCTTCTTTGTCAAAACTGAATTTCTCATCATCCTCTGATGCACTTTGTCACAAAATGTGATTTTCAGCTCAGAAAGCTTGTTTCTGACATTCTAACAGCTCAATTAGAGCATTTTAGTAATGAACAGTGTTCTTTGTCAAAACTGACATTCTCATCATCCACTGTTGCACTTTGTCACAAAATGCAGTTTTCAGCTCAGAAAGCTTGTTTCTGACATTCTAACAGCTCACTTAGAGCATTTTAGTACTGAACAGTGTTCTTTGTCAAAACTGACATTCTCATCATCCACTGATGAACTGTGTCACAAAATGCAGTTTTCAGCTCAGAAAGCTTGTTTCTGACATTCTAACAGCTCACTTAGAGCATTTTAGTAATGAACAGTGTTCTTTGTCAAAACTGACATTCTCATCATCCACTGATGAACTGTGTCACAAAATGCAGTTTTCAGCTCAGAAAGCTTGTTTCTGACATTCTAACAGCTCAATTAGAGCATTTCAGCGATGAACTGTCTTCTTTGTCAAAACTGAATTTCTCATCATCCTCTGATGCACTTTGTCACAAAATGCAGTTTTCAGCTCAGAAAGCTTGTTTCTGACATTCTAACAGCTCAATTAGAGCATTTTAGTAATGAACAGTTTTCTTTGTCAAAACTGACATTCTCATCATCCACTGATGCACTTTGTCACAAAATGTAGTTCTCAGCTCAGAAAGCTTGTTTCTGACATTCTAACAGCTCAATTAGAGCATTTCAGTAATGAACAGTGTTCTTTTTCAAAACGGACATTCTCATCATCCGCTGATGCACTTTGTCACAAAATGCAGTTCTCAGCTCAGAAAGCTTGTTTCTGACATTCTAACAGCTCAATTAGAGCATTTCAGTGATGAACTGTCTTCTTTGTCAAAACTGAATTTCTCATCATCCTCTGATGGACTTTGTCACAAAATGTGATTTTCAGCTCAGAAAGCTTGTTTCTGACATTCTAACAGCTCAATTAGAGCATTTCAGTGATGAACTGTCTTCTTTGTCAAAACTGAATTTCTCATCATCCTCTGATGCACTTTGTAACAAAATGTGATTTTCAGCTCAGAAAGCTTGTTTCTGACATTCTAACAGCTCACTTAGAGCATTTTAGTAATGAACAGTGTTCTTTGTCAAAACTGACATTCTCATCATCCACTGATGAACTGTGTCACAAAATGCAGTTTTCAGCTCAGAAAGCTTGTTTCTGACATTCTAAAAGCTCAATTAGAGCATTTTAGTAATAAACAGTTTTCTTTATCAAAACTGACATTCTCATCATCCACTGATGCACTTTGTCACAAAATGTGGTTCTCAGCTCAGAAAGCTTGTTTCTGACATTCTAACAGCTCACTTAGAGCATTTTAGTAATGAACAGTGTTCTTTGTCAAAACTGACATTCTCATCATCCACTGATGAACTGTGTCACAAAATGCAGTTCTCAGCTCAGAAAGCTTGTTTCTGACATTCTAAAAGCTCAATTAGAGCATTTCAGCGATGAGCTGTCTTCTTTGTCAAAACTGAATTTCTCATCATCCTCTGATGCACTTTGTCACAAAATGTGATTTTCAGCTCAGAAAGCTTGTTTCTGACATTCTAACAGCTCAATTAGAGCATTTTAGTAATGAACAGTGTTCTTTGTCAAAACTGACATTCTCATCATCCACTGTTGCACTTTGTCACAAAATGCAGTTTTCAGCTCAGAAAGCTTGTTTCTGACATTCTAACAGCTCACTTAGAGCATTTTAGTAATGAACAGTGTTCTTTGTCAAAACTGACATTCTCATCATCCACTGATGAACTGTGTCACAAAATGCAGTTTTCAGCTCACAAAGCTTGTTTCTGACATTCTAACAGCTCAATTAGAGCATTTTAGTAATGAACAGTTTTCTTTGTCAAAACTGACATTCTCATCATCCACTGTTGCACTTTGTCACAAAATGTGATTTTTAGCTCAGAAAGCTTGTTTCTGACATTCTAACAGCTCAATTAGAGCATTTCAGTGATGAACTGTCTTCTTTGTCAAAACTGAATTTCTCATCATCCTCTGATGCACTGTGTCACAAAATGTGATTTTCAGCTCAGAAAGCTTGTTTCTGACATTCTAACACCTCAATGAGAGCATTTCAGTGATGAACTGTCTTCTTTGTCAAAACTGAATTTCTCATCATCCTCTGATGCACTTTGTCACAAAATGTGATTTTCAGCTCAGAAAGCTTGTTTCTGACATTCTAACACCTCAATTAGAGCATTTCAGTGATGAACTGTCTTCTTTGTCAAAACTGAATTTCTCATCATCCTCTGATGCACTTTGTCACAAAATGTGATTTTCAGCTCAGAAAGCTTGTTTCTGACATTCTAACAGCTCAATAAGAGCATTTTAGTGATGAACAGTTTTCTTTGTCAAAACTGACATTCTCATCATCCACTGATGCACTTTGTCACACAAAATGTAGTTCTCAGCTCAGAAAGCTTGTTTCTGACATTCTAACAGCTCAATTATTGCATTTCAGTAATGAACAGTGTTCTTTGTCAAAACGGACATTCTCATCATCCACTTATGCACTTTGTCACAAAATGCAGTTCTCAGCTCAGAAAGCTTGTTTCTGACATTCCAACAGCTCAATTAGAGCATTTCAGTGATGAACTGTCTTCTTTGTCAAAACTGAATTTCTCATCATCCTCTGATGCACTTTGTCACAAAATGTGATTTTCAGCTCAGAAAACTTGTTTCTGACATTCTAACAGCTCAATTAGAGCATTTCAGTGATGAACTGTCTTCTTTGTCAAAACTGAATTTCTCATCATCCTCTGATGCCCTTTGTCACAAAATGTGATTTTCAGCTCAGAAAGCTTGTTTCTGATATTCTAACAGCTCAATTAGAGCATTTCAGCGATGAACTGTCTTCTTTGTCAAAACTGAATTTCTCATCATCCTCTGATGCACTTTGTCACAAAAAGTGATTTTCAGCTCATAAAGCTTGTTTCTGACATTCTAACAGCTCAATTAGAGTATTTTGGTAATGAACAGTGTTCTTTGTCAAAACTGACATTCTCATCATCCACTGTTGCACTTTGTCACAAAATGCAGTTTTCAGCTCAGAAAGCTTGTTTCTGACATTCTAACACATCAATTACAGCATTTCAGTGATGAACTGTCTTCTTTGTCAAAACTGAATTTCTCATCATCCTCTGATGCACTTTGTCACAAAATGTGATTTTCAGCTCAGAAAGCTTGTTTCTGACATTCTAACACATCAATTACAGCATTTCAGTGATGAACTGTCTTCTTTGTCAAAACTGAATTTCTCATCATCCTCTGATGCACTTTGTCACAAAATGTGATTTTCAGCTCAGAAAGCTTGTTTCTGACATTCTAACAGCTCAATTAGAGCATTTTAGTAATGAACAGTGTTCTTTGTCAAAACTGACATTCTCATCATCCACTGTTGCACATTGTCACAAAATGTGATTTTCAGCTCAGAAAGCTTGTTTCTGACATTCTAACACCTCAATTAGAGCATTTCAGTGATGAACTGTCTTCTTTGTCAAAACTGAATTTCTCATCATCCTCTGATGCACTTTGTCACAAAATGTGATTTTCAGCTCAGAAAGCTTGTTTCTGACATTCTAACAGCTCACTTAGAGCATTTCAGTGATGAACTGTCTTCTTTGTCAAAACTGAATTTCTCATCATCCTCTGATGCACTTTGTCACAAAATGTGATTTTCAGCTCAGAAAGCTTGTTTCTGTCATTCTAACAGCTCAATCAGAGCATTTTAGTAATGAAGAGTTTTCTATGTCAAAACTGACATTCTCATCATCCACTGATGCACTTTGTCACAAAATGCAGTTTTCAGCTCAGAAAGCTTGTTTCTGACATTCTAACAGCTCAATTAGAGCATTTTAGTAATGAACAGTTTTCTTTGTCAAAACTGACATTCTCATCATCCACTGATGCACTTTGTCACAAAATGTAGTTCTCAGCTCAGAAAGCTTGTTTCTGACATTCTAACAGCTCAATCAGAGCATTTTAGTAATGAACAGTGTTCTTTGTCAAAACGGACATTCTCATCATCCACTGATGCACTTTGTCAAAAAATGCAGTTTTCAGCTCAGAAAGCTTGTTTCTGACATTCTAACAGCTCAATTAGAGCATTTTAGTAATGAACAGTGTTCTTTGTCAAAACTGACATTCTCATCATCCACTGATGAACTTTGTCACAAAATGAAGTTTTCAGCTCAGAAAGCTTTTTTCTGACATTCTAACAGCTCAATTAGAGCATTTCAGTGATGAACTGTCTTCTTTGTCAAAACTGAATTTCTCATCATCCTCTGATGCACTGTGTCACAAAATGTGATTTTCAGCTCAGAAAGCTTGTTTCTGACATTCTAACACCTCAATTAGAGCATTTCAGTGATTAACTGTCTTCTTTGTCAAAACTGAATTTCTCATCATCCTCTGATGCACTTTGTCACAAAATGTGATTTTCAGCTCAGAAAGCTTGTTTCTGACATTCTAACACCTCAATTAGAGCATTTCAGTGATGAACTGTCTTCTTTGTCAAAACTGATTTTCTCATCATCCTCTGATGCACTTTGTCACAAAATGTGATTTTCAGCTCAGAAAGCTTGTTTCTGACATTCTAACAGCTCAATTAGAGCATTTTAGTGATGAACAGTTTTCTTTGTCAAAACTGACATTCTCATCATCCACTGATGCACTTTGTCACACAAAATGTAGTTCTCAGCTCAGAAAGCTTGTTTCTGACATTCTAACAGCTCAATTATTGCATTTCAGTAATGAACAGTGTTCTTTGTCAAAACGGACATTCTCATCATCCACTGATGCACTTTGTCAAAAAATGCAGTTTTCAGCTCAGAAAGCTTGTTTCTGACATTCTAACAGCTCAATTAGAGCATTTTAGTAATGAACAGTGTTCTTTGTCAAAACTGACATTCTCATCATCCACTGATGAACATTGTCACAAAATGCAGTTTTCAGCTCAGAAAGCTTGTTTCTGACATTCTAACAGCTCAATTAGAGCATTTTAGTAATGAACTGTGTTCTTTGTCAAAACTGACATTCTCATCATCCACTGATGCACTTTGTCACAAAATGCAGTTTTCAGCTCAGAAAGCTTGTTTCTGACATTCTAACAGCTCAATCAGAGCATTTTAGTAATGAACAGTGTTCTTCATCAAAACTGACATTCTCATCATCCACTGATGAACTGTGTCACAAAATGCAGTTTTCAGCTCAGAAAGCTTGTTTCTGACATTCTAAAAGCTCAATTAGAGCATTTTAGTAATGAACAGTTTTCTTTATCAAAACTGACATTCTCATCATCCACTGATGCACTTTGTCACAAAATGTGGTTCTCAGCTCAGAAAGCTTGTTTCTGACATTCTAACAGCTCACTTAGAGCATTTTAGTAATGAACAGTGTTCTTTGTCAAAACTGACATTCTCATCATCCACTGATGAACTGTGTCACAAAATGCAGTTCTCAGCTCAGAAAGCTTGTTTCTGACATTCTAACAGCTCAATTAGAGCATTTCAGCGATGAGCAGTCTTCTTTGTCAAAACTGAATTTCTCATCATCCTCTGATGCACTTTGTCACAAAATGTGATTTTCAGCTCAGAAAGCTTGTTTCTGACATTCTAACAGCTCAATTAGAGCATTTTAGTAATGAACAGTGTTCTTTGTCAAAACTGACATTCTCATCATCCACTGTTGCACTTTGTCACAAAATGCAGTTTTCAGCTCAGAAAGCTTGTTTCTGACATTCTAACAGCTCACTTAGAGCATTTTAGTACTGAACAGTGTTCTTTGTCAAAACTGACATTCTCATCATCCACTGATGAACTGTGTCACAAAATGCAGTTTTCAGCTCAGAAAGCTTGTTTCTGACATTCTAACAGCTCACTTAGAGCATTTTAGTAATGAACAGTGTTCTTTGTCAAAACTGACATTCTCATCATCCACTGATGAACTGTGTCACAAAATGCAGTTTTCAGCTCAGAAAGCTTGTTTCTGACATTCTAACAGCTCAATTAGAGCATTTCAGCGATGAACTGTCTTCTTTGTCAAAACTGAATTTCTCATCATCCTCTGATGCACTTTGTCACAAAATGCAGTTTTCAGCTCAGAAAGCTTGTTTCTGACATTCTAACAGCTCAATTAGAGCATTTTCGTAATGAACAGTTTTCTTTGTCAAAACTGACATTCTCATCATCCACTGATGCACTTTGTCACAAAATGTAGTTCTCAGCTCAGAAAGCTTGTTTCTGACATTCTAACAGCTCAATTAGAGCATTTCAGTAATGAACAGTGTTCTTTTTCAAAACGGACATTCTCATCATCCGCTGATGCACTTTGTCACAAAATGCAGTTCTCAGCTCAGAAAGCTTGTTTCTGACATTCTAACAGCTCAATTAGAGCATTTCAGCGATGAACTGTCTTCTTTGTCAAAACTGAATTTCTCATCATCCTCTGATGCACTTTGTCACAAAATGCAGTTTTCAGCTCAGAAAGCTTGTTTCTGACATTCTAACAGCTCACTTAGAGCATTTTAGTAATGAACAGTGTTCTTGGTCAAAACTGACATTCTCATCATCCACTGTTGCACATTGTCACAAAATGTGATTTTCAGCTCAGAAAGCTTGTTTCTGACATTCTAACACCTCAATTAGAGCATTTCAGTGATGAACTGTCTTCTTTGTCAAAACTGAATTTCTCATCATCCTCTGATGCACTTTGTCACAAAATGTGATTTTCAGCTCAGAAAGCTTGTTTCTGACATTCTAACAGCTCACTTAGAGCATTTTAGTAATGAACTGTGTTCTTTGTCAAAACTGACATTCTCATCATCCACTGATGAACTGTGTCACACAATGCGGTTTTCAGCTCAGAAAGCTTGTTTCTGACATTCTAACAGCTCAATTAGAGCATTTTAGTAATGAACAGTGTTCTGGGTCAATACTGACATTCTCATCATCCACTGATGCACTTTGTCACAAAATGCATTTTTTAGCCCAGAAAGCTTGTTTCTGTCATTCTAACAGCTCAATCAGAGCATTTTAGTAATGAAGAGTTTTCTATGTCAAAACTGACATTCTCATCATCCACTGATGCACTTTGTCACAAAATGCAGTTTTCAGCTCAGAAAGCTTGTTTCTGACATTCTAACAGCTCAATTAGAGCATTTTAGTAATGAACAGTTTTCTTTGTCAAAACTGACATTCTCATCATCCACTGATGCACTTTGTCACAAAATGTAGTTCTCAGCTCAGAAAGCTTGTTTCTGACATTCTAACAGCTCAATTAGAGCATTTCAGTAATGAACAGTGTTCTTTGTCAAAACGGACATTCTCATCATCCACTGATGCACTTTGTCAAAAAATGCAGTTTTCAGCTCAGAAAGCTTGTTTCTGACATTCTAACAGCTCAATTAGAGCATTTTAGTAATGAACAGTGTTCTTTGTCAAAACTGACATTCTCATCATCCACTGATGAACTTTGTCACAAAATGAAGTTTTCAGCTCAGAAAGCTTTTTTCTGACATTCTAACAGCTCAATTAGAGCATTTCAGTGATGAACTGTCTTCTTTGTCAAAACTGAATTTCTCATCATCCTCTGATGCACTGTGTCACAAAATGTGATTTTCAGCTCAGAAAGCTTGTTTCTGACATTCTAACACCTCAATTAGAGCATTTCAGTGATGAACTGTCTTCTTTGTCAAAACTGAATTTCTCATCATCCTCTGATGCACTTTGTCACAAAATGTGATTTTCAGCTCAGAAAGCTTGTTTCTGACATTCTAACACCTCAATTAGAGCATTTCAGTGATGAACTGTCTTCTTTGTCAAAACTGATTTTCTCATCATCCTCTGATGCACTTTGTCACAAAATGTGATTTTCAGCTCAGAAAGCTTGTTTCTGACATTCTAACAGCTCAATTAGAGCATTTTAGTGATGAACAGTTTTCTTTGTCAAAACTGACATTCTCATCATCCACTGATGCACTTTGTCACACAAAATGTAGTTCTCAGCTCAGAAAGCTTGTTTCTGACATTCTAACAGCTCAATTATTGCATTTCAGTAATGAACAGTGTTCTTTGTCAAAACGGACATTCTCATCATCCACTGATGCACTTTGTCAAAAAATGCAGTTTTCAGCTCAGAAAGCTTGTTTCTGACATTCTAACAGCTCAATTAGAGCATTTTAGTAATGAACAGTGTTCTTTGTCAAAACTGACATTCTCATCATCCACTGATGAACATTGTCACAAAATGCAGTTTTCAGCTCAGAAAGCTTGTTTCTGACATTCTAACAGCTCAATTAGAGCATTTTAGTAATGAACTGTGTTCTTTGTCAAAACTGACATTCTCATCATCCACTGATGCACTTTGTCACAAAATGCAGTTTTCAGCTCAGAAAGCTTGTTTCTGACATTCTAACAGCTCAATCAGAGCATTTTAGTAATGAACAGTGTTCTTTATCAAAACTGACATTCTCATCATCCACTGATGAACTGTGTCACAAAATGCAGTTTTCAGCTCAGAAAGCTTGTTTCTGACATTCTAAAAGCTCAATTAGAGCATTTTAGTAATGAACAGTTTTCTTTATCAAAACTGACATTCTCATCATCCACTGATGCACTTTGTCACAAAATGTGGTTCTCAGCTCAGAAAGCTTGTTTCTGACATTCTAACAGCTCACTTAGAGCATTTTAGTAATGAACAGTGTTCTTTGTCAAAACTGACATTCTCATCATCCACTGATGAACTGTGTCACAAAATGCAGTTCTCAGCTCAGAAAGCTTGTTTCTGACATTCTAACAGCTCAATTAGAGCATTTCAGCGATGAGCAGTCTTCTTTGTCAAAACTGAATTTCTCATCATCCTCTGATGCACTTTGTCACAAAATGTGATTTTCAGCTCAGAAAGCTTGTTTCTGACATTCTAACAGCTCAATTAGAGCATTTTAGTAATGAACAGTGTTCTTTGTCAAAACTGACATTCTCATCATCCACTGTTGCACTTTGTCACAAAATGCAGTTTTCAGCTCAGAAAGCTTGTTTCTGACATTCTAACAGCTCACTTAGAGCATTTTAGTACTGAACAGTGTTCTTTGTCAAAACTGACATTCTCATCATCCACTGATGAACTGTGTCACAAAATGCAGTTTTCAGCTCAGAAAGCTTGTTTCTGACATTCTAACAGCTCACTTAGAGCATTTTAGTAATGAACAGTGTTCTTTGTCAAAACTGACATTCTCATCATCCACTGATGAACTGTGTCACAAAATGCAGTTTTCAGCTCAGAAAGCTTGTTTCTGACATTCTAACAGCTCAATTAGAGCATTTCAGCGATGAACTGTCTTCTTTGTCAAAACTGAATTTCTCATCATCCTCTGATGCACTTTGTCACAAAATGCAGTTTTCAGCTCAGAAAGCTTGTTTCTGACATTCTAACAGCTCAATTAGAGCATTTTAGTAATGAACAGTTTTCTTTGTCAAAACTGACATTCTCATCATCCACTGATGCACTTTGTCACAAAATGTAGTTCTCAGCTCAGAAAGCTTGTTTCTGACATTCTAACAGCTCAATTAGAGCATTTCAGTAATGAACAGTGTTCTTTTTCAAAACGGACATTCTCATCATCCGCTGATGCACTTTGTCACAAAATGCAGTTCTCAGCTCAGAAAGCTTGTTTCTGACATTCTAACAGCTCAATTAGAGCATTTCAGTGATGAACTGTCTTCTTTGTCAAAACTGAATTTCTCATCATCCTCTGATGGACTTTGTCACAAAATGTGATTTTCAGCTCAGAAAGCTTGTTTCTGACATTCTAACAGCTCAATTAGAGCATTTCAGTGATGAACTGTCTTCTTTGTCAAAACTGAATTTCTCATCATCCTCTGATGCACTTTGTAACAAAATGTGATTTTCAGCTCAGAAAGCTTGTTTCTGACATTCTAACAGCTCACTTAGAGCATTTTAGTAATGAACAGTGTTCTTTGTCAAAACTGACATTCTCATCATCCACTGATGAACTGTGTCACAAAATGCAGTTTTCAGCTCAGAAAGCTTGTTTCTGACATTCTAAAAGCTCAATTAGAGCATTTTAGTAATGAACAGTTTTCTTTATCAAAAATGACATTCTCATCATCCACTGATGCACTTTGTCACAAAATGTGGTTCTCAGCTCAGAAAGCTTGTTTCTGACATTCTAACAGCTCACTTAGAGCATTTTAGTAATGAACAGTGTTCTTTGTCAAAACTGACATTCTCATCATCCACTGATGAACTGTGTCACAAAATGCAGTTCTCAGCTCAGAAAGCTTGTTTCTGACATTCTAAAAGCTCAATTAGAGCATTTCAGCGATGAGCTGTCTTCTTTGTCAAAACTGAATTTCTCATCATCCTCTGATGCACTTTGTCACAAAATGTGATTTTCAGCTCAGAAAGCTTGTTTCTGACATTCTAACAGCTCAATTAGAGCATTTTAGTAATGAACAGTGTTCTTTGTCAAAACTGACATTCTCATCATCCACTGTTGCACTTTGTCACAAAATGCAGTTTTCAGCTCAGAAAGCTTGTTTCTGACATTCTAACAGCTCACTTAGAGCATTTTAGTAATGAACAGTGTTCTTTGTCAAAACTGACATTCTCATCATCCACTGATGAACTGTGTCACAAAATGCAGTTTTCAGCTCAGAAAGCTTGTTTCTGACATTCTAACAGCTCAATTAGAGCATTTTAGTAATGAACAGTTTTCTTTGTCAAAACTGACATTCTCATCATCCACTGTTGCACTTTGTCACAAAATGTGATTTTTAGCTCAGAAAGCTTGTTTCTGACATTCTAACAGCTCAATTAGAGCATTTCAGTGATGAACTGTCTTCTTTGTCAAAACTGAATTTCTCATCATCCTCTGATGCACTGTGTCACAAAATGTGATTTTCAGCTCAGAAAGCTTGTTTCTGACATTCTAACACCTCAATGAGAGCATTTCAGTGATGAACTGTCTTCTTTGTCAAAACTGAATTTCTCATCATCCTCTGATGCACTTTGTCACAAAAAGTGATTTTCAGCTCATAAAGCTTGTTTCTGACATTCTAACAGCTCAATTAGAGTATTTTGGTAATGAACAGTGTTCTTTGTCAAAACTGACATTCTCATCATCCACTGATGAACTGTGTCACAAAATGCAGTTTTCAGCTCAGAAAGCTTGTTTCTGACATTCTAACAGCTCAATTAGAGCATTTCAGCGATGAACTGTCTTCTTTGTCAAAACTGAATTTCTCATCATCCTCTGATGCACTTTGTCACAAAATGCAGTTTTCAGCTCAGAAAGCTTGTTTCTGACATTCTAACAGCTCAATTAGAGCATTTTCGTAATGAACAGTTTTCTTTGTCAAAACTGACATTCTCATCATCCACTGATGCACTTTGTCACAAAATGTAGTTCTCAGCTCAGAAAGCTTGTTTCTGACATTCTAACAGCTCAATTAGAGCATTTCAGTAATGAACAGTGTTCTTTTTCAAAACGGACATTCTCATCATCCGCTGATGCACTTTGTCACAAAATGCAGTTCTCAGCTCAGAAAGCTTGTTTCTGACATTCTAACAGCTCAATTAGAGCATTTCAGCGATGAACTGTCTTCTTTGTCAAAACTGAATTTCTCATCATCCTCTGATGCACTTTGTCACAAAATGCAGTTTTCAGCTCAGAAAGCTTGTTTCTGACATTCTAACAGCTCACTTAGAGCATTTTAGTAATGAACAGTGTTCTTGGTCAAAACTGACATTCTCATCATCCACTGTTGCACATTGTCACAAAATGTGATTTTCAGCTCAGAAAGCTTGTTTCTGACATTCTAACACCTCAATTAGAGCATTTCAGTGATGAACTGTCTTCTTTGTCAAAACTGAATTTCTCATCATCCTCTGATGCACTTTGTCACAAAATGTGATTTTCAGCTCAGAAAGCTTGTTTCTGACATTCTAACAGCTCACTTAGAGCATTTTAGTAATGAACTGTGTTCTTTGTCAAAACTGACATTCTCATCATCCACTGATGAACTGTGTCACACAATGCGGTTTTCAGCTCAGAAAGCTTGTTTCTGACATTCTAACAGCTCAATTAGAGCATTTTAGTAATGAACAGTGTTCTGGGTCAATACTGACATTCTCATCATCCACTGATGCACTTTGTCACAAAATGCATTTTTTAGCCCAGAAAGCTTGTTTCTGTCATTCTAACAGCTCAATCAGAGCATTTTAGTAATGAAGAGTTTTCTA
The DNA here is from genome assembly GCF_947034865.1 of Barbatula barbatula. Lineage (NCBI taxonomy): Eukaryota > Metazoa > Chordata > Actinopteri > Cypriniformes > Nemacheilidae > Barbatula > Barbatula barbatula. Next base: position 7,276,218 of record NC_136773.1, read on the forward strand.
TGTCAAAACTGACATTCTCATCATCCACTGATGCACTTTGTCACAAAATGCAGTTTTCAGCTCAGAAAGCTTGTTTCTGACATTCTAACAGCTCAATTAGAGCATTTTAGTAATGAACAGTTTTCTTTGTCAAAACTGACATTCTCATCATCCACTGATGCACTTTGTCACAAAATGTAGTTCTCAGCTCAGAAAGCTTGTTTCTGACATTCTAACAGCTCAATTAGAGCATTTCAGTAATGAACAGTGTTCTTTGTCAAAACGGACATTCTCATCATCCACTGATGCACTTTGTCAAAAAATGCAGTTTTCAGCTCAGAAAGCTTGTTTCTGACATTCTAACAGCTCAATTAGAGCATTTTAGTAATGAACAGTGTTCTTTGTCAAAACTGACATTCTCATCATCCACTGATGAACTTTGTCACAAAATGAAGTTTTCAGCTCAGAAAGCTTTTTTCTGACATTCTAACAGCTCAATTAGAGCATTTCAGTGATGAACTGTCTTCTTTGTCAAAACTGAATTTCTCATCATCCTCTGATGCACTGTGTCACAAAATGTGATTTTCAGCTCAGAAAGCTTGTTTCTGACATTCTAACACCTCAATTAGAGCATTTCAGTGATGAACTGTCTTCTTTGTCAAAACTGAATTTCTCATCATCCTCTGATGCACTTTGTCACAAAATGTGATTTTCAGCTCAGAAAGCTTGTTTCTGACATTCTAACACCTCAATTAGAGCATTTCAGTGATGAACTGTCTTCTTTGTCAAAACTGATTTTCTCATCATCCTCTGATGCACTTTGTCACAAAATGTGATTTTCAGCTCAGAAAGCTTGTTTCTGACATTCTAACAGCTCAATTAGAGCATTTTAGTGATGAACAGTTTTCTTTGTCAAAACTGACATTCTCATCATCCACTGATGCACTTTGTCACACAAAATGTAGTTCTCAGCTCAGAAAGCTTGTTTCTGACATTCTAACAGCTCAATTATTGCATTTCAGTAATGAACAGTGTTCTTTGTCAAAACGGACATTCTCATCATCCACTGATGCACTTTGTCAAAAAATGCAGTTTTCAGCTCAGAAAGCTTGTTTCTGACATTCTAACAGCTCAATTAGAGCATTTTAGTAATGAACAGTGTTCTTTGTCAAAACTGACATTCTCATCATCCACTGATGAACATTGTCACAAAATGCAGTTTTCAGCTCAGAAAGCTTGTTTCTGACATTCTAACAGCTCAATTAGAGCATTTTAGTAATGAACTGTGTTCTTTGTCAAAACTGACATTCTCATCATCCACTGATGCACTTTGTCACAAAATGCAGTTTTCAGCTCAGAAAGCTTGTTTCTGACATTCTAACAGCTCAATCAGAGCATTTTAGTAATGAACAGTGTTCTTTATCAAAACTGACATTCTCATCATCCACTGATGAACTGTGTCACAAAATGCAGTTTTCAGCTCAGAAAGCTTGTTTCTGACATTCTAAAAGCTCAATTAGAGCATTTTAGTAATGAACAGTTTTCTTTATCAAAACTGACATTCTCATCATCCACTGATGCACTTTGTCACAAAATGTGGTTCTCAGCTCAGAAAGCTTGTTTCTGACATTCTAACAGCTCACTTAGAGCATTTTAGTAATGAACAGTGTTCTTTGTCAAAACTGACATTCTCATCATCCACTGATGAACTGTGTCACAAAATGCAGTTCTCAGCTCAGAAAGCTTGTTTCTGACATTCTAACAGCTCAATTAGAGCATTTCAGCGATGAGCAGTCTTCTTTGTCAAAACTGAATTTCTCATCATCCTCTGATGCACTTTGTCACAAAATGTGATTTTCAGCTCAGAAAGCTTGTTTCTGACATTCTAACAGCTCAATTAGAGCATTTTAGTAATGAACAGTGTTCTTTGTCAAAACTGACATTCTCATCATCCACTGTTGCACTTTGTCACAAAATGCAGTTTTCAGCTCAGAAAGCTTGTTTCTGACATTCTAACAGCTCACTTAGAGCATTTTAGTACTGAACAGTGTTCTTTGTCAAAACTGACATTCTCATCATCCACTGATGAACTGTGTCACAAAATGCAGTTTTCAGCTCAGAAAGCTTGTTTCTGACATTCTAACAGCTCACTTAGAGCATTTTAGTAATGAACAGTGTTCTTTGTCAAAACTGACATTCTCATCATCCACTGATGAACTGTGTCACAAAATGCAGTTTTCAGCTCAGAAAGCTTGTTTCTGACATTCTAACAGCTCAATTAGAGCATTTCAGCGATGAACTGTCTTCTTTGTCAAAACTGAATTTCTCATCATCCTCTGATGCACTTTGTCACAAAATGCAGTTTTCAGCTCAGAAAGCTTGTTTCTGACATTCTAACAGCTCAATTAGAGCATTTTAGTAATGAACAGTTTTCTTTGTCAAAACTGACATTCTCATCATCCACTGATGCACTTTGTCACAAAATGTAGTTCTCAGCTCAGAAAGCTTGTTTCTGACATTCTAACAGCTCAATTAGAGCATTTCAGTAATGAACAGTGTTCTTTTTCAAAACGGACATTCTCATCATCCGCTGATGCACTTTGTCACAAAATGCAGTTCTCAGCTCAGAAAGCTTGTTTCTGACATTCTAACAGCTCAATTAGAGCATTTCAGTGATGAACTGTCTTCTTTGTCAAAACTGAATTTCTCATCATCCTCTGATGGACTTTGTCACAAAATGTGATTTTCAGCTCAGAAAGCTTGTTTCTGACATTCTAACAGCTCAATTAGAGCATTTCAGTGATGAACTGTCTTCTTTGTCAAAACTGAATTTCTCATCATCCTCTGATGCACTTTGTAACAAAATGTGATTTTCAGCTCAGAAAGCTTGTTTCTGACATTCTAACAGCTCACTTAGAGCATTTTAGTAATGAACAGTGTTCTTTGTCAAAACTGACATTCTCATCATCCACTGATGAACTGTGTCACAAAATGCAGTTTTCAGCTCAGAAAGCTTGTTTCTGACATTCTAAAAGCTCAATTAGAGCATTTTAGTAATGAACAGTTTTCTTTATCAAAAATGACATTCTCATCATCCACTGATGCACTTTGTCACAAAATGTGGTTCTCAGCTCAGAAAGCTTGTTTCTGACATTCTAACAGCTCACTTAGAGCATTTTAGTAATGAACAGTGTTCTTTGTCAAAACTGACATTCTCATCATCCACTGATGAACTGTGTCACAAAATGCAGTTCTCAGCTCAGAAAGCTTGTTTCTGACATTCTAAAAGCTCAATTAGAGCATTTCAGCGATGAGCTGTCTTCTTTGTCAAAACTGAATTTCTCATCATCCTCTGATGCACTTTGTCACAAAATGTGATTTTCAGCTCAGAAAGCTTGTTTCTGACATTCTAACAGCTCAATTAGAGCATTTTAGTAATGAACAGTGTTCTTTGTCAAAACTGACATTCTCATCATCCACTGTTGCACTTTGTCACAAAATGCAGTTTTCAGCTCAGAAAGCTTGTTTCTGACATTCTAACAGCTCACTTAGAGCATTTTAGTAATGAACAGTGTTCTTTGTCAAAACTGACATTCTCATCATCCACTGATGAACTGTGTCACAAAATGCAGTTTTCAGCTCAGAAAGCTTGTTTCTGACATTCTAACAGCTCAATTAGAGCATTTTAGTAATGAACAGTTTTCTTTGTCAAAACTGACATTCTCATCATCCACTGTTGCACTTTGTCACAAAATGTGATTTTTAGCTCAGAAAGCTTGTTTCTGACATTCTAACAGCTCAATTAGAGCATTTCAGTGATGAACTGTCTTCTTTGTCAAAACTGAATTTCTCATCATCCTCTGATGCACTGTGTCACAAAATGTGATTTTCAGCTCAGAAAGCTTGTTTCTGACATTCTAACACCTCAATGAGAGCATTTCAGTGATGAACTGTCTTCTTTGTCAAAACTGAATTTCTCATCATCCTCTGATGCACTTTGTCACAAAAAGTGATTTTCAGCTCATAAAGCTTGTTTCTGACATTCTAACAGCTCAATTAGAGTATTTTGGTAATGAACAGTGTTCTTTGTCAAAACTGACATTCTCATCATCCACTGTTGCACTTTGTCACAAAATGCAGTTTTCAGCTCAGAAAGCTTGTTTCTGACATTCTAACACATCAATTACAGCATTTCAGTGATGAACTGTCTTCTTTGTCAAAACTGAATTTCTCATCATCCTCTGATGCACTTTGTCACAAAATGTGATTTTCAGCTCAGAAAGCTTGTTTCTGACATTCTAACACATCAATTACAGCATTTCAGTGATGAACTGTCTTCTTTGTCAAAACTGAATTTCTCATCATCCTCTGATGCACTTTGTCACAAAATGTGATTTTCAGCTCAGAAAGCTTGTTTCTGACATTCTAACAGCTCAATTAGAGCATTTTAGTAATGAACAGTGTTCTTTGTCAAAACTGACATTCTCATCATCCACTGTTGCACATTGTCACAAAATGTGATTTTCAGCTCAGAAAGCTTGTTTCTGACATTCTAACACCTCAATTAGAGCATTTCAGTGATGAACTGTCTTCTTTGTCAAAACTGAATTTCTCATCATCCTCTGATGCACTTTGTCACAAAATGTGATTTTCAGCTCAGAAAGCTTGTTTCTGACATTCTAACAGCTCACTTAGAGCATTTTAGTAATGAACTGTGTTCTTTGTCAAAACTGACATTCTCATCATCCACTGATGAACTGTGTCACACAATGCGGTTTTCAGCTCAGAAAGCTTGTTTCTGACATTCTAACAGCTCAATTAGAGCATTTTAGTAATGACAGTGTTCTGGGTCAATACTGACATTCTCATCATCCACTGATGCACTTTGTCACAAAATGCATTTTTTAGCCCAGAAAGCTTGTTTCTGTCATTCTAACAGCTCAATCAGAGCATTTTAGTAATGAAGAGTTTTCTATGTCAAAACTGACATTCTCATCATCCACTGATGCACTTTGTCACAAAATGCAGTCTTCAGCTCAGAAAGCTTGTTTCTGACATTCTAACAGCTCAATTAGAGCATTTTAGTAATGAACAGTTTTCTTTGTCAAAACTGACATTCTCATCATCCACTGATGCACTTTGTCACAAAATGTAGTTCTCAGCTCAGAAAGCTTGTTTCTGACATTCTAACAGCTCAATTAGAGCATTTCAGTAATGAACAGTGTTCTTTTTCAAAACGGACATTCTCATCATCCACTGATGCACTTTGTCAAAAAATGCAGTTCTCAGCTCATAAAGCTTCTTTCTGACATTCTAACAGCTCAATTAGAGAATTTTAGTAATGAACAGTGTTCTTTATCAAAACTGACATTCTCATCATCCACTGATGAATTGTGTCACAAAATGCAGTTTTCAGCTCAGAAAGCTTGTTTCTGACATTCTAACAGCTCAATTAGAGCATTTCAGTAATGAACAGTGTTCTTTGTCAAAACGGACATTCTCATCATCCACTGATGCACTTTGTCAAAAAATGCAGTTCTCAGCTCATAAAGCTTGTTTCTGACATTCTAACAGCTCAATTAGAGAATTTTAGTAATGAACAGTGTTCTTTGTCAAAACTGACATTCTCATCATCCTCTGATGCACTTTGTCACAAAATGTGATTTTCAGCTCAGAAAGCTTGTTTCTGACATTCTAACAGCTCAATTAGAGCATTTTAGTAATGAACAGTTTTCTTTGTCAAAACTGACATTCTCATCATCCACTGATGCACTTTGTCACAAAATGTAGTTCTCAGCTCAGAAAGCTTGTTTCTGACATTCTAACAGCTCAATTAGAGCATTTCAGTAATGAACAGTGTTCTTTTTCAAAACGGACATTCTCATCATCCGCTGATGCACTTTGTCACAAAATGTGGTTCTCAGCTCAGAAAGCTTGTTTTTTACATTCTAACAGCTCACTTAGAGCATTTTAGTAATGAACAGTGTTCTTTGTCAAAACTGACATTCTCATCATCCACTGATGCACTTTGTCACAAAATGCAGTTTTCAGATCAGAAAGCTTGTTTCTGACATTCTAACAGCTCAATTAGAGCATTTTAGTAATGAACAGTTTTCTTTGTCAAAACTGACATTCTCATCATCCACTGATGCACTTTGTCACAAAATGTAGTTCTCAGCTCAGAAAGCTTGTTTCTGACATTCTAACAGCTCAATTAGAGCATTTCAGTAATGAACAGTGTTCTTTGTCAAAACGGACATTCTCATCATCCACTGATGCACTTTGTCAAAAAATGCAGTTTTCAGCTCAGAAAGCTTGTTTCTGACATTCTAACAGCTCAATTAGAGCATTTTAGTAATGAACAGTGTTCTTTGTCAAAACTGACATTCTCATCATCCACTGATGAACTTTGTCACAAAATGAAGTTGTCAGCTCAGAAAGCTTTTTTCTGACATTCTAACAGCTCAATTAGAGCATTTCAGTGATGAACTGTCTTCTTTGTCAAAACTGAATTTCTCATCATCCTCTGATGCACTTTGTCACAAAATGTGATTTTTAGCTCAGAAAGCTTGTTTCTGACATTCTAACAGCTCAATTAGAGCATTTCAGTGATGAACTGTCTTCTTTGTCAAAACTGAATTTCTCATCATCCTCTGATGCACTGTGTCACAAAATGTGATTTTCAGCTCAGAAAGCTTGTTTCTGACATTCTAACACCTCAATTAGAGCATTTCAGTGATGAACTGTCTTCTTTGTCAAAACTGAATTTCTCATCATCCTCTGATGCACTTTGTCACAAAATGTGATTTTCAGCTCAGAAAGCTTGTTTCTGACATTCTAACACCTCAATTAGAGCATTTCAGTGATGAACTGTCTTCTTTGTCAAAACTGAATTTCTCATCATCCTCTGATGCACTTTGTCACAAAATGTGATTTTCAGCTCAGAAAGCTTGTTTCTGAGATTCTAACAGCTCAATTAGAGCATTTTAGTGATGAACAGTTTTCTTTGTCAAAACTGACATTCTCATCATCCACTGATGCACTTTGTCACACAAAATGCAGTTTTCAGCTCAGAAAGCTTGTTTCTGACATTCTAACAGCTCAATTAGAGCATTTTAGTAATGAACAGTGTTCTTTGTCAAAACTGACATTCTCATCATCCACTGATGAACATTGTCACAAAATGCAGTTTTCAGCTCAGAAAGCTTGTTTCTGACATTCTAACAGCTCAATTAGAGCATTTTAGTAATGAACTGTGTTCTTTGTCAAAACTGACATTCTCATCATCCACTGATGCACTTTGTCACAAAATGCAGTTTTCAGCTCAGAAAGCTTGTTTCTGACATTCTAACAGCTCACTTAGATCATTTTAGTAATGAACAGTGTTCTTTGTCAAAACTGACATTCTCATCATCCACTGATGAACTGTGTCACAAAATGCAGTTTTCAGCTCAGAAAGCTTGTTTCTGACATTCTAACAGCTCAATTAGAGCATTTTAGTAATGAACAGTTTTCTTTGTCAAAACTGACATTCTCATCATCCACTGTTGCACTTTGTCACAAAATGTGATTTTTAGCTCAGAAAGCTTGTTTCTGACATTCTAACAGCTCAATTAGAGCATTTCAGTGATGAACTGTCTTCTTTGTCAAAACTGAATTTCTCATCATCCTCTGATGCACTGTGTCACAAAATGTGATTTTCAGCTCAGAAAGCTTGTTTCTGACATTCTAACACCTCAATGAGAGCATTTCAGTGATGAACTGTCTTCTTTGTCAAAACTGAATTTCTCATCATCCTCTGATGCACTTTGTCACAAAATGTGATTTTCAACTCAGAAAGCTTGTTTCTGACATTCTAACACCTCAATTAGAGCATTTCAGTGATGAAATGTCTTCTTTGTCAAAACTGATTTTCTCATCATCCTCTGATGCACTTTGTCACAAAATGTGATTTTCAGCTCAGAAAGCTTGTTTCTGACATTCTAACAGCTCAATAAGAGCATTTTAGTGATGAACAGTTTTCTTTGTCAAAACTGACATTCTCATCATCCACTGATGCACTTTGTCACACAAAATGTAGTTCTCAGCTCAGAAAGCTTGTTTCTGACATTCTAACAGCTCAATTATTGCATTTCAGTAATGAACAGTGTTCTTTGTCAAAACGGACATTCTCATCATCCACTTATGCACTTTGTCACAAAATGCAGTTCTCAGCTCACAAAGCTTGTTTCTGACATTCCAACAGCTCAATTAGAGCATTTCAGTGATGAACTGTCTTCTTTGTCAAAACTGAATTTCTCATCATCCTCTGATGGACTTTGTCACAAAATGTGATTTTCAGCCCAGAAAGCTTGTTTCTGACATTCTAACAGCTCAATTAGAGCATTTCAGTGATGAACTGTCTTCTTTGTCAAAACTGAATTTCTCATCATCCTCTGATGCACTTTGTAACAAAATGTGATTTTCAGCTCAGAAAGCTTGTTTCTGACATTCTAACAGCTCACTTAGAGCATTTTAGTAATGAACAGTGTTCTTTGTCAAAACTGACATTCTCATCATCCACTGATGAACTGTGTCACAAAATGCAGTTTTCAGCTCAGAAAGCTTGTTTCTGACATTCTAAAAGCTCAATTAGAGCATTTTAGTAATGAACAGTTTTCTTTATCAAAACTGACATTCTCATCATCCACTGATGCACTTTGTCACAAAATGTGGTTCTCAGCTCAGAAAGCTTGTTTCTGACATTCTAACAGCTCACTTAGAGCATTTTAGTAATGAACAGTGTTCTTTGTCAAAACTGACATTCTCATCATCCACTGATGAACTGTGTCACAAAATGCAGTTCTCAGCTCAGAAAGCTTGTTTCTGACATTCTAAAAGCTCAATTAGAGCATTTCAGCGATGAGCTGTCTTCTTTGTCAAAACTGAATTTCTCATCATCCTCTGATGCACTTTGTCACAAAATGTGATTTTCAGCTCAGAAAGCTTGTTTCTGACATTCTAACAGCTCAATTAGAGCATTTTAGTAATGAACAGTGTTCTTTGTCAAAACTGACATTCTCATCATCCACTGTTGCACTTTGTCACAAAATGCAGTTTTCAGCTCAGAAAGCTTGTTTCTGACAATCTAACAGCTCACTTAGAGCATTTTAGTAATGAACAGTGTTCTTTGTCAAAACTGACATTCTCATCATCCACTGATGAACTGTGTCACAAAATGCAGTTTTCAGCTCAGAAAGCTTGTTTCTGACATTCTAACAGCTCAATTAGAGCATTTTAGTAATGAACAGTTTTCTTTGTCAAAACTGACATTCTCATCATCCACTGTTGCACTTTGTCACAAAATGTGATTTTTAGCTCAGAAAGCTTGTTTCTGACATTCTAACAGCTCAATTAGAGCATTTCAGTGATGAACTGTCTTCTTTGTCAAAACTGAATTTCTCATCATCCTCTGATGCACTGTGTCACAAAATGTGATTTTCAGCTCAGAAAGCTTGTTTCTGACATTCTAACACCTCAATGAGAGCATTTCAGTGATGAACTGTCTTCTTTGTCAAAACTGAATTTCTCATCATCCTCTGATGCACTTTGTCACAAAATGTGATTTTCAGCTCAGAAAGCTTGTTTCTGACATTCTAACACCTCAATTAGAGCATTTCAGTGATGAACTGTCTTCTTTGTCAAAACTGAATTTCTCATCATCCTCTGATGCACTTTGTCACAAAATGTGATTTTCAGCTCAGAAAGCTTGTTTCTGACATTCTAACAGCTCAATAAGAGCATTTTAGTGATGAACAGTTTTCTTTGTCAAAACTGACATTCTCATCATCCACTGATGCACTTTGTCACACAAAATGTAGTTCTCTGCTCAGAAAGCTTGTTTCTGACATTCTAACAGCTCAATTATTGCATTTCAGTAATGAACAGTGTTCTTTGTCAAAACGGACATTCTCATCATCCACTTATGCACTTTGTCACAAAATGCAGTTCTCAGCTCAGAAAGCTTGTTTCTGACATTCCAACAGCTCAATTAGAGCATTTCAGTGATGAACTGTCTTCTTTGTCAAAACTGAATTTCTCATCATCCTCTGATGCACTTTGTCACAAAATGTGATTTTCAGCTCAGAAAACTTGTTTCTGACATTCTAACAGCTCAATTAGAGCATTTCAGTGATGAACTGTCTTCTTTGTCAAAACTGAATTTCTCATCATCCTCTGATGCCCTTTGTCACAAAATGTGATTTTCAGCTCAGAAAGCTTGTTTCTGATATTCTAACAGCTCAATTAGAGCATTTCAGCGATGAACTGTCTTCTTTGTCAAAACTGAATTTCTCATCATCCTCTGATGCACTTTGTCACAAAAAGTGATTTTCAGCTCATAAAGCTTGTTTCTGACATTCTAACAGCTCAATTAGAGTATTTTGGTAATGAACAGTGTTCTTTGTCAAAACTGACATTCTCATCATCCACTGTTGCACTTTGTCACAAAATGCAGTTTTCAGCTCAGAAAGCTTGTTTCTGACATTCTAACACATCAATTACAGCATTTCAGTGATGAACTGTCTTCTTTGTCAAAACTGAATTTCTCATCATCCTCTGATGCACTTTGTCACAAAATGTGATTTTCAGCTCAGAAAGCTTGTTTCTGACATTCTAACACATCAATTACAGCATTTCAGTGATGAACTGTCTTCTTTGTCAAAACTGAATTTCTCATCATCCTCTGATGCACTTTGTCAAAAAATGTGATTTTCAGCTCAGAAAGCTTGTTTCTGACATTCTAGCAGCTCAATTAGAGCATTTTAGTAATGAACAGTGTTCTTTGTCAAAACTGACATTCTCATCATCCACTGTTGCACATTGTCACAAAATGTGATTTTCAGCTCAGAAAGCTTGTTTCTGACATTCTAACACCTCAATTAGAGCATTTCAGTGATGAACTGTCTTCTTTGTCAAAACTGAATTTCTCATCATCCTCTGATGCACTTTGTCACAAAATGTGATTTTCAGCTCAGAAAGCTTGTTTCTGACATTCTAACAGCTCACTTAGAGCATTTCAGTGATGAACTGTCTTCTTTGTCAAAACTGAATTTCTCATCATCCTCTGATGCACTTTGTCACAAAATGTGATTTTCAGCTCAGAAAGCTTGTTTCTGTCATTCTAACAGCTCAATTAGAGCATTTTAGTAATGAACAGTTTTCTTTATCAAAACTGACATTCTCATCATCCACTGATGCACTTTGTCACAAAATGTGGTTCTCAGCTCAGAAAGCTTGTTTCTGACATTCTAACAGCTCACTTAGAGCATTTTAGTAATGAACAGTGTTCTTTGTCAAAACTGACATTCTCATCATCCACTGATGAACTGTGTCACAAAATGCAGTTCTCAGCTCAGAAAGCTTGTTTCTGACATTCTAAAAGCTCAATTAGAGCATTTCAGCGATGAGCTGTCTTCTTTGTCAAAACTGAATTTCTCATCATCCTCTGATGCACTTTGTCACAAAATGTGATTTTCAGCTCAGAAAGCTTGTTTCTGACATTCTAACAGCTCAATTAGAGCATTTTAGTAATGAACAGTGTTCTTTGTCAAAACTGACATTCTCATCATCCACTGTTGCACTTTGTCACAAAATGCAGTTTTCAGCTCAGAAAGCTTGTTTCTGACAATCTAACAGCTCACTTAGAGCATTTTAGTAATGAACAGTGTTCTTTGTCAAAACTGACATTCTCATCATCCACTGATGAACTGTGTCACAAAATGCAGTTTTCAGCTCAGAAAGCTTGTTTCTGACATTCTAACAGCTCAATTAGAGCATTTTAGTAATGAACAGTTTTCTTTGTCAAAACTGACATTCTCATCATCCACTGTTGCACTTTGTCACAAAATGTGATTTTTAGCTCAGAAAGCTTGTTTCTGACATTCTAACAGCTCAATTAGAGCATTTCAGTGATGAACTGTCTTCTTTGTCAAAACTGAATTTCTCATCATCCTCTGATGCACTGTGTCACAAAATGTGATTTTCAGCTCAGAAAGCTTGTTTCTGACATTCTAACACCTCAATGAGAGCATTTCAGTGATGAACTGTCTTCTTTGTCAAAACTGAATTTCTCATCATCCTCTGATGCACTTTGTCACAAAATGTGATTTTCAGCTCAGAAAGCTTGTTTCTGACATTCTAACACCTCAATTAGAGCATTTCAGTGATGAACTGTCTTCTTTGTCAAAACTGAATTTCTCATCATCCTCTGATGCACTTTGTCACAAAATGTGATTTTCAGCTCAGAAAGCTTGTTTCTGACATTCTAACAGCTCAATAAGAGCATTTTAGTGATGAACAGTTTTCTTTGTCAAAACTGACATTCTCATCATCCACTGATGCACTTTGTCACACAAAATGTAGTTCTCTGCTCAGAAAGCTTGTTTCTGACATTCTAACAGCTCAATTATTGCATTTCAGTAATGAACAGTGTTCTTTGTCAAAACGGTCATTCTCATCATCCACTTATGCACTTTGTCACAAAATGCAGTTCTCAGCTCAGAAAGCTTGTTTCTGACATTCCAACAGCTCAATTAGAGCATTTCAGTGATGAACTGTCTTCTTTGTCAAAACTGAATTTCTCATCATCCTCTGATGCACTTTGTCACAAAATGTGATTTTCAGCTCAGAAAACTTGTTTCTGACATTCTAACAGCTCAATTAGAGCATTTCAGTGATGAACTGTCTTCTTTGTCAAAACTGAATTTCTCATCATCCTCTGATGCCCTTTGTCACAAAATGTGATTTTCAGCTCAGAAAGCTTGTTTCTGATATTCTAACAGCTCAATTAGAGCATTTCAGCGATGAACTGTCTTCTTTGTCAAAACTGAATTTCTCATCATCCTCTGATGCACTTTGTCACAAAAAGTGATTTTCAGCTCATAAAGCTTGTTTCTGACATTCTAACAGCTCAATTAGAGTATTTTGGTAATGAACAGTGTTCTTTGTCAAAACTGACATTCTCATCATCCACTGTTGCACTTTGTCACAAAATGCAGTTTTCAGCTCAGAAAGCTTGTTTCTGACATTCTAACACATCAATTACAGCATTTCAGTGATGAACTGTCTTCTTTGTCAAAACTGAATTTCTCATCATCCTCTGATGCACTTTGTCACAAAATGTGATTTTCAGCTCAGAAAGCTTGTTTCTGACATTCTAACACATCAATTACAGCATTTCAGTGATGAACTGTCTTCTTTGTCAAAACTGAATTTCTCATCATCCTCTGATGCACTTTGTCACAAAATGTGATTTTCAGCTCAGAAAGCTTGTTTCTGACATTCTAACAGCTCAATTAGAGCATTTTAGTAATGAACAGTGTTCTTTGTCAAAACTGACATTCTCATCATCCACTGTTGCACATTGTCACAAAATGTGATTTTCAGCTCAGAAAGCTTGTTTCTGACATTCTAACACCTCAATTAGAGCATTTCAGTGATGAACTGTCTTCTTTGTCAAAACTGAATTTCTCATCATCCTCTGATGCACTTTGTCACAAAATGTGATTTTCAGCTCAGAAAGCTTGTTTCTGACATTCTAACAGCTCACTTAGAGCATTTTAGTAATGAACTGTGTTCTTTGTCAAAACTGACATTCTCATCATCCACTGATGAACTGTGTCACACAATGCGGTTTTCAGCTCAGAAAGCTTGTTTCTGACATTCTAACAGCTCAATTAGAGCATTTTAGTAATGAACAGTGTTCTGGGTCAATACTGACATTCTCATCATCCACTGATGCACTTTGTCACAAAATGCATTTTTTAGCCCAGAAAGCTTGTTTCTGTCATTCTAACAGCTCAATCAGAGCATTTTAGTAATGAAGAGTTTTCTATGTCAAAACTGACATTCTCATCATCCACTGATGCACTTTGTCACAAAATGCAGTTTTCTGCTCAGAAAGCTTGTTTCTGACATTCTAACAGCTCAATTAGAGCATTTTAGTAATGAACAGTTTTCTTTGTCAAAACTGACATTCTCATCATCCACTGATGCACTTTGTCACAAAATGTAGTTCTCAGCTCAGAAAGCTTGTTTCTGACATTCTAACAGCTCAATTAGAGCATTTCAGTAATGAACAGTGTTCTTTGTCAAAACGGACATTCTCATCATCCACTGATGCACTTTGTCAAAAAATGCAGTTCTCAGCTCATAAAGCTTCTTTCTGACATTCTAACAGCTCAATTAGAGAATTTTAGTAATGAACAGTGTTCTTTATCAAAACTGACATTCTCATCATCCACTGATGAATTGTGTCACAAAATGCAGTTTTCAGCTCAGAAAGCTTGTTTCTGACATTCTAACAGCTCAATTAGAGCATTTCAGTAATGAACAGTGTTCTTTGTCAAAACGGACATTCTCATCATCCACTGATGCACTTTGTCAAAAAATGCAGTTCTCAGCTCATAAAGCTTGTTTCTGACATTCTAACAGCTCAATTAGAGAATTTTAGTAATGAACAGTGTTCTTTGTCAAAACTGACATTCTCATCATCCTCTGATGCACTTTGTCACAAAATGTGATTTTCAGCTCAGAAAGCTTGTTTCTGACATTCTAACAGCTCAATTAGAGCATTTTAGTAATGAACAGTTTTCTTTGTCAAAACTGACATTCTCATCATCCACTGATGCACTTTGTCACAAAATGTAGTTCTCAGCTCAGAAAGCTTGTTTCTGACATTCTAACAGCTCAATTAGAGCATTTCAGTAATGAACAGTGTTCTTTTTCAAAACGGACATTCTCATCATCCGCTGATGCACTTTGTCACAAAATGTGGTTCTCAGCTCAGAAAGCTTGTTTCTTACATTCTAACAGCTCACTTAGAGCATTTTAGTAATGAACAGTGTTCTTTGTCAAAACTGACATTCTCATCATCCACTGATGCACTTTGTCACAAAATGCAGTTTTCAGATCAGAAAGCTTGTTTCTGACATTCTAACAGCTCAATTAGAGCATTTTAGTAATGAACAGTTTTCTTTGTCAAAACTGACATTCTCATCATCCACTGATGCACTTTGTCACAAAATGTAGTTCTCAGCTCAGAAAGCTTGTTTCTGACATTCTAACAGCTCAATTAGAGCATTTCAGTAATGAACAGTGTTCTTTGTCAAAACGGACATTCTCATCATCCACTGATGCACTTTGTCAAAAAATGCAGTTTTCAGCTCAGAAAGCTTGTTTCTGACATTCTAACAGCTCAATTAGAGCATTTTAGTAATGAACAGTGTTCTTTGTCAAAACTGACATTCTCATCATCCACTGATGAACTTTGTCACAAAATGAAGTTTTCAGCTCAGAAAGCTTTTTTCTGACATTCTAACAGCTCAATTAGAGCATTTCAGTGATGAACTGTCTTCTTTGTCAAAACTGAATTTCTCATCATCCTCTGATGCACTTTGTCACAAAATGTGATTTTTAGCTCAGAAAGCTTGTTTCTGACATTCTAACAGCTCAATTAGAGCATTTCAGTGATGAACTGTCTTCTTTGTCAAAACTGAATTTCTCATCATCCTCTGATGCACTGTGTCACAAAATGTGATTTTCAGCTCAGAAAGCTTGTTTCTGACATTCTAACACCTCAATTAGAGCATTTCAGTGATGAACTGTCTTCTTTGTCAAAACTGAATTTCTCATCATCCTCTGATGCACTTTGTCACAAAATGTGATTTTCAGCTCAGAAAGCTTGTTTCTGACATTCTAACACCTCAATTAGAGCATTTCAGTGATGAACTGTCTTCTTTGTCAAAACTGAATTTCTCATCATCCTCTGATGCACTTTGTCACAAAATGTGATTTTCAGCTCAGAAAGCTTGTTTCTGAGATTCTAACAGCTCAATTAGAGCATTTTAGTGATGAACAGTTTTCTTTGTCAAAACTGACATTCTCATCATCCACTGATGCACTTTGTCACACAAAATGCAGTTTTCAGCTCAGAAAGCTTGTTTCTGACATTCTAACAGCTCAATTAGAGCATTTTAGTAATGAACAGTGTTCTTTGTCAAAACTGACATTCTCATCATCCACTGATGAACATTGTCACAAAATGCAGTTTTCAGCTCAGAAAGCTTGTTTCTGACATTCTAACAGCTCAATTAGAGCATTTTAGTAATGAACTGTGTTCTTTGTCAAAACTGACATTCTCATCATCCACTGATGCACTTTGTCACAAAATGCAGTTTTCAGCTCAGAAAGCTTGTTTCTGACATTCTAACAGCTCACTTAGATCATTTTAGTAATGAACAGTGTTCTTTGTCAAAACTGACATTCTCATCATCCACTGATGAACTGTGTCACAAAATGCAGTTTTCAGCTCAGAAAGCTTGTTTCTGACATTCTAACAGCTCAATTAGAGCATTTTAGTAATGAACAGTTTTCTTTGTCAAAACTGACATTCTCATCATCCACTGTTGCACTTTGTCACAAAATGTGATTTTTAGCTCAGAAAGCTTGTTTCTGACATTCTAACAGCTCAATTAGAGCATTTCAGTGATGAACTGTCTTCTTTGTCAAAACTGAATTTCTCATCATCCTCTGATGCACTGTGTCACAAAATGTGATTTTCAGCTCAGAAAGCTTGTTTCTGACATTCTAACACCTCAATGAGAGCATTTCAGTGATGAACTGTCTTCTTTGTCAAAACTGAATTTCTCATCATCCTCTGATGCACTTTGTCACAAAATGTGATTTTCAACTCAGAAAGCTTGTTTCTGACATTCTAACAGCTCAATAAGAGCATTTTAGTGATGAACAGTTTTCTTTGTCAAAACTGACATTCTCATCATCCACTGATGCACTTTGTCACACAAAATGTAGTTCTCAGCTCAGAAAGCTTGTTTCTGACATTCTAACAGCTCAATTATTGCATTTCAGTAATGAACAGTGTTCTTTGTCAAAACGGACATTCTCATCATCCACTTATGCACTTTGTCACAAAATGCAGTTCTCAGCTCACAAAGCTTGTTTCTGACATTCCAACAGCTCAATTAGAGCATTTCAGTGATGAACTGTCTTCTTTGTCAAAACTGAATTTCTCATCATCCTCTGATGCACTTTGTCACAAAATGTGATTTTCAGCTCAGAAAACTTGTTTCTGACATTCTAACAGCTCAATTAGAGCATTTCAGTGATGAACTGTCTTCTTTGTCAAAACTGAATTTCTCATCATCCTCTGATGCCCTTTGTCAAAAAATGTGATTTTCAGCTCAGAAAGCTTGTTTCTGACATTCTAACAGCTCAATTAGAGCATTTCAGCGATGAACTTTCTTCTTTGTCAAAACTGAATTTCTCATCATCCTCTGAGGCACTTTGTCACAAAAAGTGATTTTCAGCTCATAAAGCTTGTTTCTGACATTCTAACAGCTCAATTAGAGTATTTTGGTAATGAACAGTGTTCTTTGTCAAAACTGACATTCTCATCATCCACTGTTGCACTTTGTCACAAAATGCAGTTTTCAGCTCAGAAAGCTTGTTTCTGACATTCTAACAGCTCACTTAGAGCATTTTAGTAATGAACAGTGTTCTTTGTCAAAACTGACATTCTCATCATCCACTGATGAACTGTGTCACAAAATGCAGTTCTCAGCTCAGAAAGCTTGTTTCTGACATTCTAACAGCTCAATTAGAGCATTTCAGCGATGAACTGTCTTCTTTGTCAAAACTGAATTTCTCATCATCCTCTGATGCACTTTGTCACAAAATGTGATTTTCAGCTCAGAAAGCTTGTTTCTGACATTCTAACACATCAATTACAGCATTTCAGTGATGAACTGTCTTCTTTGTCAAAACTGAATTTCTCATCATCCTCTGATGCACTTTGTCACAAAATGTGATTTTCAGCTCAGAAAGCTTGTTTCTGACATTCTAACAGCTCAAATTAGAGCATTTTAGTAATGAACAGTGTTCTTTGTCAAAACTGACATTCTCATCATCCACTGTTGCACTTTGTCACAAAATGTGATTTTCAGCTCAGAAAGCTTGTTTCTGACATTCTAACACCTCAATTAGAGCATTTCAGTGATGAACTGTCTTCTTTGTCAAAACTGAATTTCTCATCATCCTCTGATGCACTGTGTCACAAAATGTGATTTTCAGCTCAGAAAGCTTGTTTCTGACATTCTAACACCTCAATTAGAGCATTTCAGTGATGAACTGTCTTCTTTGTCAAAACTGAATTTCTCATCATCCTCTGATGCACTTTGTCACAAAATGTGATTTTCAGCTCAGAAAGCTTGTTTCTGACATTCTAACACCTCAATTAGAGCATTTCAGTGATGAACTGTCTTCTTTGTCAAAACTGAATTTCTCATCATCCTCTGATGCACTTTGTCACAAAATGTGATTTTCAGCTCAGAAAGCTTGTTTCTGAGATTCTAACAGCTCAATTAGAGCATTTTAGTGATGAACAGTTTTCTTTGTCAAAACTGACATTCTCATCATCCACTGATGCACTTTGTCACACAAAATGCAGTTTTCAGCTCAGAAAGCTTGTTTCTGACATTCTAACAGCTCAATTAGAGCATTTTAGTAATGAACAGTGTTCTTTGTCAAAACTGACATTCTCATCATCCACTGATGAACATTGTCACAAAATGCAGTTTTCAGCTCAGAAAGCTTGTTTCTGACATTCTAACAGCTCAATTAGAGCATTTTAGTAATGAACTGTGTTCTTTGTCAAAACTGACATTCTCATCATCCACTGATGCACTTTGTCACAAAATGCAGTTTTCAGCTCAGAAAGCTTGTTTCTGACATTCTAACAGCTCACTTAGAGCATTTTAGTAATGAACAGTGTTCTTTGTCAAAACTGACATTCTCATCATCCACTGATGAACTGTGTCACAAAAAGCAGTTTTCAGCTCAGAAAGCTTGTTTCTGACATTCTAACAGCTCAATTAGAGCATTTTAGTAATGAACAGTTTTCTTTGTCAAAACTGACATTCTCATCATCCACTGTTGCACTTTGTCACAAAATGTGATTTTTAGCTCAGAAAGCTTGTTTCTGACATTCTAACAGCTCAATTAGAGCATTTCAGTGATGAACTGTCTTCTTTGTCAAAACTGAATTTCTCATCATCCTCTGATGCACTGTGTCACAAAATGTGATTTTCAGCTCAGAAAGCTTGTTTCTGACATTCTAACACCTCAATGAGAGCATTTCAGTGATGAACTGTCTTCTTTGTCAAAACTGAATTTCTCATCATCCTCTGATGCACTTTGTCACAAAATGTGATTTTCAGCTCAGAAAGCTTGTTTCTGACATTCTAACACCTCAATTAGAGCATTTCAGTGATGAACTGTCTTCTTTGTCAAAACTGAATTTCTCATCATCCTCTGATGCACTTTGTCACAAAATGTGATTTTCAGCTCAGAAAGCTTGTTTCTGACATTCTAACAGCTCAATAAGAGCATTTTAGTGATGAACAATTTTCTTTGTCAAAACTGACATTCTCATCATCCACTGATGCACTTTGTCACACAAAATGTAGTTCTCAGCTCAGAAAGCTTGTTTCTGACATTCTAACAGCTCAATTATTGCATTTCAGTAATGAACAGTGTTCTTTGTCAAAACGGACATTCTCATCATCCACTTATGCACTTTGTCACAAAATGCAGTTCTCAGCTCAGAAAGCTTGTTTCTGACATTCCAACAGCTCAATTAGAGCATTTCAGTGATGAACTGTCTTCTTTGTCAAAACTGAATTTCTCATCATCCTCTGATGCACTTTGTCACAAAATGTGATTTTCAGCTCAGAAAACTTGTTTCTGACATTCTAACAGCTCAATTAGAGCATTTCAGTAATGAACTGTCTTCTTTGTCAAAACTGAATTTCTCATCATCCTCTGATGCCCTTTGTCACAAAATGTGATTTTCAGCTCAGAAAGCTTGTTTCTGACATTCTAACAGCTCAATTAGAGCATTTCAGCGATGAACTGTCTTCTTTGTCAAAACTGAATTTCTCATAATCCTCTGATGCACTTTGTCACAAAAAGTGATTTTCAGCTCATAAAGCTTGTTTCTGACATTCTAACAGCTCAACTAGAGTATTTTGGTAATGAACAGTGTTCTTTGTCAAAACTGACATTCTCATCATCCACTGTTGCACTTTGTCACAAAATGCAGTTTTCAGCTCAGAAAGCTTGTTTCTGACATTCTAACAGCTCACTTAGAGCATTTTAGTAATGAACAGTGTTCTTTGTCAAAACTGACATTCTCATCATCCACTGATGAACTGTGTCACAAAATGCAGTTCTCAGCTCAGAAAGCTTGTTTCTGACATTCTAACAGCTCAATTAGAGCATTTCAGCGATGAACTGTCTTCTTTGTCAAAACTGAATTTCTCATAATCCTCTTATGCACTTTGTCACAAAATGTGATTTTCAGCTCAGAAAGCTTGTTTCTGACATTCTAACACATCAATTACAGCATTTCAGTGATGAACTGTCTTCTTTGTCAAAACTGAATTTCTCATCATCCTCTGATGCACTTTGTCACAAAATGTGATTTTCAGCTCAGAAAGCTTGTTTCTGACATTCTAACAGCTCAATTAGAGCATTTTAGTAATGAACAGTGTTCTTTGTCAAAACTGACATTCTCATCATCCACTGTTGCACTTTGTCACAAAATGTGATTTTCAGCTCAGAAAGCTTGTTTCTGACATTCTAACACCTCAATTAGAGCATTTCAGTGATGAACTGTCTTCTTTGTCAAAACTGAATTTCTCCTCATCCTCTGATGCACTTTGTCACAAAATGTGATTTTCAGCTCAGAAAGCTTGTTTCTGACATTCTAACAGCTCACTTAGAGCATTTTAGTAATGAACTGTGTTCTTTGTCAAAACTGACATTCTCATCATCCACTGATGAACTGTGTCACACAATGCGGTTTTCAGCTCAGAAAGCTTGTTTCTGACATTCTAACAGCTCAATTAGAGCATTTTAGTAATGAACAGTGTTCTTTGTCAATACTGACATTCTCATCATCCACTGATGCACTTTGTCACAAAATGCATTTTTTAGCCCAGAAAGCTTGTTTCTGTCATTCTAACAGCTCAATCAGAGCATTTTAGTAATGAAGAGTTTTCTATGTCAAAACTGACATTCTCATCATCCACTGATGCACTTTGTCACAAAATGCAGTTTTCAGCTCAGAAAGCTTGTTTCTGACATTCTAACAGCTCAAATAGAGCATTTTAGTAATGAACAGTTTTCTTTGTCAAAACTGACATTCTCATCATCCACTGATGCACTTTGTCACAAAATGTAGTTCTCAGCTCAGAAAGCTTGTTTCTGACATTCTAACAGCTCAATTAGAGCATTTCAGTAATGAACAGTGTTCTTTGTCAAAACGGACATTCTCATCATCCACTGATGCACTTTGTCAAAAAATGCAGTTCTCAGCTCATAAAGCTTCTTTCTGACATTCTAACAGCTCAATTAGAGAATTTTAGTAATGAACAGTGTTCTTTGTCAAAACTGACATTCTCATCATCCACTGATGAATTGTGTCACAAAATGCAGTTTTCAGCTCAGAAAGCTTGTTTCTGACATTCTAACAGCTCAATTAGAGCATTTCAGTAATGAACAGTGTTCTTTGTCAAAACGGACATTCTCATCATCCACTGATGCACTTTGTCAAAAAATGCAGTTCTCAGCTCATAAAGCTTGTTTCTTACATTCTAACAGCTCACTTAGAGCATTTTAGTAATGAACAGTGTTCTTTGTCAAAACTGACATTCTCATCATCCACTGATGCACTTTGTCACAAAATGCAGTTTTCAGATCAGAAAGCTTGTTTCTGACATTCTAACAGCTCAATTAGAGCATTTTAGTAATGAACAGTTTTCTTTGTCAAAACTGACATTCTCATCATCCACTGATGCACTTTGTCACAAAATGTAGTTCTCAGCTCAGAAAGCTTGTTTCTGACATTCTAACAGCTCAATTAGAGCATTTCAGTAATGAACAGTGTTCTTTGTCAAAACGGACATTCTCATCATCCACTGATGCACTTTGTCAAAAAATGCAGTTTTCAGCTCAGAAAGCTTGTTTCTGACATTCTAACAGCTCAATTAGAGCATTTTAGTAATGAACAGTGTTCTTTGTCAAAACTGACATTCTCATCATCCACTGATGAACTTTGTCACAAAATGAAGTTTTCAGCTCAGAAAGCTTTTTTCTGACATTCTAACAGCTCAATTTGAGCATTTCAGTGATGAACTGTCTTCTTTGTCAAAACTGAATTTCTCATCATCCTCTGATGCACTTTGTCACAAAATGTGATTTTTAGCTCAGAAAGCTTGTTTCTGACATTCTAACAGCTCAATTAGAGCATTTTAGTAATGAACAGTGTTCTTTGTCAAAACTGACATTCTCATCATCCACTGATGAACTGTGTCACAAAATGCAGTTCTCAGCTCAGAAAGCTTGTTTCTGACATTCTAACAGCTCAATTAGAGCATTTCAGCGATGAACTGTCTTCTTTGTCAAAACTGAATTTCTCATCATCCTCTGATGCACTTTGTCACAAAATGCAGTTTTCAGCTCAGAAAGCTTGTTTCTGACATTCTAACAGCTCAATTAGAGCATTTTAGTAATGAACAGTTTTCTTTGTCAAAACTGACATTCTCATCATCCACTGATGCACTTTGTCACAAAATGTAGTTCTCAGCTCAGAAAGCTTGTTTCTGACATTCTAACAGCTCAATTAGAGCATTTCAGTAATGAACAGTGTTCTTTTTCAAAACGGACATTCTCATCATCCGCTGATGCACTTTGTCACAAAATGCAGTTCTCAGCTCAGAAAGCTTGTTTCTGACATTCTAACAGCTCAATTAGAGCATTTCAGTGATGAACTGTCTTCTTTGTCAAAACTGAATTTCTCATCATCCTCTGATGGACTTTGTCACAAAATGTGATTTTCAGCTCAGAAAGCTTGTTTCTGACATTCTAACAGCTCAATTAGAGCATTTCAGTGATGAACTGTCTTCTTTGTCAAAACTGAATTTCTCATCATCCTCTGATGCACTTTGTAACAAAATGTGATTTTCAGCTCAGAAAGCTTGTTTCTGACATTCTAACACCTCAATTAGAGCATTTTAGTAATGAACAGTGTTCTTTGTCAAAACTGACATTCTCATCATCCACTGTTGCACTTTGTCACAAAATGCAGTTTTCAGCTCAGAAAGCTTGTTTCTAACATTCTAACAGCTCAATTAGAACATTTCAGCGATGAACTGTCTTCTTTGTCAAAACTGAATTTCTCATCATCCTCTGATGCACTTTGTCACAAAATGTGATTTTCAGCTCATAAAGCTTGTTTCTGACATTCTAACAGCTCAATTAGAGTATTTTGGTAATGAACAGTGTTCTTTGTCAAAACTGACATTCTCATCATCCACTGATGAACTGTGTCACAAAATACAGTTTTCAGCTCAGAAAGCTTGTTTCTGACATTCTGTCATGATTCTCGAGTGGTGAGACACAGAGAGAGGACCCAGGTGCAGACAGCGGGTAAGGGGTTAACATATATTTAATAAATAATAAAACAAAGACCCACGTGGGGGTAACATAACAAAACATGGGACTATAATGACAGAACAGGACTAAAACTAACTACACATAAACAAGACTTGAATAAACTGTTGACAAACTACAAATAACTAAACTAACACAACAGGAACTCACCACACAAACCACAATGAACCAGCACAAGACAGAAGACACAAGGGCATTAAATAAGGGAGCAAATCAAGAGGGAAACAGGTGTAGGCAATAATCAATAACGAGGTAACAAGAGGATGGGAACAATGACGAGACCGGAGAGAGTATGGAAGGCCATAAGAACAATAATTGTCTCTCTCCACATTTAACATGAGGTTCTGTCATGATCCTGCTACTAAACCAAGAGAAACATGACATGATGCAGCAGAATCATGACATAAGCCTCTCCTAAAGGAGCAGCAACCTGATGCTCCTCAAGGCACAAACAAGACAAGACAGACTGTGACAATGGCAACAATACAATAAATCAAAACGGGCAAGCACAAGAGTCCAAGGGAAGGGGCACACAAGAGTCCAAAGGGAAGTCCAAACATGGGCAGACACGGACTGGGTAGCTCCGGCAGACATGAAAACACTAGCCGGCAGACATGAACAGGATGGCCGGCAGACACGAACACGATAGCCGGCAGACACGAACAGGAGAGCCGGCAGACACGAACAGGAGAGCCGGCAGACACGAACAGGAGAGCCGGCAGACACGAACAGGATGCACTGGGCTGGAATGGCCGCATACACCGGGCTGGAATGGCCGCATGCACCGGGCTGGAATGCCCGGCTCCGCCAAGCAGGAAAGCCCGGCTCAACCAGGCGGGGATGCCTGGTTCCGCCGGGCGGGAGTGCCCAGCTCCACCGGGCGGAAATGCCCGGCTGCACCGACCTGGATGCCCGGCTGCACCGACCTGGAATGCCCAGCTGCACCGACCTGGAATGCCCGGCTGGGGATCTTTGGTGGCCACAGGATTCCGGCGGCTTCGACCCTGGAGGGAAGACCGGCGGTCTCAACCCTGTAAGGCAGTGCGGCGGTCTCGGCCCTGAGCAGGAATCCGGCAGTCTCAACCCTGGTAGGGAGTCCGGCGGCCCCGACTCAGGAGGGAGTCCGGCGTTCTCGACCCAGGAAGGGAGTCCGGCAACCTCTAACCCTGGAGGGGAATCCGGCAGCCTCAACTGCTGCCACAACGATCCCTCTGTCTGCTGGGTCCGATTATAGCAGAATCATGACATAAGCCTCTCCTAAAGGAGCAGCAACCTGATGCTCCTCAAGGCACAAACAAGACAAGACAGACTGTGACAATGGCAACAATACAATAAATCAAAACGGGCAAGCACAAGAGTCCAAGGGAAGGGGCACACAAGAGTCCAAAGGGAAGTCCAAACATGGGCAGACACGGACTGGGTAGCTCCGGCAGACATGAAAACACTAGCCGGCAGACATGAACAGGATGGCCGGCAGACACGAACACGATAGCCGGCAGACACGAACAGGAGAGCCGGCAGACACGAACAGGAGAGCCGGCAGACACGAACAGGAGAGCCGGCAGACACGAACAGGATGCACTGGGCTGGAATGGCCGCATACACCGGGCTGGAATGGCCGCATGCACCGGGCTGGAATGCCCGGCTCCGCCAAGCAGGAAAGCCCGGCTCAACCAGGCGGGGATGCCTGGTTCCGCCGGGCGGGAGTGCCCAGCTCCACCGGGCGGAAATGCCCGGCTGCACCGACCTGGATGCCCGGCTGCACCGACCTGGAATGCCCAGCTGCACCGACCTGGAATGCCCGGCTGGGGATCTTTGGTGGCCACAGGATTCCGGCGGCTTCGACCCTGGAGGGAAGACCGGCGGTCTCAACCCTGTAAGGCAGTGCGGCGGTCTCGGCCCTGAGCAGGAATCCGGCAGTCTCAACCCTGGTAGGGAGTCCGGCGGCCCCGACTCAGGAGGGAGTCCGGCGTTCTCGACCCAGGAAGGGAGTCCGGCAACCTCTAACCCTGGAGGGGAATCCGGCAGCCTCAACTGCTGCCACAACGATCCCTCTGTCTGCTGGGTCCGATTATGGCTGGTTCATTCTGTCATGATTCTCGAGTGGTGAGACACAGAGAGAGGACCCAGGTGCAGACAGCGGGTAAGGGGTTAACATATATTTAATAAATAATAAAACAAAGACCCACGTGGGGGTAACATAACAAAACATGGGACTATAATGACAGAACAGGACTAAAACTAACTACACATAAACAAGACTTGAATAAACTGTTGACAAACTACAAATAACTAAACTAACACAACAGGAACTCACCACACAAACCACAATGAACCAGCACAAGACAGAAGACACAAGGGCATTAAATAAGGGAGCAAATCAAGAGGGAAACAGGTGTAGGCAATAATCAATAACGAGGTAACAAGAGGATGGGAACAATGACGAGACCGGAGAGAGTATGGAAGGCCATAAGAACAATAATTGTCTCTCTCCACATTTAACATGAGGTTCTGTCATGATCCTGCTACTAAACCAAGAGAAACATGACATGATGCAGCAGAATCATGACACATTCTAACAGCTCACTTAGAGCATTTTAGTAATGAACAGTGTTCTTTGTCAAAACTGAAATTCTCATCATCCACTGATGAACTGTGTCACAAAATGCAGTTCTCAGCTCAGAAAGCTTGTTTCTGACATTCTAACAGCTCAATTAGAGCATTTCAGCGATGAACTGTCTTCATTGTCAAAACTGAATTTCTCATCATCCTCTGATGCACTTTGTCACAAAATGTGATTTTCAGCTCAGAAAGCTTGTTTCTGACATTCTAACACCTCAATTAGAGCATTTCAGTGATGAACTGTCTTCTTTGTCAAAACTGAATTTCTCATCATCCTCTGATGCACTTTGTCACAAAATGTGATTTTCAGCTCAAAAAGCTTGTTTCTGACATTCTAACAGCTCAATTAGAGCATTTTAGTAATGAACAGTGTTCTTTGTCAAAACTGACATTCTCATCATCCACTGTTGCACTTTGTCACAAAATGCAGTTTTCAGCTCAGAAAGCTTGTTTCTGACATTCTAACAGCTCACTTAGAGCATTTTAGTAATGAACTGTGCTCTTTGTCAAACTGACATTCTCATCATCCACTGATGAACTGTGTCACACAATGCGGTTTTCAGCTCAGAAAGCTTGTTTCTGACATTCTAACAGCTCAATTAGAGCATTTTAGTAATGAACAGTGTTCTTTGTCAATACTGACATTCTCATCATCCACTGATGCACTTTGTCACAAAATGCATTTTTTAGCCCAGAAAGCTTGTTTCTGTCATTCTAACAGCTCAATCAGAGCATTTTAGTAATGAAGAGTTTTCTATATCAAAACTGACATTCTCATCATCCACTGATGCACTTTGTCACAAAATGCAGTTTTCAGCTCAGAAAGCTTGTTTCTGACATTCTAACAGCTCAATTAGAGCATTTTAGTAATGAACAGTTTTCTTCGTCAAAACTGACATTCTCATCATCCACTGATGCACTTTGTCACAAAATGTAGTTCTCAGCTCAGAAAGCTTGTTTCTGACATTCTAACAGCTCAATTAGAGCATTTCAGTAATGAACAGTGTTCTTTGTCAAAACGGACATTCTCATCATCCACTGATGCACTTTGTCAAAAAATGCAGTTCTCAGCTCATAAAGCTTGTTTCTGACATTCTAACAGCTCAATTAGAGCATTTTAGTAATGAACAGTTTTCTTTGTCAAAACTGACATTCTCATCATCCACTGATGAACTGTGTCACAAAATGCAGTTTTCAGCTCAGAAAGCTTGTTTCTGACATTCTAACAGCTCAATTAGAGCATTTCAGTAATGAACAGTGTTCTTTGTCAAAACGGACATTCTCATCATCCTCTGATGCACTTTGTCACAAAATGTGTTTTTCAGCTCAGAAAGCTTGTTTCTGACATTCTAACAGCTCAATTAGAGCATTTTAGTAATGAACAGTGTTCTTTGTCAAAACTGACATTCTCATCATCCACTGATGAACTGTGTCACAAAATGAAGTTTTCAGCTCAGAAAGCTTGTTTTTGACATTCTAACAGCTCATTTAGAG
The DNA here is from genome assembly GCF_947034865.1 of Barbatula barbatula. Lineage (NCBI taxonomy): Eukaryota > Metazoa > Chordata > Actinopteri > Cypriniformes > Nemacheilidae > Barbatula > Barbatula barbatula. Next base: position 7,303,884 of record NC_136773.1, read on the forward strand.
CATTTCAGTAATGAACAGTGTTCTTTGTCAAAACTGACATTTTCATCAAACACTGATGCACTTTGTCACAAAATGCAGTTCCCAGCTCAGAAAGCTTGTTTCTGACATTCTAACAGCTCATTTAGAGCATTTCAGTAATGAACAGTGTTCTTTGTCAAAACTGACATTCTCATCATCCACTGATGCACTTTGTCACAAAATGCATTTTTTAGCCCAGAAAGCTTGTTTCTGTCATTCTAACAGCTCAATCAGAGCATTTTAGTAATGAAGAGTTTTCTATGTCAAAACTGACATTCTCATCATCCACTGATGCACTTTGTCACAAAATGCAGTTTTCAGCTCAGAAAGCTTGTTTCTGACATTCTAACAGCTCAATTAGAGCATTTTAGTAATGAACAGTTTTCTTTGTCAAAACTGACATTCTCATCATCCACTGATGCACTTTGTCACAAAATGTAGTTCTCAGCTCAGAAAGCTTGTTTCTGACATTCTAACAGCTCAATTAGAGCATTTCAGTAATGAACAGTGTTCTTTGTCAAAACGGACATTCTCATCATCCACTGATGCACTTTGTCAAAAAATGCAGTTCTCAGCTCATAAAGCTTGTTTCTGACATTCTAACAGCTCAATTAGAGAATTTTAGTAATGAACAGTGTTCTTTGTCAAAACTGACATTCTCATCATCCACTGATGAACTGTGTCACAAAATGCAGTTTTCAGCTCAGAAAGCTTGTTTCTGACATTCTAACAGCTCAATTAGAGCATTTCAGTAATGAACAGTGTTCTTTGTCAAAACGAACATTCTCATCATCCACTGATGCACTTTGTCAAAAAATGCAGTTCTCAGCTAATAAAGCTTGTTTCTGACATTCTAACAGCTCAATTAGAGAATTTTAGTAATGAACAGTGTTCTTTGTCAAAACTGACATTCTCATCATCCTCTGATGCACTTTGTCACAAAATGTGTTTTTCAGCTCAGAAAGCTTGTTTCTGACATTCTAACAGCTCAATTAGAGCATTTTAGTAATGAACAGTGTTCTTTGTCAAAACTGACATTCTCATCATCCACTGATGAACTGTGTCACAAAATGAAGTTTTCAGCTCAGAAAGCTTGTTTCTGACATTCTAACAGCTCATTTAGAGCATTTCAGTAATGAACAGTGTTCTTTGTCAAAACTGACATTTTCATCAAACACTGATGCACTTTGTCACAAAATGCAGTTCCCAGCTCAGAAAGCTTGTTTCTGACATTCTAACAGCTCATTTAGAGAATTTCAGTAATGAACAGTGTTCTTTGTCAAAACTGACATTCTCATCATCCACTGATGAACTTTGTCACAAAATGCAGTTTTCAGCTCAGAAAGCTTGTTTCTGACATTCTAACAGCTCAATTAGAGCATTTTAGTAATGAACTGTGTTCTTTGTCAAAACTGACATTCTCATCATCCACTGATGCACTTTGTCACAAAATGCAGTTTTCATCTCAGAAAGCTTGTTTCTGACATTCTAACAGCTCAATTAGAGCATTTCAGTGATGAACTGTCTTCTTTGTCAAAACTGACATTCTCATCATCCACTGATGAACTGTGTCACAAAATGCAGTTCTCAGCTCAGAAAGCTTGTTTCTGACATTCTAACAGCTCAATTAGAGCATTTTAGTAATGAACAGTTTTCTTTGTCAAAACTGACATTCTCATCATCCACTGATGCACTTTGTCACAAAATGTAGTTCTCAGCTCAGAAAGCTTGTTTCTGACATTCTAACAGCTCAATTAGAGCATTTCAGTAATGAACAGTGTTCTTTTTCAAAACGGACATTCTCATCATCCGCTGATGCACTTTGTCACAAAATGCAGTTCTCAGCTCAGAAAGCTTGTTTCTGACATTCTAACAGCTCAATTAGAGCATTTCAGTGATGAACTGTCTTCTTTGTCAAAACTGAATTTCTCATCATCCTCTGATGCCCTTTGTCACAAAATGTGATTTTCAGCTCAGAAAGCTTGTTTCTGACATTCTAACAGCTCAATTAGAGAGTTTCAGCGATGAACTGTCTTCTTTGTCAAAACTGAACTTCTCATCATCCTCTGATGCACTTTGTCACAAAATGTGATTTTCAGCTCAGAAAGCTTGTTTCTGACATTCTAACAGCTCAATTAGAGCATTTTAGTAATGAACAGTGTTCTTTGTCAAAACTGACATTCTCATCATCCACTGATGAACTGTGTCACAAAATGCAGTTTTCAGCTCAGAAAGCTTGTTTCTGACATCCTAACAGCTCAATTAGAGCATTTTAGTAATGAACAGTGTCCTTTGTCAAAACTGACATTTTCATCATCCACTGATCCACTTTGTCACAAAATGCAGTTCTCAGCTCAGAAAGCTTGTTTCTGACATTCTAACAGCTCAATTAGAGCATTTCAGTGATGAACTGTCTTCTTTGTCAAAACTGAATTTCTCATCATCCTCTGATGCACTTTGTCACAAAATGTGATTTTCAGCTCAGAAAGCTTGTTTCTGACATTCTAACAGCTCAATTAGAGCATTTCAGCGATGAACTGTCTTCTTTGTCAAAACTGACATTCTCATCATCCACTGTTGCACTTTGTCACAAAATGCAGTTTTCAGCTCAGAAAGCTTGTTTCTGACATTCTAACAGCTCAATTAGAGCATTTCAGTGATGAACTGTCTTCTTTGTCAAAACTGAATTTCTCATCATCCTCTGATGCACTTTGTCACAAAATGTGATTTTCAGCTCAGAAAGCTTGTTTCTGACATTCTAACACCTCAATTAGAGCATTTCAGTGATGAACTGTCTTCTTTGTCAAAACTGACATTCTCATCATCCACTGTTGCACTTTGTCACAAAATGTGATTTTCAGCTCAGAAAGCTTGTTTCTGACATTCTAACAGCTCATTTAGAGCATTTCAGTGATGAACTGTCTTCTTTGTCAAAACTGAATTTCTCATCATCCTCTGATGCACTTTGTCACAAAATTTGATTTTCAGTTCAGAAAGCTTGTTTCTGACATTCTAACAGCTCAATTAGAGCATTTTAGTAATGAACAGTGTTCTTTGTCAAAACTGACATTCTCATCATCCACTGATGAACTGTGTCACAAAATGCAGTTTTCAGCTCAGAAAGCTTGTTTCTGACATCCTAACAGCTCAATTAGAGCATTTTAGTAATGAACAGTGTTCTTTGTCAAAACTGACATTTTCATCATCCACTGATGCACTTTGTCACAAAATGCAGTTTTCAGCTCAGAAAGCTTGTTTCTGACATTCTAACAGCTCATTTAGAGCATTTCAGTAATGAACAGTGTTCTTTGTCAAAACTGACATTTTCATCATCCACTGATGCACTTTGTCACAAAATGCAGTTCTCAGCTCAGAAAGCTTGTTTCTGACATTCTAACAGCTCAATTAGAGCATTTCAGTGATGAACTGTCTTCTTTGTCAAAACTGAATTTCTCATCATCCTCTGATGCACTTTGTCACAAAATGTGATTTTCAGCTCAGAAAGCTTGTTTCTGACATTCTAACAGCTCAATTAGAGCATTTCAGTAATGAACAGTGTTCTTTGTCAAAACGGACATTCTCATCATCCACTGATGCACTTTGTCAAAAAATGCAGTTTTCAGCTCAGAAAGCTTGTTTCTGACATTCTAACAGCTCAATTAGAGCATTTTAGTAATGAACAGTGTTCTTTGTCAAAACTGACATTCTCATCATCCACTGATGCACTTTGTCACAAAATGAAGTTTTCAGCTCAGAAAGCTTTTTTCTGACATTCTAACAGCTCAATTAGAGCATTTCAGTGATGAACTGTCTTCTTTGTCAAAACTGAATTTCTCATCATCCTCTGATGGACTTTGTCACAAAATGTGATTTTCAGCTCATAAAGCTTGTTTCTGACATTCTAACAGCTCAATTAGAGCATTTCCACTGATGAACTGTCTTCTTTGTCAAAACTGAATTTCTCATCATCCTCTGATGCACTTTGTAACAAAATGTGATTTTCAGCTCAGAAAGCTTGTTTCTGACATTCTAACAGCTCACTTAGAGCATTTTAGTAATGAACAGTGTTCTTTGTCAAAACTGACATTCTCATCATCCACTGATGAACTGTGTCACAAAATGCAGTTTTCAGCTCAGAAAGCTTGTTTCTGACATTCTAAAAGCTCAATTAGAGCATTTTAGTAATGAACAGTTTTCTTTATCAAAACTGACATTCTCATCATCCACTGATGCACTTTGTCACAAAATGTGGTTCTCAGCTCAGAAAGCTTGTTTCTGACATTCTAACAGCTCACTTAGAGCATTTTAGTAATGAACAGTGTTCTTTGTCAAAACTGACATTCTCATCATCCACTGATGAACTGTGTCACAAAATGCAGTTCTCAGCTCAGAAAGCTTGTTTCTGACATTCTAACAGCTCAATTAGATTATTTCAGCGATGAGCAGTCTTCTTTGTCAAAACTGAATTTCTCATCATCCTCTGATGCACTTTGTCACAAAATGTGATTTTCAGCTCAGAAAGCTTGTTTCTGACATTCTAACAGCTCAATTAGAGCATTTTAGTAATGAACAGTGTTCTTTGTCAAAACTGACATTCTCATCATCCACTGTTGCACTTTGTCACAAAATGCAGTTTTCAGCTCAGAAAGCTTGTTTCTGACATTCTAACAGCTCACTTAGAGCATTTTAGTAATGAACAGTGTTCTTTGTCAAAACTGACATTCTCATCATCCACTGATGAACTGTGTCACAAAATGCAGTTTTCAGCTCAGAAAGCTTGTTTCTGACATTCTAACAGCTCAATTAGAGCATTTTAGTAATGAACAGTGTTCTTTGTCAAAACTGACATTCTCATCATCCACTGTTGCACTTTGTCACAAAATGTGATTTTTAGCTCAGAAAGCTTGTTTCTGACATTCTAACAGCTCAATTAGAGCATTTCAGTGATGAACTGTCTTCTTTGTCAAAACTGAATTTCTCATCATCCTCTGATGCACTTTGTCACAAAATGTGATTTTCAGCTCAGAAAGCTTGTTTCTGACATTCTAACACCTCAATTAGAGCATTTCAGTGATGAACTGTCTTCTTTGTCAAAACTGAATTTCTCATCATCCTCTGATGCACTTTGTCACAAAATGTGATTTTTAGCTCAGAAAGCTTGTTTCTGACATTCTAACAGCTCAATTAGAGCATTTCAGTGATGAACTGTCTTCTTTGTCAAAACTGAATTTCTCATCATCCTCTGATGCACTGTGTCACAAAATGTGATTTTCAGCTCAGAAAGCTTGTTTCTGACATTCTAACACCTCAATTAGAGCATTTCAGTGATGAACTGTCTTCTTTGTCAAAACTGAATTTCTCATCATCCTCTGATGCACTTTGTCACAAAATGTGATTTTCAGCTCAGAAAGCTTGTTTCTGACATTCTAACACCTCAATTAGAGCATTTCAGTGATGAACTGTCTTCTTTGTCAAAACTGATTTTCTCATCATCCTCTGATGCACTTTGTCACAAAATGTGATTTTCAGCTCAGAAAGCTTGTTTCTGACATTCTAACAGCTCAATTAGAGCATTTTAGTGATGAACAGTTTTCTTTGTCAAAACTGACATTCTCATCATCCACTGATGCACTTTGTCACACAAAATGTAGTTCTCAGCTCAGAAAGCTTGTTTCTGACATTCTAACAGCTCAATTATTGCATTTCAGTAATGAACAGTGTTCTTTGTCAAAACGGACATTCTCATCATCCACTGATGCACTTTGTCAAAAAATGCAGTTTTCAGCTCAGAAAGCTTGTTTCTGACATTCTAACAGCTCAATTAGAGCATTTTAGTAATGAACAGTGTTCTTTGTCAAAACTGACATTCTCATCATCCACTGATGAACATTGTCACAAAATGCAGTTTTTAGCTCAGAAAGCTTGTTTCTGACATTCTAACAGCTCAATTAGAGCATTTTAGTAATGAACTGTGTTCTTTGTCAAAACTGACATTCTCATCATCCACTGATGCACTTTGTCACAAAATGCAGTTTTCAGCTCAGAAAGCTTGTTTCTGACATTCTAACAGCTCAATCAGAGCATTTTAGTAATGAACAGTGTTCTTTATCAAAACTGAATTTCTCATAATCCTCTTATGCACTTTGTCACAAAATGTGATTTTCAGCTCAGAAAGCTTGTTTCTGACATTCTAACACATCAATTACAGCATTTCAGTGATGAACTGTCTTCTTTGTCAAAACTGAATTTCTCATCATCCTCTGATGCACTTTGTCACAAAATGTGATTTTCAGCTCAGAAAGCTTGTTTCTGACATTCTAACAGCTCAATTAGAGCATTTTAGTAATGAACAGTGTTCTTTGTCAAAACTGACATTCTCATCATCCACTGTTGCACTTTGTCACAAAATGTGATTTTCAGCTCAGAAAGCTTGTTTCTGACATTCTAACACCTCAATTAGAGCATTTCAGTGATGAACTGTCTTCTTTGTCAAAACTGAATTTCTCCTCATCCTCTGATGCACTTTGTCACAAAATGTGATTTTCAGCTCAGAAAGCTTGTTTCTGACATTCTAACAGCTCACTTAGAGCATTTTAGTAATGAACTGTGTTCTTTGTCAAAACTGACATTCTCATCATCCACTGATGAACTGTGTCACACAATGCGGTTTTCAGCTCAGAAAGCTTGTTTCTGACATTCTAACAGCTCAATTAGAGCATTTTAGTAATGAACAGTGTTCTTTGTCAATACTGACATTCTCATCATCCACTGATGCACTTTGTCACAAAATGCATTTTTTAGCCCAGAAAGCTTGTTTCTGTCATTCTAACAGCTCAATCAGAGCATTTTAGTAATGAAGAGTTTTCTATGTCAAAACTGACATTCTCATCATCCACTGATGCACTTTGTCACAAAATGCAGTTTTCAGCTCAGAAAGCTTGTTTCTGACATTCTAACAGCTCAAATAGAGCATTTTAGTAATGAACAGTTTTCTTTGTCAAAACTGACATTCTCATCATCCACTGATGCACTTTGTCACAAAATGTAGTTCTCAGCTCAGAAAGCTTGTTTCTGACATTCTAACAGCTCAATTAGAGCATTTCAGTAATGAACAGTGTTCTTTGTCAAAACGGACATTCTCATCATCCACTGATGCACTTTGTCAAAAAATGCAGTTCTCAGCTCATAAAGCTTCTTTCTGACATTCTAACAGCTCAATTAGAGAATTTTAGTAATGAACAGTGTTCTTTGTCAAAACTGACATTCTCATCATCCACTGATGAATTGTGTCACAAAATGCAGTTTTCAGCTCAGAAAGCTTGTTTCTGACATTCTAACAGCTCAATTAGAGCATTTCAGTAATGAACAGTGTTCTTTGTCAAAACGGACATTCTCATCATCCACTGATGCACTTTGTCAAAAAATGCAGTTCTCAGCTCATAAAGCTTGTTTCTTACATTCTAACAGCTCACTTAGAGCATTTTAGTAATGAACAGTGTTCTTTGTCAAAACTGACATTCTCATCATCCACTGATGCACTTTGTCACAAAATGCAGTTTTCAGATCAGAAAGCTTGTTTCTGACATTCTAACAGCTCAATTAGAGCATTTTAGTAATGAACAGTTTTCTTTGTCAAAACTGACATTCTCATCATCCACTGATGCACTTTGTCACAAAATGTAGTTCTCAGCTCAGAAAGCTTGTTTCTGACATTCTAACAGCTCAATTAGAGCATTTCAGTAATGAACAGTGTTCTTTGTCAAAACGGACATTCTCATCATCCACTGATGCACTTTGTCAAAAAATGCAGTTTTCAGCTCAGAAAGCTTGTTTCTGACATTCTAACAGCTCAATTAGAGCATTTTAGTAATGAACAGTGTTCTTTGTCAAAACTGACATTCTCATCATCCACTGATGAACTTTGTCACAAAATGAAGTTTTCAGCTCAGAAAGCTTTTTTCTGACATTCTAACAGCTCAATTTGAGCATTTCAGTGATGAACTGTCTTCTTTGTCAAAACTGAATTTCTCATCATCCTCTGATGCACTTTGTCACAAAATGTGATTTTTAGCTCAGAAAGCTTGTTTCTGACATTCTAACAGCTCAATTAGAGCATTTTAGTAATGAACAGTGTTCTTTGTCAAAACTGACATTCTCATCATCCACTGATGAACTGTGTCACAAAATGCAGTTCTCAGCTCAGAAAGCTTGTTTCTGACATTCTAACAGCTCAATTAGAGCATTTCAGCGATGAACTGTCTTCTTTGTCAAAACTGAATTTCTCATCATCCTCTGATGCACTTTGTCACAAAATGCAGTTCTCAGCTCAGAAAGCTTGTTTCTGACATTCTAACAGCTCAATTAGAGCATTTCAGTGATGAACTGTCTTCTTTGTCAAAACTGAATTTCTCATCATCCTCTGATGGACTTTGTCACAAAATGTGATTTTCAGCTCAGAAAGCTTGTTTCTGACATTCTAACAGCTCAATTAGAGCATTTCAGTGATGAACTGTCTTCTTTGTCAAAACTGAATTTCTCATCATCCTCTGATGCACTTTGTAACAAAATGTGATTTTCAGCTCAGAAAGCTTGTTTCTGACATTCTAACACCTCAATTAGAGCATTTTAGTAATGAACAGTGTTCTTTGTCAAAACTGACATTCTCATCATCCACTGTTGCACTTTGTCACAAAATGCAGTTTTCAGCTCAGAAAGCTTGTTTCTGACATTCTAACACCTCAATTAGAGCATTTCAGTGATGAACTGTCTTCTTTGTCAAAACTGAATTTCTCATCATCCTCTGATGCACTTTGTCACAAAATGTGATTTTCAGCTCAAAAAGCTTGTTTCTGACATTCTAACAGCTCAATTAGAGCATTTTAGTAATGAACAGTGTTCTTTGTCAAAACTGACATTCTCATCATCCACTGTTGCACTTTGTCACAAAATGTGATTTTCAGCTCATAAAGCTTGTTTCTGACATTCTAACAGCTCAATTAGAGTATTTTGGTAATGAACAGTGTTCTTTGTCAAAACTGACATTCTCATCATCCACTGATGAACTGTGTCACAAAATACAGTTTTCAGCTCAGAAAGCTTGTTTCTGACATTCTAACAGCTCACTTAGAGCATTTTAGTAATGAACAGTGTTCTTTGTCAAAACTGAAATTCTCATCATCCACTGATGAACTGTGTCACAAAATGCAGTTCTCAGCTCAGAAAGCTTGTTTCTGACATTCTAACAGCTCAATTAGAGCATTTCAGCGATGAACTGTCTTCATTGTCAAAACTGAATTTCTCATCATCCTCTGATGCACTTTGTCACAAAATGTGATTTTCAGCTCAGAAAGCTTGTTTCTGACATTCTAACACCTCAATTAGAGCATTTCAGTGATGAACTGTCTTCTTTGTCAAAACTGAATTTCTCATCATCCTCTGATGCACTTTGTCACAAAATGTGATTTTCAACTCAAAAAGCTTGTTTCTGACATTCTAACAGCTCAATTAGAGCATTTTAGTAATGAACAGTGTTCTTTGTCAAAACTGACATTCTCATCATCCACTGTTGCACTTTGTCACAAAATGCAGTTTTCAGCTCAGAAAGCTTGTTTCTGACATTCTAACAGCTCACTTAGAGCATTTTAGTAATGAACTGTGCTCTTTGTCAAACTGACATTCTCATCATCCACTGATGAACTGTGTCACACAATGCGGTTTTCAGCTCAGAAAGCTTGTTTCTGACATTCTAACAGCTCAATTAGAGCATTTTAGTAATGAACAGTGTTCTTTGTCAATACTGACATTCTCATCATCCACTGATGCACTTTGTCACAAAATGCATTTTTTAGCCCAGAAAGCTTGTTTCTGTCATTCTAACAGCTCAATCAGAGCATTTTAGTAATGAAGAGTTTTCTATATCAAAACTGACATTCTCATCATCCACTGATGCACTTTGTCACAAAATGCAGTTTTCAGCTCAGAAAGCTTGTTTCTGACATTCTAACAGCTCAATTAGAGCATTTTAGTAATGAACAGTTTTCTTCGTCAAAACTGACATTCTCATCATCCACTGATGCACTTTGTCACAAAATGTAGTTCTCAGCTCAGAAAGCTTGTTTCTGACATTCTAACAGCTCAATTAGAGCATTTCAGTAATGAACAGTGTTCTTTGTCAAAACGGACATTCTCATCATCCACTGATGCACTTTGTCAAAAAATGCAGTTCTCAGCTCATAAAGCTTGTTTCTGACATTCTAACAGCTCAATTAGAGCATTTTAGTAATGAACAGTTTTCTTTGTCAAAACTGACATTCTCATCATCCACTGATGAACTGTGTCACAAAATGCAGTTTTCAGCTCAGAAAGCTTGTTTCTGACATTCTAACAGCTCAATTAGAGCATTTCAGTAATGAACAGTGTTCTTTGTCAAAACGGACATTCTCATCATCCTCTGATGCACTTTGTCACAAAATGTGTTTTTCAGCTCAGAAAGCTTGTTTCTGACATTCTAACAGCTCAATTAGAGCATTTTAGTAATGAACAGTGTTCTTTGTCAAAACTGACATTCTCATCATCCACTGATGAACTGTGTCACAAAATGAAGTTTTCAGCTCAGAAAGCTTGTTTCTGACATTCTAACAGCTCATTTAGAGCATTTCAGTAATGAACAGTGTTCTTTGTCAAAACTGACATTTTCATCAAACACTGATGCACTTTGTCACAAAATGCAGTTCCCAGCTCAGAAAGCTTGTTTCTGACATTCTAACAGCTCATTTAGAGCATTTCAGTAATGAACAGTGTTCTTTGTCAAAACTGACATTCTCATCATCCACTGATGCACTTTGTCACAAAATGCATTTTTTAGCCCAGAAAGCTTGTTTCTGTCATTCTAACAGCTCAATCAGAGCATTTTAGTAATGAAGAGTTTTCTATGTCAAAACTGACATTCTCATCATCCACTGATGCACTTTGTCACAAAATGCAGTTTTCAGCTCAGAAAGCTTGTTTCTGACATTCTAACAGCTCAATTAGAGCATTTTAGTAATGAACAGTTTTCTTTGTCAAAACTGACATTCTCATCATCCACTGATGCACTTTGTCACAAAATGTAGTTCTCAGCTCAGAAAGCTTGTTTCTGACATTCTAACAGCTCAATTAGAGCATTTCAGTAATGAACAGTGTTCTTTGTCAAAACGGACATTCTCATCATCCACTGATGCACTTTGTCAAAAAATGCAGTTCTCAGCTCATAAAGCTTGTTTCTGACATTATAACAGCTCAATTAGAGAATTTTAGTAATGAACAGTGTTCTTTGTCAAAACTGACATTCTCATCATCCACTGATGAACTGTGTCACAAAATGCAGTTTTCAGCTCAGAAAGCTTGTTTCTGACATTCTAACAGCTCAATTAGAGCATTTCAGTAATGAACAGTGTTCTTTGTCAAAACGAACATTCTCATCATCCACTGATGCACTTTGTCAAAAAATGCAGTTCTCAGCTAATAAAGCTTGTTTCTGACATTCTAACAGCTCAATTAGAGAATTTTAGTAATGAACAGTGTTCTTTGTCAAAACTGACATTCTCATCATCCTCTGATGCACTTTGTCACAAAATGTGTTTTTCAGCTCAGAAAGCTTGTTTCTGACATTCTAACAGCTCAATTAGAGCATTTTAGTAATGAACAGTGTTCTTTGTCAAAACTGACATTCTCATCATCCACTGATGAACTGTGTCACAAAATGAAGTTTTCAGCTCAGAAAGCTTGTTTCTGACATTCTAACAGCTCATTTAGAGCATTTCAGTAATGAACAGTGTTCTTTGTCAAAACTGACATTTTCATCAAACACTGATGCACTTTGTCACAAAATGCAGTTCCCAGCTCAGAAAGCTTGTTTCTGACATTCTAACAGCTCATTTAGAGCATTTCAGTAATGAACAGTGTTCTTTGTCAAAACTGACATTCTCATCATCCACTGATGAACTTTGTCACAAAATGCAGTTTTCAGCTCAGAAAGCTTGTTTCTGACATTCTAACAGCTCAATTAGAGCATTTTAGTAATGAACTGTGTTCTTTGTCAAAACTGACATTCTCATCATCCACTGATGCACTTTGTCACAAAATGCAGATTTCATCTCAGAAAGCTTGTTTCTGACATTCTAACAGCTCAATTAGAGCATTTCAGTGATGAACTGTCTTCTTTGTCAAAACTGACATTCTCATCATCCACTGATGAACTGTGTCACAAAATGCAGTTCTCAGCTCAGAAAGCTTGTTTCTGACATTCTAACAGCTCAATTAGAGCATTTTAGTAATGAACAGTTTTCTTTGTCAAAACTGACATTCTCATCATCCACTGATGCACTTTGTCACAAAATGTAGTTCTCAGCTCAGAAAGCTTGTTTCTGACATTCTAACAGCTCAATTAGAGCATTTCAGTAATGAACAGTGTTCTTTTTCAAAACGGACATTCTCATCATCCGCTGATGCACTTTGTCACGAAATGCAGTTCTCAGCTCAGAAAGCTTGTTTCTGACATTCTAACAGCTCAATTAGAGCATTTCAGTGATGAACTGTCTTCTTTGTCAAAACTGAATTTCTCATCATCCTCTGATGCCCTTTGTCACAAAATGTGATTTTCAGCTCAGAAAGCTTGTTTCTGACATTCTAACAGCTCAATTAGAGAGTTTCAGCGATGAACTGTCTTCTTTGTCAAAACTGAACTTCTCATCATCCTCTGATGCACTTTGTCACAAAATGTGATTTTCAGCTCAGAAAGCTTGTTTCTGACATTCTAACAGCTCAATTAGAGCATTTTAGTAATGAACAGTGTTCTTTGTCAAAACTGACATTCTCATCATCCACTGATGAACTGTGTCACAAAATGCAGTTTTCAGCTCAGAAAGCTTGTTTCTGACATCCTAACAGCTCAATTAGAGCATTTTAGTAATGAACAGTGTTCTTTGTCAAAACTGACATTTTCATCATCCACTGATCCACTTTGTCACAAAATGCAGTTCTCAGCTCAGAAAGCTTGTTTCTGACATTCTAACAGCTCAATTAGAGCATTTCAGTGATGAACTGTCTTCTTTGTCAAAACTGAATTTCTCATCATCCTCTGATGCACTTTGTCACAAAATGTGATTTTCAGCTCAGAAAGCTTGTTTCTGACATTCTAACAGCTCAATTAGAGCATTTCAGCGATGAACTGTCTTCTTTGTCAAAACTGACATTCTCATCATCCACTGTTGCACTTTGTCACAAAATGCAGTTTTCAGCTCAGAAAGCTTGTTTCTGACATTCTAACAGCTCAATTAGAGCATTTCAGTGATGAACTGTCTTCTTTGTCAAAACTGAATTTCTCATCATCCTCTGATGCACTTTGTCACAAAATGTGATTTTCAGCTCAGAAAGCTTGTTTCTGACATTCTAACACCTCAATTAGAGCATTTCAGTGATGAACTGTCTTCTTTGTCAAAACTGACATTCTCATCATCCACTGTTGCACTTTGTCACAAAATGTGATTTTCAGCTCAGAAAGCTTGTTTCTGACATTCTAACAGCTCATTTAGAGCATTTCAGTGATGAACTGTCTTCTTTGTCAAAACTGAATTTCTCATCATCCTCTGATGCACTTTGTCACAAAATGTGATTTTCAGTTCAGAAAGCTTGTTTCTGACATTCTAACAGCTCAATTAGAGCATTTTAGTAATGAACAGTGTTCTTTGTCAAAACTGACATTCTCATCATCCACTGATGAACTATGTCACAAAATGCAGTTCTCAGCTCAGAAAGCTTGTTTCTGACATTCTAACAGCTCAATTAGAGCATTTTAGTAATGAACAGTGTTCTTTGTCAAAACTGACATTCTCATCATCCACTGATGAACTGTGTCACAAAATGCAGTTTTCAGCTCAGAAAGCTTGTTTCTGACATCCTAACAGCTCAATTAGAGCATTTTAGTAATGAACAGTGTTCTTTGTCAAAACTGACATTTTCATCATCCACTGATGCACTTTGTCACAAAATGCAGTTTTCAGCTCAGAAAGCTTGTTTCTGACATTCTAACAGCTCATTTAGAGCATTTCAGTAATGAACAGTGTTCTTTGTCAAAACTGACATTTTCATCATCCACTGATGCACTTTGTCACAAAATGCAGTTCTCAGCTCAGAAAGCTTGTTTCTGACATTCTAACAGCTCAATTAGAGCATTTCAGTGATGAACTGTCTTCTTTGTCAAAACTGAATTTCTCATCATCCTCTGATGCACTTTGTCACAAAATGTGATTTTCAGCTCAGAAAGCTTGTTTCTGACATTCTAACAGCTCAATTAGAGCATTTCAGTAATGAACAGTGTTCTTTGTCAAAACGGACATTCTCATCATCCACTGATGCACTTTGTCAAAAAATGCAGTTTTCAGCTCAGAAAGCTTGTTTCTGACATTCTAACAGCTCAATTAGAGCATTTTAGTAATGAACAGTGTTCTTTGTCAAAACTGACATTCTCATCATCCACTGATGCACTTTGTCACAAAATGAAGTTTTCAGCTCAGAAAGCTTGTTTCTGACATTCTAACAGCTCAATTAGAGCATTTCCACTGATGAACTGTCTTCTTTGTCAAAACTGAATTTCTCATCATCCTCTGATGCACTTTGTAACAAAATGTGATTTTCAGCTCAGAAAGCTTGTTTCTGACATTCTAACAGCTCACTTAGAGCATTTTAGTAATGAACAGTGTTCTTTGTCAAAACTGACATTCTCATCATCCACTGATGAACTGTGTCACAAAATGCAGTTTTCAGCTCAGAAAGCTTGTTTCTGACATTCTAAAAGCTCAATTAGAGCATTTTAGTAATGAACAGTTTTCTTTATCAAAACTGACATTCTCATCATCCACTGATGCACTTTGTCACAAAATGTGGTTCTCAGCTCAGAAAGCTTGTTTCTGACATTCTAACAGCTCACTTAGAGCATTTTAGTAATGAACAGTGTTCTTTGTCAAAACTGACATTCTCATCATCCACTGATGAACTGTGTCACAAAATGCAGTTCTCAGCTCAGAAAGCTTGTTTCTGACATTCTAACAGCTCAATTAGATTATTTCAGCGATGAGCAGTCTTCTTTGTCAAAACTGAATTTCTCATCATCCTCTGATGCACTTTGTCACAAAATGTGATTTTCAGCTCAGAAAGCTTGTTTCTGACATTCTAACAGCTCAATTAGAGCATTTTAGTAATGAACAGTGTTCTTTGTCAAAACTGACATTCTCATCATCCACTGTTACACTTTGTCACAAAATGCAGTTTTCAGCTCAGAAAGCTTGTTTCTGACATTCTAACAGCTCACTTAGAGCATTTTAGTAATGAACAGTGTTCTTTGTCAAAACTGACATTCTCATCATCCACTGATGAACTGTGTCACAAAATGCAGTTTTCAGCTCAGAAAGCTTGTTTCTGACATTCTAACAGCTCAATTAGAGCATTTTAGTAATGAACAGTGTTCTTTGTCAAAACTGACATTCTCATCATCCACTGTTGCACTTTGTCACAAAATGTGATTTTTAGCTCAGAAAGCTTGTTTCTGACATTCTAACAGCTCAATTAGAGCATTTCAGTGATGAACTGTCTTCTTTGTCAAAACTGAATTTCTCATCATCCTCTTATGCACTTTGTCACAAAATGTGATTTTCAGCTCAGAAAGCTTGTTTCTGACATTCTAACACCTCAATTAGAGCATTTCAGTGATGAACTGTCTTCTTTGTCAAAACTGAATTTCTCATCATCCTCTGATGCACTTTGTCACAAAATGTGATTTTTAGCTCAGAAAGCTTGTTTCTGACATTCTAACAGCTCAATTAGAGCATTTCAGTGATGAACTGTCTTCTTTGTCAAAACTGAATTTCTCATCATCCTCTGATGCACTGTGTCACAAAATGTGATTTTCAGCTCAGAAAGCTTGTTTCTGACATTCTAACACCTCAATTAGAGCATTTCAGTGATGAACTGTCTTCTTTGTCAAAACTGAATTTCTCATCATCCTCTGATGCACTTTGTCACAAAATGTGATTTTCAGCTCAGAAAGCTTGTTTCTGACATTCTAACACCTCAATTAGAGCATTTCAGTGATGAACTGTCTTCTTTGTCAAAACTGATTTTCTCATCATCCTCTGATGCACTTTGTCACAAAATGTGATTTTCAGCTCAGAAAGCTTGTTTCTGACATTCTAACAGCTCAATTAGAGCATTTTAGTGATGAACAGTTTTCTTTGTCAAAACTGACATTCTCATCATCCACTGATGCACTTTGTCACACAAAATGTAGTTCTCAGCTCAGAAAGCTTGTTTCTGACATTCTAACAGCTCAATTATTGCATTTCAGTAATGAACAGTGTTCTTTGTCAAAACGGACATTCTCATCATCCACTGATGCACTTTGTCAAAAAATGCAGTTTTCAGCTCAGAAAGCTTGTTTCTGACATTCTAACAGCTCAATTAGAGCATTTTAGTAATGAACAGTGTTCTTTGTCAAAACTGACATTCTCATCATCCACTGATGAACATTGTCACAAAATGCAGTTTTTAGCTCAGAAAGCTTGTTTCTGACATTCTAACAGCTCAATTAGAGCATTTTAGTAATGAACTGTGTTCTTTGTCAAAACTGACATTCTCATCATCCACTGATGCACTTTGTCACAAAATGCAGTTTTCAGCTCAGAAAGCTTGTTTCTGACATTCTAACAGCTCAATCAGAGCATTTTAGTAATGAACAGTGTTCTTTATCAAAACTGACATTCTCATCATCCACTGATGAACTGTGTCACAAAATGCAGTTTTCAGCTCAGAAAGCTTGTTTCTGACATTCTAAAAGCTCAATTAGAGCATTTTAGTAATGAACAGTTTTCTTTATCAAAACTGACATTCTCATCATCCACTGATGCACTTTGTCACAAAATGTGGTTCTCAGCTCAGAAAGCTTGTTTCTGACATTCTAACAGCTCACTTAGAGCATTTTAGTAATGAACAGTGTTCTTTGTCAAAACTGACATTCCCATCATCCACTGATGAACTGTGTCACAAAATGCAGTTCTCAGCTCAGAAAGCTTGTTTCTGACATTCTAACAGCTCAATTAGAGCATTTCAGCGATGAGCAGTCTTCTTTGTCAAAACTGAATTTCTCATCATCCTCTGATGCACTTTGTCACAAAATGTGATTTTCAGCTCAGAAAGCTTGTTTCTGACATTCTAACAGCTCAATTAGAGCATTTTAGTAATGAACAGTGTTCTTTGTCAAAACTGACATTCTCATCATCCACTGTTGCACTTTGTCACAAAATGCAGTTTTCAGCTCAGAAAGCTTGTTTCTGACATTCTAACAGCTCAATTAGAGCATTTTAGTAATGAACAGTGTTCTTTGTCAAAACTGACATTCTCATCATCCACTGTTGCACTTTGTCACAAAATGTGATTTTTAGCTCAGAAAGCTTGTTTCTGACATTCTAACAGCTCAATTAGAGCATTTCAGTGATGAACTGTCTTCTTTGTCAAAACTGAATTTCTCATCATCCTCTGATGCACTGTGTCACAAAATGTGATTTTCAGCTCAGAAAGCTTGTTTCTGACATTCTAACACCTCAATTAGAGCATTTCAGTGATGAACTGTCTTCTTTGTCAAAACTGAATTTCTCATCATCCTCTGATGCACTTTGTCACAAAATGTGATTTTCAGCTCAGAAAGCTTGTTTCTGACATTCTAACACCTCAATTAGAGCATTTCAGTGATGAACTGTCTTCTTTGTCAAAACTGAATTTCTCATCATCCTCTGATGCACTTTGACACAAAATGCAGTTTTCAGCTCAGAAAGCTTGTTTCTGACATTCTAACAGCTCACTTAGAGCATTTTAGTAATGAACAGTGTTCTTTGTCAAAACTGACATTCTCATCATCCACTGATGAACTGTGTCACAAAATGCAGTTCTCAGCTCAGAAAGCTTGTTTCTGACATTCTAACAGCTCAATTAGAGCATTTCAGCGATGAACTGTCTTCTTTGTCAAAACTGAATTTCTCATCATCCTCTGATGCACTTTGTCACAAAATGCAGTTTTCAGCTCAGAAAGCTTGTTTCTGACATTCTAACAGCTCAATTAGAGCATTTTAGTAATGAACAGTTTTCTTTGTCAAAACTGACATTCTCATCATCCACTGATGCACTTTGTCACAAAATGTAGTTCTCAGCTCAGAAAGCTTGTTTCTGACATTCTAACAGCTCAATTAGAGCATTTCAGTAATGAACATTGTTCTTTTTCAAAACGGACATTCTCATCATCCGCTGATGCACTTTGTCACAAAATGCAGTTCTCAGCTCAGAAAGCTTGTTTCTGACATTCTAACAGCTCTATTAGAGCATTTCAGTGATGAACTGTCTTCTTTGTCAAAACTGAATTTCTCATCATCCTCTGATGGACTTTGTCACAAAATGTGATTTTCAGCTCAGAAAGCTTGTTTCTGACATTCTAACAGCTCAATTAGAGCATTTCAGTGATGAACTGTCTTCTTTGTCAAAACTGAATTTCTCATCATCCTCTGATGCACTTTGTCACAAAATGTGGTTCTCAGCTCAGAAAGCTTGTTTCTGACATTCTAACAGCTCACTTAGAGCATTTTAGTAATGAACAGTGTTCTTTGTCAAAACTGACATTCTCATCATCCACTGATGAACTGTGTCACAAAATGCAGTTCTCAGCTCAGAAAGCTTGTTTCTGACATTCTAACAGCTCAATTAGATTATTTCAGCGATGAGCAGTCTTCTTTGTCAAAA
Source organism: Barbatula barbatula (assembly GCF_947034865.1). NCBI lineage: Eukaryota > Metazoa > Chordata > Actinopteri > Cypriniformes > Nemacheilidae > Barbatula > Barbatula barbatula. The sequence continues at coordinate 7,322,718 of NC_136773.1, forward strand.
CTGAATTTCTCATCATCCTCTGATGCACTTTGTCACAAAATGTGATTTTCAGCTCAGAAAGCTTGTTTCTGACATTCTAACAGCTCAATTAGAGCATTTTAGTAATGAACAGTGTTCTTTGTCAAAACTGACATTCTCATCATCCACTGTTGCACTTTGTCACAAAATGCAGTTTTCAGCTCAGAAAGCTTGTTTCTGACATTCTAACAGCTCAATTAGAGAGTTTCAGCGATGAACTGTCTTCTTTGTCAAAACTGAACTTCTCATCATCCTCTGATGCACTTTGTCACAAAATGTGATTTTCAGCTCAGAAAGCTTGTTTCTGACATTCTAACAGCTCAATTAGAGCATTTTAGTAATGAACAGTGTTCTTTGTCAAAACTGACATTCTCATCATCCACTGATGAACTGTGTCACAAAATGCAGTTTTCAGCTCAGAAAGCTTGTTTCTGACATCCTAACAGCTCAATTAGAGCATTTTAGTAATGAACAGTGTTCTTTGTCAAAACTGACATTTTCATCATCCACTGATCCACTTTGTCACAAAATGCAGTTCTCAGCTCAGAAAGCTTGTTTCTGACATTCTAACAGCTCAATTAGAGCATTTCAGTGATGAACTGTCTTCTTTGTCAAAACTGAATTTCTCATCATCCTCTGATGCACTTTGTCACAAAATGTGATTTTCAGCTCAGAAAGCTTGTTTCTGACATTCTAACAGCTCAATTAGAGCATTTCAGCGATGAACTGTCTTCTTTGTCAAAACTGACATTCTCATCATCCACTGTTGCACTTTGTCACAAAATGCAGTTTTCAGCTCAGAAAGCTTGTTTCTGACATTCTAACAGCTCAATTAGAGCATTTCAGTGATGAACTGTCTTCTTTGTCAAAACTGAATTTCTCATCATCCTCTGATGCACTTTGTCACAAAATGTGATTTTCAGCTCAGAAAGCTTGTTTCTGACATTCTAACACCTCAATTAGAGCATTTCAGTGATGAACTGTCTTCTTTGTCAAAACTGACATTCTCATCATCCACTGTTGCACTTTGTCACAAAATGTGATTTTCAGCTCAGAAAGCTTGTTTCTGACATTCTAACAGCTCATTTAGAGCATTTCAGTGATGAACTGTCTTCTTTGTCAAAACTGAATTTCTCATCATCCTCTGATGCACTTTGTCACAAAATGTGATTTTCAGTTCAGAAAGCTTGTTTCTGACATTCTAACAGCTCAATTAGAGCATTTTAGTAATGAACAGTGTTCTTTGTCAAAACTGACATTCTCATCATCCACTGATGAACTATGTCACAAAATGCAGTTCTCAGCTCAGAAAGCTTGTTTCTGACATTCTAACAGCTCAATTAGAGCATTTTAGTAATGAACAGTGTTCTTTGTCAAAACTGACATTCTCATCATCCACTGATGAACTGTGTCACAAAATGCAGTTTTCAGCTCAGAAAGCTTGTTTCTGACATCCTAACAGCTCAATTAGAGCATTTTAGTAATGAACAGTGTTCTTTGTCAAAACTGACATTTTCATCATCCACTGATGCACTTTGTCACAAAATGCAGTTTTCAGCTCAGAAAGCTTGTTTCTGACATTCTAACAGCTCATTTAGAGCATTTCAGTAATGAACAGTGTTCTTTGTCAAAACTGACATTTTCATCATCCACTGATGCACTTTGTCACAAAATGCAGTTCTCAGCTCAGAAAGCTTGTTTCTGACATTCTAACAGCTCAATTAGAGCATTTCAGTGATGAACTGTCTTCTTTGTCAAAACTGAATTTCTCATCATCCTCTGATGCACTTTGTCACAAAATGTGATTTTCAGCTCAGAAAGCTTGTTTCTGACATTCTAACAGCTCAATTAGAGCATTTCAGTAATGAACAGTGTTCTTTGTCAAAACGGACATTCTCATCATCCACTGATGCACTTTGTCAAAAAATGCAGTTTTCAGCTCAGAAAGCTTGTTTCTGACATTCTAACAGCTCAATTAGAGCATTTTAGTAATGAACAGTGTTCTTTGTCAAAACTGACATTCTCATCATCCACTGATGCACTTTGTCACAAAATGAAGTTTTCAGCTCAGAAAGCTTGTTTCTGACATTCTAACAGCTCAATTAGAGCATTTCCACTGATGAACTGTCTTCTTTGTCAAAACTGAATTTCTCATCATCCTCTGATGCACTTTGTAACAAAATGTGATTTTCAGCTCAGAAAGCTTGTTTCTGACATTCTAACAGCTCACTTAGAGCATTTTAGTAATGAACAGTGTTCTTTGTCAAAACTGACATTCTCATCATCCACTGATGAACTGTGTCACAAAATGCAGTTTTCAGCTCAGAAAGCTTGTTTCTGACATTCTAAAAGCTCAATTAGAGCATTTTAGTAATGAACAGTTTTCTTTATCAAAACTGACATTCTCATCATCCACTGATGCACTTTGTCACAAAATGTGGTTCTCAGCTCAGAAAGCTTGTTTCTGACATTCTAACAGCTCACTTAGAGCATTTTAGTAATGAACAGTGTTCTTTGTCAAAACTGACATTCTCATCATCCACTGATGAACTGTGTCACAAAATGCAGTTCTCAGCTCAGAAAGCTTGTTTCTGACATTCTAACAGCTCAATTAGATTATTTCAGCGATGAGCAGTCTTCTTTGTCAAAACTGAATTTCTCATCATCCTCTGATGCACTTTGTCACAAAATGTGATTTTCAGCTCAGAAAGCTTGTTTCTGACATTCTAACAGCTCAATTAGAGCATTTTAGTAATGAACAGTGTTCTTTGTCAAAACTGACATTCTCATCATCCACTGTTACACTTTGTCACAAAATGCAGTTTTCAGCTCAGAAAGCTTGTTTCTGACATTCTAACAGCTCACTTAGAGCATTTTAGTAATGAACAGTGTTCTTTGTCAAAACTGACATTCTCATCATCCACTGATGAACTGTGTCACAAAATGCAGTTTTCAGCTCAGAAAGCTTGTTTCTGACATTCTAACAGCTCAATTAGAGCATTTTAGTAATGAACAGTGTTCTTTGTCAAAACTGACATTCTCATCATCCACTGTTGCACTTTGTCACAAAATGTGATTTTTAGCTCAGAAAGCTTGTTTCTGACATTCTAACAGCTCAATTAGAGCATTTCAGTGATGAACTGTCTTCTTTGTCAAAACTGAATTTCTCATCATCCTCTTATGCACTTTGTCACAAAATGTGATTTTCAGCTCAGAAAGCTTGTTTCTGACATTCTAACACCTCAATTAGAGCATTTCAGTGATGAACTGTCTTCTTTGTCAAAACTGAATTTCTCATCATCCTCTGATGCACTTTGTCACAAAATGTGATTTTTAGCTCAGAAAGCTTGTTTCTGACATTCTAACAGCTCAATTAGAGCATTTCAGTGATGAACTGTCTTCTTTGTCAAAACTGAATTTCTCATCATCCTCTGATGCACTGTGTCACAAAATGTGATTTTCAGCTCAGAAAGCTTGTTTCTGACATTCTAACACCTCAATTAGAGCATTTCAGTGATGAACTGTCTTCTTTGTCAAAACTGAATTTCTCATCATCCTCTGATGCACTTTGTCACAAAATGTGATTTTCAGCTCAGAAAGCTTGTTTCTGACATTCTAACACCTCAATTAGAGCATTTCAGTGATGAACTGTCTTCTTTGTCAAAACTGATTTTCTCATCATCCTCTGATGCACTTTGTCACAAAATGTGATTTTCAGCTCAGAAAGCTTGTTTCTGACATTCTAACAGCTCAATTAGAGCATTTTAGTGATGAACAGTTTTCTTTGTCAAAACTGACATTCTCATCATCCACTGATGCACTTTGTCACACAAAATGTAGTTCTCAGCTCAGAAAGCTTGTTTCTGACATTCTAACAGCTCAATTATTGCATTTCAGTAATGAACAGTGTTCTTTGTCAAAACGGACATTCTCATCATCCACTGATGCACTTTGTCAAAAAATGCAGTTTTCAGCTCAGAAAGCTTGTTTCTGACATTCTAACAGCTCAATTAGAGCATTTTAGTAATGAACAGTGTTCTTTGTCAAAACTGACATTCTCATCATCCACTGATGAACATTGTCACAAAATGCAGTTTTTAGCTCAGAAAGCTTGTTTCTGACATTCTAACAGCTCAATTAGAGCATTTTAGTAATGAACTGTGTTCTTTGTCAAAACTGACATTCTCATCATCCACTGATGCACTTTGTCACAAAATGCAGTTTTCAGCTCAGAAAGCTTGTTTCTGACATTCTAACAGCTCAATCAGAGCATTTTAGTAATGAACAGTGTTCTTTATCAAAACTGACATTCTCATCATCCACTGATGAACTGTGTCACAAAATGCAGTTTTCAGCTCAGAAAGCTTGTTTCTGACATTCTAAAAGCTCAATTAGAGCATTTTAGTAATGAACAGTTTTCTTTATCAAAACTGACATTCTCATCATCCACTGATGCACTTTGTCACAAAATGTGGTTCTCAGCTCAGAAAGCTTGTTTCTGACATTCTAACAGCTCACTTAGAGCATTTTAGTAATGAACAGTGTTCTTTGTCAAAACTGACATTCCCATCATCCACTGATGAACTGTGTCACAAAATGCAGTTCTCAGCTCAGAAAGCTTGTTTCTGACATTCTAACAGCTCAATTAGAGCATTTCAGCGATGAGCAGTCTTCTTTGTCAAAACTGAATTTCTCATCATCCTCTGATGCACTTTGTCACAAAATGTGATTTTCAGCTCAGAAAGCTTGTTTCTGACATTCTAACAGCTCAATTAGAGCATTTTAGTAATGAACAGTGTTCTTTGTCAAAACTGACATTCTCATCATCCACTGTTGCACTTTGTCACAAAATGCAGTTTTCAGCTCAGAAAGCTTGTTTCTGACATTCTAACAGCTCAATTAGAGCATTTTAGTAATGAACAGTGTTCTTTGTCAAAACTGACATTCTCATCATCCACTGTTGCACTTTGTCACAAAATGTGATTTTTAGCTCAGAAAGCTTGTTTCTGACATTCTAACAGCTCAATTAGAGCATTTCAGTGATGAACTGTCTTCTTTGTCAAAACTGAATTTCTCATCATCCTCTGATGCACTGTGTCACAAAATGTGATTTTCAGCTCAGAAAGCTTGTTTCTGACATTCTAACACCTCAATTAGAGCATTTCAGTGATGAACTGTCTTCTTTGTCAAAACTGAATTTCTCATCATCCTCTGATGCACTTTGTCACAAAATGTGATTTTCAGCTCAGAAAGCTTGTTTCTGACATTCTAACACCTCAATTAGAGCATTTCAGTGATGAACTGTCTTCTTTGTCAAAACTGAATTTCTCATCATCCTCTGATGCACTTTGACACAAAATGCAGTTTTCAGCTCAGAAAGCTTGTTTCTGACATTCTAACAGCTCACTTAGAGCATTTTAGTAATGAACAGTGTTCTTTGTCAAAACTGACATTCTCATCATCCACTGATGAACTGTGTCACAAAATGCAGTTCTCAGCTCAGAAAGCTTGTTTCTGACATTCTAACAGCTCAATTAGAGCATTTCAGCGATGAACTGTCTTCTTTGTCAAAACTGAATTTCTCATCATCCTCTGATGCACTTTGTCACAAAATGCAGTTTTCAGCTCAGAAAGCTTGTTTCTGACATTCTAACAGCTCAATTAGAGCATTTTAGTAATGAACAGTTTTCTTTGTCAAAACTGACATTCTCATCATCCACTGATGCACTTTGTCACAAAATGTAGTTCTCAGCTCAGAAAGCTTGTTTCTGACATTCTAACAGCTCAATTAGAGCATTTCAGTAATGAACATTGTTCTTTTTCAAAACGGACATTCTCATCATCCGCTGATGCACTTTGTCACAAAATGCAGTTCTCAGCTCAGAAAGCTTGTTTCTGACATTCTAACAGCTCTATTAGAGCATTTCAGTGATGAACTGTCTTCTTTGTCAAAACTGAATTTCTCATCATCCTCTGATGGACTTTGTCACAAAATGTGATTTTCAGCTCAGAAAGCTTGTTTCTGACATTCTAACAGCTCAATTAGAGCATTTCAGTGATGAACTGTCTTCTTTGTCAAAACTGAATTTCTCATCATCCTCTGATGCACTTTGTCACAAAATGTGGTTCTCAGCTCAGAAAGCTTGTTTCTGACATTCTAACAGCTCACTTAGAGCATTTTAGTAATGAACAGTGTTCTTTGTCAAAACTGACATTCTCATCATCCACTGATGAACTGTGTCACAAAATGCAGTTCTCAGCTCAGAAAGCTTGTTTCTGACATTCTAACAGCTCAATTAGATTATTTCAGCGATGAGCAGTCTTCTTTGTCAAAACTGAATTTCTCATCATCCTCTGATGCACTTTGTCACAAAATGTGATTTTCAGCTCAGAAAGCTTGTTTCTGACATTCTAACAGCTCAATTAGAGCATTTTAGTAATGAACAGTGTTCTTTGTCAAAACTGACATTCTCATCATCCACTGTTGCACTTTGTCACAAAATGCAGTTTTCAGCTCAGAAAGCTTGTTTCTGACATTCTAACAGCTCACTTAGAGCATTTTAGTAATGAACAGTGTTCTTTGTCAAAACTGACATTCTCATCATCCACTGATGAACTGTGTCACAAAATGCAGTTTTCAGCTCAGAAAGCTTGTTTCTGACATTCTAACAGCTCAATTAGAGCATTTTAGTAATGAACAGTGTTCTTTGTCAAAACTGACATTCTCATCATCCACTGTTGCACTTTGTCACAAAATGTGATTTTTAGCTCAGAAAGCTTGTTTCTGACATTCTAACAGCTCAATTAGAGCATTTCAGTGATGAACTGTCTTCTTTGTCAAAACTGAATTTCTCATCATCCTCTGATGCACTGTGTCACAAAATGTGATTTTCAGCTCAGAAAGCTTGTTTCTGACATTCTAACACCTCAATTAGAGCATTTCAGTGATGAACTGTCTTCTTTGTCAAAACTGAATTTCTCATCATCCTCTGATGCACTTTGTCACAAAATGTGATTTTCAGCTCAGAAAGCTTGTTTCTGACATTCTAACACCTCAATTAGAGCATTTCAGTGATGAACTGTCTTCTTTGTCAAAACTGAATTTCTCATCATCCTCTGATGCACTTTGTCACAAAATGTGATTTTTAGCTCAGAAAGCTTGTTTCTGACATTCTAACAGCTCAATTAGAGCATTTCAGTGATGAACTGTCTTCTTTGTCAAAACTGAATTTCTCATCATCCTCTGATGCACTGTGTCACAAAATGTGATTTTCAGCTCAGAAAGCTTGTTTCTGACATTCTAACACCTCAATTAGAGCATTTCAGTGATGAACTGTCTTCTTTGTCAAAACTGAATTTCTCATCATCCTCTGATGCACTTTGTCACAAAATGTGATTTTCAGCTCAGAAAGCTTGTTTCTGACATTCTAACAGCTCAATTAGAGCATTTTAGTGATGAACAGTTTTCTTTGTCAAAACTGACATTCTCATCATCCACTGATGCACTTTGTCACACAAAATGTAGTTCTCAGCTCAGAAAGCTTGTTTCTGACATTCTAACAGCTCAATTATTGCATTTCAGTAATGAACAGTGTTCTTTGTCAAAACGGACATTCTCATCATCCACTGATGCACTTTGTCAAAAAATGCAGTTTTCAGCTCAGAAAGCTTGTTTCTGACATTCTAACAGCTCAATTAGAGCATTTTAGTAATGAAAAGTGTTCTTTGTCAAAACTGACATTCTCATCATCCACTGATGAACATTGTCACAAAATGCAGTTTTCAGCTCAGAAAGCTTGTTTCTGACATTCTAACAGCTCAATTAGAGCATTTTAGTAATGAACTGTGTTCTTTGTCAAAACTGACATTCTCATCATCCACTGATGCACTTTGTCACAAAATGCAGTTTTCAGCTCAGAAAGCTTGTTTCTGACATTCTAACAGCTCAATTAGAGCATTTCAGCGATGAACTGTCTTCTTTGTCAAAACTGACATTCTCATCATCCACTTATGCACTTTGTCACAAAATGCAGTTCTCAGCTCAGAAAGCTTGTTTCTGACATTCCAACAGCTCAATTAGAGCATTTCAGTGATGAACTGTCTTCTTTGTCAAAACTGAATTTCTCATCATCCTCTGATGCACTTTGTCACAAAATGTGATTTTCAGCTCAGAAAACTTGTTTCTGACATTCTAACAGCTCAATTAGAGCATTTCAGTGATGAACTGTCTTCTTTGTCAAAACTGAATTTCTCATCATCCTCTGATGCCCTTTGTCACAAAATGTGATTTTCAGCTCAGAAAGCTTGTTTCTGACATTCTAACAGCTCAATTAGAGCATTTCAGCGATGAACTGTCTTCTTTGTCAAAACTGAATTTCTCATCATCCTCTGATGCACTTTGTCACAAAATGTGATTTTCAGCTCAGAAAGCTTGTTTCTGACATTCTAAAAGCTCAATTAGAGCATTTTAGTAATGAACACTGTTCTTTGTCAAAACTGACATTCTCATCATCCACTGTTGCACTTTGACACAAAATGCAGTTTTCAGCTCAGAAAGCTTGTTTCTGACATTCTAACAGCTCACTTAGAGCATTTTAGTAATGAACAGTGTTCTTTGTCAAAACTGACATTCTCATCATCCACTGATGAACTGTGTCACAAAATGCAGTTCTCAGCTCAGAAAGCTTGTTTCTGACATTCTAACAGCTCAATTAGAGCATTTCAGCGATGAACTGTCTTCTTTGTCAAAACTGAATTTCTCATCATCCTCTGATGCACTTTGTCACAAAATGCAGTTTACAGCTCAGAAAGCTTGTTTCTGACATTCTAACAGCTCAATTAGAGCATTTCAGCGATGAACTGTCTTCTTTGTCAAAACTGAACTTCTCATCATCCTCTGATGCACTTTGTCACAAAATGTGATTTTCAGCTCAGAAAGCTTGTTTCTGACATTCTAACAGCTCAATTAGAGCATTTTAGTAATGAACAGTGTTCTTTGTCAAAACTGACATTCTCATCATCCACTGATGAACTGTGTCACAAAATGCAGTTTTCAGCTCAGAAAGCTTGTTTCTGACATTCTAAAAGCTCAATTAGAGCATTTTAGTAATGAACAGTTTTCTTTATCAAAACTGACATTCTCATCATCCACTGATGCACTTTGTCACAAAATGTGGTTCTCAGCTCAGAAAGCTTGTTTCTGACATTCTAACAGCTCACTTAGAGCATTTTAGTAATGAACAGTGTTCTTTGTCAAAACTGACATTCCCATCATCCACTGATGAACTGTGTCACAAAATGCAGTTCTCAGCTCAGAAAGCTTGTTTCTGACATTCTAACAGCTCAATTAGAGCATTTCAGCGATGAGCAGTCTTCTTTGTCAAAACTGAATTTCTCATCATCCTCTGATGCACTTTGTCACAAAATGTGATTTTCAGCTCAGAAAGCTTGTTTCTGACATTCTAACAGCTCAATTAGAGCATTTTAGTAATGAACAGTGTTCTTTGTCAAAACTGACATTCTCATCATCCACTGTTGCACTTTGTCACAAAATGCAGTTTTCAGCTCAGAAAGCTTGTTTCTGACATTCTAACAGCTCAATTAGAGCATTTTAGTAATGAACAGTGTTCTTTGTCAAAACTGACATTCTCATCATCCACTGTTGCACTTTGTCACAAAATGTGATTTTTAGCTCAGAAAGCTTGTTTCTGACATTCTAACAGCTCAATTAGAGCATTTCAGTGATGAACTGTCTTCTTTGTCAAAACTGAATTTCTCATCATCCTCTGATGCACTGTGTCACAAAATGTGATTTTCAGCTCAGAAAGCTTGTTTCTGACATTCTAACACCTCAATTAGAGCATTTCAGTGATGAACTGTCTTCTTTGTCAAAACTGAATTTCTCATCATCCTCTGATGCACTTTGTCACAAAATGTGATTTTCAGCTCAGAAAGCTTGTTTCTGACATTCTAACACCTCAATTAGAGCATTTCAGTGATGAACTGTCTTCTTTGTCAAAACTGAATTTCTCATCATCCTCTGATGCACTTTGACACAAAATGCAGTTTTCAGCTCAGAAAGCTTGTTTCTGACATTCTAACAGCTCACTTAGAGCATTTTAGTAATGAACAGTGTTCTTTGTCAAAACTGACATTCTCATCATCCACTGATGAACTGTGTCACAAAATGCAGTTCTCAGCTCAGAAAGCTTGTTTCTGACATTCTAACAGCTCAATTAGAGCATTTCAGCGATGAACTGTCTTCTTTGTCAAAACTGAATTTCTCATCATCCTCTGATGCACTTTGTCACAAAATGCAGTTTTCAGCTCAGAAAGCTTGTTTCTGACATTCTAACAGCTCAATTAGAGCATTTTAGTAATGAACAGTTTTCTTTGTCAAAACTGACATTCTCATCATCCACTGATGCACTTTGTCACAAAATGTAGTTCTCAGCTCAGAAAGCTTGTTTCTGACATTCTAACAGCTCAATTAGAGCATTTCAGTAATGAACATTGTTCTTTTTCAAAACGGACATTCTCATCATCCGCTGATGCACTTTGTCACAAAATGCAGTTCTCAGCTCAGAAAGCTTGTTTCTGACATTCTAACAGCTCTATTAGAGCATTTCAGTGATGAACTGTCTTCTTTGTCAAAACTGAATTTCTCATCATCCTCTGATGGACTTTGTCACAAAATGTGATTTTCAGCTCAGAAAGCTTGTTTCTGACATTCTAACAGCTCAATTAGAGCATTTCAGTGATGAACTGTCTTCTTTGTCAAAACTGAATTTCTCATCATCCTCTGATGCACTTTGTCACAAAATGTGGTTCTCAGCTCAGAAAGCTTGTTTCTGACATTCTAACAGCTCACTTAGAGCATTTTAGTAATGAACAGTGTTCTTTGTCAAAACTGACATTCTCATCATCCACTGATGAACTGTGTCACAAAATGCAGTTCTCAGCTCAGAAAGCTTGTTTCTGACATTCTAACAGCTCAATTAGATTATTTCAGCGATGAGCAGTCTTCTTTGTCAAAACTGAATTTCTCATCATCCTCTGATGCACTTTGTCACAAAATGTGATTTTCAGCTCAGAAAGCTTGTTTCTGACATTCTAACAGCTCAATTAGAGCATTTTAGTAATGAACAGTGTTCTTTGTCAAAACTGACATTCTCATCATCCACTGTTGCACTTTGTCACAAAATGCAGTTTTCAGCTCAGAAAGCTTGTTTCTGACATTCTAACAGCTCACTTAGAGCATTTTAGTAATGAACAGTGTTCTTTGTCAAAACTGACATTCTCATCATCCACTGATGAACTGTCACAAAATGCAGTTTTCAGCTCAGAAAGCTTGTTTCTGACATTCTAACAGCTCAATTAGAGCATTTTAGTAATGAACAGTGTTCTTTGTCAAAACTGACATTCTCATCATCCACTGTTGCACTTTGTCACAAAATGTGATTTTTAGCTCAGAAAGCTTGTTTCTGACATTCTAACAGCTCAATTAGAGCATTTCAGTGATGAACTGTCTTCTTTGTCAAAACTGAATTTCTCATCATCCTCTGATGCACTGTGTCACAAAATGTGATTTTCAGCTCAGAAAGCTTGTTTCTGACATTCTAACACCTCAATTAGAGCATTTCAGTGATGAACTGTCTTCTTTGTCAAAACTGAATTTCTCATCATCCTCTGATGCACTTTGTCACAAAATGTGATTTTCAGCTCAGAAAGCTTGTTTCTGACATTCTAACACCTCAATTAGAGCATTTCAGTGATGAACTGTCTTCTTTGTCAAAACTGAATTTCTCATCATCCTCTGATGCACTTTGTCACAAAATGTGATTTTTAGCTCAGAAAGCTTGTTTCTGACATTCTAACAGCTCAATTAGAGCATTTCAGTGATGAACTGTCTTCTTTGTCAAAACTGAATTTCTCATCATCCTCTGATGCACTGTGTCACAAAATGTGATTTTCAGCTCAGAAAGCTTGTTTCTGACATTCTAACACCTCAATTAGAGCATTTCAGTGATGAACTGTCTTCTTTGTCAAAACTGAATTTCTCATCATCCTCTGATGCACTTTGTCACAAAATGTGATTTTCAGCTCAGAAAGCTTGTTTCTGACATTCTAACAGCTCAATTAGAGCATTTTAGTGATGAACAGTTTTCTTTGTCAAAACTGACATTCTCATCATCCACTGATGCACTTTGTCACACAAAATGTAGTTCTCAGCTCAGAAAGCTTGTTTCTGACATTCTAACAGCTCAATTATTGCATTTCAGTAATGAACAGTGTTCTTTGTCAAAACGGACATTCTCATCATCCACTGATGCACTTTGTCAAAAAATGCAGTTTTCAGCTCAGAAAGCTTGTTTCTGACATTCTAACAGCTCAATTAGAGCATTTTAGTAATGAACAGTGTTCTTTGTCAAAACTGACATTCTCATCATCCACTGATGAACATTGTCACAAAATGCAGTTTTCAGCTCAGAAAGCTTGTTTCTGACATTCTAACAGCTCAATTAGAGCATTTTAGTAATGAACTGTGTTCTTTGTCAAAACTGACATTCTCATCATCCACTGATGCACTTTGTCACAAAATGCAGTTTTCAGCTCAGAAAGCTTGTTTCTGACATTCTAACAGCTCAATTAGAGCATTTCAGCGATGAACTGTCTTCTTTGTCAAAACTGACATTCTCATCATCCACTTATGCACTTTGTCACAAAATGCAGTTCTCAGCTCAGAAAGCTTGTTTCTGACATTCCAACAGCTCAATTAGAGCATTTCAGTGATGAACTGTCTTCTTTGTCAAAACTGAATTTCTCATCATCCTCTGATGCACTTTGTCACAAAATGTGATTTTCAGCTCAGAAAACTTGTTTCTGACATTCTAACAGCTCAATTAGAGCATTTCAGTGATGAACTGTCTTCTTTGTCAAAACTGAATTTCTCATCATCCTCTGATGCCCTTTGTCACAAAATGTGATTTTCAGCTCAGAAAGCTTGTTTCTGACATTCTAACAGCTCAATTAGAGCATTTCAGCGATGAACTGTCTTCTTTGTCAAAACTGAATTTCTCATCATCCTCTGATGCACTTTGTCACAAAATGTGATTTTCAGCTCAGAAAGCTTGTTTCTGACATTCTAACAGCTCAATTAGAGCATTTTAGTAATGAACAGTGTTCTTTGTCAAAACTGACATTCTCATCATCCACTGTTGCACTTTGACACAAAATGCAGTTTTCAGCTCAGAAAGCTTGTTTCTGACATTCTAACAGCTCACTTAGAGCATTTTAGTAATGAACAGTGTTCTTTGTCAAAACTGACATTCTCATCATCCACTGATGAACTGTGTCACAAAATGCAGTTCTCAGCTCAGAAAGCTTGTTTCTGACATTCTAACAGCTCAATTAGAGCATTTCAGCGATGAACTGTCTTCTTTGTCAAAACTGAATTTCTCATCATCCTCTGATGCACTTTGTCACAAAATGCAGTTTACAGCTCAGAAAGCTTGTTTCTGACATTCTAACAGCTCAATTAGAGCATTTTAGTAATGAACAGTTTTCTTTGTCAAAACTGACATTCTCATCATCCACTGATGCACTTTGTCACAAAATGTAGTTCTCAGCTCAGAAAGCTTGTTTCTGACATTCTAACAGCTCAATTAGAGCATTTTAGTAATGAACAGTGTTCTTTGTCAAAACTGACATTCTCATCATCCACTGTTGCACTTTGACACAAAATGCAGTTTTCAGCTCAGAAAGCTTGTTTCTGACATTCTAACAGCTCACTTAGAGCATTTTAGTAATGAAACAGTGTTCTTTGTCAAAACTGACATTCTCATCATCCACTGATGAACTGTGTCACAAAATGCAGTTCTCAGCTCAGAAAGCTTGTTTCTGACATTCTAACAGCTCAATTAGAGCATTTCAGCGATGAACTGTCTTCTTTGTCAAAACTGAATTTCTCATCATCCTCTGATGCACTTTGTCACAAAATGCAGTTTTCAGCTCAGAAAGCTTGTTTCTGACATTCTAACAGCTCAATTAGAGCATTTTAGTAATGAACAGTTTTCTTTGTCAAAACTGACATTCTCATCATCCACTGATGCACTTTGTCACAAAATGTAGTTCTCAGCTCAGAAAGCTTGTTTCTGACATTCTAACAGCTCAATTAGAGCATTTCAGTAATGAACAGTGTTCTTTTTCAAAACGGACATTCTCATCATCCGCTGATGCACTTTGTCACAAAATGCAGTTCTCAGCTCAGAAAGCTTGTTTCTGACATTCTAACAGCTCAATTAGAGCATTTCAGTGATGAACTGTCTTCTTTGTCAAAACTGAATTTCTCATCATCCTCTGATGGACTTTGTCACAAAATGTGATTTTCAGCTCAGAAAGCTTGTTTCTGACATTCTAACAGCTCAATTAGAGCATTTCAGTGATGAACTGTCTTCTTTGTCAAAACTGAATTTCTCATCATCCTCTGATGCACTTTGTAACAAAATGTGATTTTCAGCTCAGAAAGCTTGTTTCTGACATTCTAACAGCTCACTTAGAGCATTTTAGTAATGAACAGTGTTCTTTGTCAAAACTGACATTCTCATCATCCACTGATGAACTGTGTCACAAAATGCAGTTTTCAGCTCAGAAAGCTTGTTTCTGACATTCTAAAAGCTCAATTAGAGCATTTTAGTAATGAACAGTTTTCTTTATCAAAACTGACATTCTCATCATCCACTGATGCACTTTGTCACAAAATGTGGTTCTCAGCTCAGAAAGCTTGTTTCTGACATTCTAACAGCTCACTTAGAGCATTTTAGTAATGAACAGTGTTCTTTGTCAAAACTGACATTCTCATCATCCACTGATGAACTGTGTCACAAAATGCAGTTCTCAGCTCAGAAAGCTTGTTTCTGACATTCTAACAGCTCAATTAGAGCATTTCAGCGATGAGCAGTCTTCTTTGTCAAAACTGAATTTCTCATCATCCTCTGATGCACTTTGTCACAAAATGTGATTTTCAGCTCAGAAAGCTTGTTTCTGACATTCTAACAGCTCAATTAGAGCATTTTAGTAATGAACAGTGTTCTTTGTCAAAACTGACATTCTCATCATCCACTGTTGCACTTTGTCACAAAATGCAGTTTTCAGCTCAGAAAGCTTGTTTCTGACATTCTAACAGCTCACTTAGAGCATTTTAGTAATGAACAGTGTTCTTTGTCAAAACTGACATTCTCATCATCCACTGATGAACTGTGTCACAAAATGCAGTTTTCAGCTCAGAAAGCTTGTTTCTGACATTCTAACAGCTCAATTAGAGCATTTTAGTAATGAACAGTGTTCTTTGTCAAAACTGACATTCTCATCATCCACTGTTGCACTTTGTCACAAAATGTGATTTTTAGCTCAGAAAGCTTGTTTCTGACATTCTAACAGCTCAATTAGAGCAATTCAGTGATGAACTGTCTTCTTTGTCAAAACTGAATTTCTCATCATCCTCTGATGCACTGTGTCACAAAATGTGATTTTCAGCTCAGAAAGCTTGTTTCTGACATTCTAACACCTCAATTAGAGCATTTCAGTGATGAACTGTCTTCTTTGTCAAAACTGAATTTCTCATCATCCTCTGATGCACTTTGTCACAAAATGTGATTTTCAGCTCAGAAAGCTTGTTTCTGACATTCTAACAGCTCAATTAGAGCATTTCAGTGATGAACTGTCTTCTTTGTCAAAACTGAATTTCTCATCATCCTCTGATGCCCTTTGTCACAAAATGTGATTTTCAGCTCAGAAAGCTTGTTTCTGACATTCTAACAGCTCAATTAGAGCATTTCAGCGATGAACTGTCTTCTTTGTCAAAACTGAATTTCTCATCATCCTCTGATGCACTTTGTCACAAAATGTGATTTTCAGCTCAGAAAGCTTGTTTCTCACATTCTAACAGCTCAATTAGAGCATTTTAGTAATGAACAGTGTTCTTTGTCAAAACTGACATTCTCATCATCCACTGTTGCACTTTGACACAAAATGCAGTTTTCAGCTCAGAAAGCTTGTTTCTGACATTCTAACAGCTCACTTAGAGCATTTTAGTAATGAACAGTGTTCTTTGTCAAAACTGACATTCTCATCATCCACTGATGAACTGTGTCACAAAATGCAGTTCTCAGCTCAGAAAGCTTGTTTCTGACATTCTAACAAGCTCAATTAGAGCATTTCAGCGATGAACTGTCTTCTTTGTCAAAACTGAATTTCTCATCATCCTCTGATGCACTTTGTCACAAAATGCAGTTTACAGCTCAGAAAGCTTGTTTCTGACATTCTAACAGCTCAATTAGAGCATTTTAGTAATGAACAGTTTTCTTTGTCAAAACTGACATTCTCATCATCCACTGATGCACTTTGTCACAAAATGTAGTTCTCAGCTCAGAAAGCTTGTTTCTGACATTCTAACAGCTCAATTAGAGCATTTTAGTAATGAACAGTGTTCTTTGTCAAAACTGACATTCTCATCATCCACTGTTGCACTTTGACACAAAATGCAGTTTTCAGCTCAGAAAGCTTGTTTCTGACATTCTAACAGCTCACTTAGAGCATTTTAGTAATGAAACAGTGTTCTTTGTCAAAACTGACATTCTCATCATCCACTGATGAACTGTGTCACAAAATGCAGTTCTCAGCTCAGAAAGCTTGTTTCTGACATTCTAACAGCTCAATTAGAGCATTTCAGCGATGAACTGTCTTCTTTGTCAAAACTGAATTTCTCATCATCCTCTGATGCACTTTGTCACAAAATGCAGTTTTCAGCTCAGAAAGCTTGTTTCTGACATTCTAACAGCTCAATTAGAGCATTTCCACTGATGAACTGTGTCACAAAATGCAGTTTTCAGCTCAGAAAGCTTGTTTCTGACATTCTAAAAGCTCAATTAGAGCATTTTAGTAAGGAACAGTTTTCTTTATCAAAACTGACATTCTCATCATCCACTGATGAACTGTGTCACAAAATGCAGTTCTCAGCTCAGAAAGCTTGTTTCTGACATTCTAACAGCTCAATTAGATTATTTCAGCGATGAGCAGTCTTCTTTGTCAAAACTGAATTTCTCATCATCCTCTGATGCACTTTGTCACAAAATGCAGTTTTCAGCTCAGAAAGCTTGTTTCTGACATTCTAACAGCTGACTTAGAGCATTTTAGTAATGAACAGTGTTCTTTGTCAAAACTGACATTCTCATCATCCACTGATGAACTGTGTCACAAAATGCAGTTTTCAGCTCAGAAAGCTTGTTTCTGACATTCTAACAGCTCAATTAGAGCATTTTAGTAATGAACAGTGTTCTTTGTCAAAACTGACATTCTCATCATCCACTGTTGCACTTTGTCAAAAAATTTGATTTTTAGCTCAGAAAGCTTGTTTCTGACATTCTAACAGCTCAATTAGAGCATTTCAGTGATGAACTGTCTTCTTTGTCAAAACTGAATTTCTCATCATCCTCTGATGCACTTTGTCACAAAATGTGATTTTCAGCTCAGAAAGCTTGTTTCTGACATTCTAACACCTCAATTAGAGCATTTCAGTGATGAACTGTCTTCTTTGTCAAAACTGAATTTCTCATCATCCTCTTATGCACTTTGTCACAAAATGTGATTTTTAGCTCAGAAAGCTTGTTTCTGACATTCTAACAGCTCAATTAGAGCATTTCAGTGATGAACTGTCTTCTTTGTCAAAACTGAATTTCTCATCATCCTCTGATGCACTGTGTCACAAAATGTGATTTTCAGCTCAGAAAGCTTGTTTCTGACATTCTAACACCTCAATTAGAGCATTTCAGTGATGAACTGTCTTCTTTGTCAAAACTGAATTTCTCATCATCCTCTGATGCACTTTGTCACAAAATGTGATTTTCAGCTCAGAAAGCTTGTTTCTGACATTCTAACACCTCAATTAGAGCATTTCAGTGATGAACTGTCTTCTTTGTCAAAACTGATTTTCTCATCATCCTCTGATGCACTTTGTCACAAAATGTGATTTTCAGCTCAGAAAGCTTGTTTCTGACATTCTAACAGCTCAATTAGAGCATTTTAGTGATGAACAGTTTTCTTTGTCAAAACTGACATTCTCATCATCCACTGATGCACTTTGTCACACAAAATGTAGTTCTCAGCTCAGAAAGCTTGTTTCTGACATTCTAACAGCTCAATTATTGCATTTCAGTAATGAACAGTGTTCTTTGTCAAAACGGACATTCTCATCATCCACTGATGCACTTTGTCACAAAATGTAGTTCTCAGCTCAGAAAGCTTGTTTCTGACATTCTAACAGCTCAATTAGAGCATTTTAGTAATGAACAGTGTTCTTTGTCAAAACTGACATTCTCATCATCCACTGTTGCACTTTGACACAAAATGCAGTTTTCAGCTCAGAAAGCTTGTTTCTGACATTCTAACAGCTCACTTAGAGCATTTTAGTAATGAAACAGTGTTCTTTGTCAAAACTGACATTCTCATCATCCACTGATGAACTGTGTCACAAAATGCAGTTCTCAGCTCAGAAAGCTTGTTTCTGACATTCTAACAGCTCAATTAGAGCATTTCAGCGATGAACTGTCTTCTTTGTCAAAACTGAATTTCTCATCATCCTCTGATGCACTTTTTCACAAAATGCAGTTTTCAGCTCAGAAAGCTTGTTTCTGACATTCTAACAGCTCAATTAGAGCATTTCCACTGATGAACTGTGTCACAAAATGCAGTTTTCAGCTCAGAAAGCTTGTTTCTGACATTCTAAAAGCTCAATTAGAGCATTTTAGTAATGAACAGTTTTCTTTATCAAAACTGACATTCTCATCATCCACTGATGAACTGTGTCACAAAATGCAGTTCTCAGCTCAGAAAGCTTGTTTCTGACATTCTAACAGCTCAATTAGATTATTTCAGCGATGAGCAGTCTTCTTTGTCAAAACTGAATTTCTCATCATCCTCTGATGCACTTTGTCACAAAATGCAGTTTTCAGCTCAGAAAGCTTGATTCTGACATTCTAACAGCTGACTTAGAGCATTTTAGTAATGAACAGTGTTCTTTGTCAAAACTGACATTCTCATCATCCACTGATGAACTGTGTCACAAAATGCAGTTTTCAGCTCAGAAAGCTTGTTTCTGACATTCTAACAGCTCAATTAGAGCATTTTAGTAATGAACAGTGTTCTTTGTCAAAACTGACATTCTCATCATCCACTGTTGCACTTTGTCACAAAATGTGATTTTTAGCTCAGAAAGCTTGTTTCTGACATTCTAACAGCTCAATTAGAGCATTTCAGTGATGAACTGTCTTCTTTGTCAAAACTGAATTTCTCATCATCCTCTGATGCACTTTGTCACAAAATGTGATTTTCAGCTCAGAAAGCTTGTTTCTGACATTCTAACACCTCAATTAGAGCATTTCAGTGATGAACTGTCTTCTTTGTCAAAACTGAATTTCTCATCATCCTCTTATGCACTTTGTCACAAAATGTGATTTTTAGCTCAGAAAGCTTGTTTCTGACATTCTAACAGCTCAATTAGAGCATTTCAGTGATGAACTGTCTTCTTTGTCAAAACTGAATTTCTCATCATCCTCTGATGCACTGTGTCACAAAATGTGATTTTCAGCTCAGAAAGCTTGTTTCTGACATTCTAACACCTCAATTAGAGCATTTCAGTGATGAACTGTCTTCTTTGTCAAAACTGAATTTCTCATCATCCTCTGATGCACTTTGTCACAAAATGTGATTTTCAGCTCAGAAAGCTTGTTTCTGACATTCTAACACCTCAATTAGAGCATTTCAGTGATGAACTGTCTTCTTTGTCAAAACTGATTTTCTCATCATCCTCTGATGCACTTTGTCACAAAATGTGATTTTCAGCTCAGAAAGCTTGTTTCTGACATTCTAACAGCTCAATTAGAGCATTTTAGTGATGAACAGTTTTCTTTGTCAAAACTGACATTCTCATCATCCACTGATGCACTTTGTCACACAAAATGTAGTTCTCAGCTCAGAAAGCTTGTTTCTGACATTCTAACAGCTCAATTATTGCATTTCAGTAATGAACAGTGTTCTTTGTCAAAACGGACATTCTCATCATCCACTGATGCACTTTGTCAAAAAATGCAGTTTTCAGCTCAGAAAGCTTGTTTCTGACATTCTAACAGCTCAATTAGAGCATTTTAGTAATGAACAGTGTTCTTTGTCAAAACTGACATTCTCATCATCCACTGATGAACATTGTCACAAAATGCAGTTTTCAGCTCAGAAAGCTTGTTTCTGACATTCTAACAGCTCAATTAGAGCATTTTAGTAATGAACTGTGTTCTTTGTCAAAACTGACATTCTCATCATCCACTGATGCACTTTGTCACAAAATGCAGTTTTCAGCTCAGAAAGCTTGTTTCTGACATTCTAACAGCTCAATCAGAGCATTTTAGTAATGAACAGTGTTCTTTATCAAAACTGACATTCTCATCATCCACTGATGAACTTTGTCACAAAATGCAGTTCTCAGCTCAGAAAGCTTGTTTCTGACATTCTAACAGCTCAATTAGAGCATTTTAGTAATGAACAGTGTTCTTTGTCAAAACTGACATTCTCATCATCCACTGATGCACTTTGTCACAAAATGCATTTCTCAGCTCAGAAAGCTTGTTTCTGACATTCTAACAGCTCAATTGGAGCATTTTAGTAATGATCAGTGTTCTTTGTCAAAACTGGCATTCTCATCATCCACTGATGCTTTTTGTCACAAAATGCAGTTTTCAGCTCAGAAAGCTTGTTTCTGACATTCTAACAGCTCAATTGGAGCATTTCATTAATGAACAGTGTTCTTTGTCGAAAGTGACATTCTCATCCATCCACTGATTCACTTTGTAACAAAATGCAGTTCTCAGCTCAGAAAGCTTGTTTCTGACTTTCTAACAGCTCAATTGGAGCATTTCAGTAATGAACAGAGTTCTTTGTCAAAACTGACATTCTCATCATCCACTGATGAACTATGTCACAAAATGCAGTTCTCAGCTCAGAAAGCTTGTTTCTGACATTCTAACAGCTCAATTGGAGCATTTTAGTAATGAACAGTGTTTTTTGTCAAAACTGACATTCTCATCATCCACTGATGAACTATGTCACAAAATGCAGTTCTCAGCTCAGAAAGCTTGTTTCTAACATTCTAACAGCTCAATTAGAGCATTTTAGTAATGAACAGTGTTCTTTGTCAAAACTGACATTCTCATCATCCACTGAAGCACTTTGTCACAAAATGCATTTCTCAGCTCAGAAAGCTTGTTTCTGACATTCTAACAGCTCAATTGGAGCATTTTAGTAATGATCAGTGTTCTTTGTCAAAACTGACATTCTCATCATCCACTGATGCTTTTTGTCACAAAATGCAGTTCTCAGCTCAGAAAGCTTGTTTCTGACATTCTAACAGCTCAATTGGAGCATTTCAGTAATGAACAGTGTTCTTTGTCAAAACTGACATTCTCATCATCCACTGATGAACTATGTCACAAAATGCAGTTCTCAGCTCAGAAAGCTTGTTTCTGACATTCTAACAGCTTAATTGGAGCATTTTAGTGATGATCAGTGTTCTTTGTCAAAACTGACATTCTCATCATCCACTGATGCACTTTGTCACAAAATGCATTTCTCAGCTCAGAAAATTTGTTTCTGACATTCTAACAACTCAATTGGAGCATTTCAGTAATGAACAGTGTTCTTTGTCAAAACTGACATTCTCATCATCCACTGATGAACTATGTCACAAAATGCAGTTCTCAGCTCAGAAAGCTTGTTTCTAACATTCTAACAGCTCAATTAGAGCATTTTAGTAATGAACAGTGTTCTTTGTCAAAACTGACATTCTCATCATCCACTGATGAACTATGTCACAAAATGCAGTTCTCAGCTCAGAAAGCTTGTTTCTGACATTCTAACAGCTCAATTAGAGCATTTTAGTAATGAACAGTGTTCTTTGTCAAAACTGACATTCTCATCATCCACTGAAGCACTTTGTCACAAAATGCATTTCTCATCTCAGAAAGCTTGTTTCTGACATTCTAACAGCTCAATTGGAGCATTTTAGTAATGATCAGTGTTCTTTGTCAAAACTGACATTCTCATCATCCACTGATGCTTTTTGTCACAAAATGCAGTTCTCAGCTCAGAAAGCTTGTTTCTGACATTCTAACAAGCTCAATTGGAGCATTTTAGTAATGATCAGTGTTCTTTGTCAAAACTGACATTCTCATCATCCACTGATTCACTTTGTCACAAAATGCAGTTCTCAGCTCAGAAAGCTTGTTTCTGACATTCTAACAGCTCAATTAGAGCATTTTAGTAATGAACAGTGTTCTTTGTCAAAACTGACATTCTCATCATCCACTGATGAACTATGTCACAAAATGCAGTTCTCAGCTCAGAAAGCTTGTTTCTGACATTCTAACAGCTCAATTAGAGCATTTTAGTAATGAACAGTGTTCTTTGTCAAAACTGACATTCTCATCATCCACTGATGAACTATGTCACAAAATGCAGTTCTCAGCTCAGAAAGCTTGTTTCTGACATTCTCACAGCACAATTAGAGCATTTTAGTAATGAACAGTGTTCTTTGTCAAAACTGACATTCTCATCATCCACTGATGCACTTTGTCAAAAAAATTCAGTTTTCAGCTCAGAAAGCTTGTTTCTAACATTCTAACAGCTCAATTGGAGCATTTTAGTAATAATCAGTGTTCTTTGTCAAAAGTGACATTCTCATCATCCACTGATTCACTTTGTCACAAAATGCAGTTCTCAGCTCAGAAAGCTTGTTTCTGACATTCTAACAGCTCAATTAGAGCATTTTAGTAATGATCAGTGTTCTTTGTCAAAACTGACATTCTCATCATCCACTGATTCACTTTGTCACAAAATGCAGTTTTCAGCTCAGAAAGCTTGTTTCTGACATTCTAACAGCTCAATTAGAGCATTTTAGTAATGAACAGTGTTCTTGTCAAAAATGACATTCTCATCACCCACTGATGCACTTTGTCACAAAATGCAGTTTTATGCTCAGAAAGCTTGTTTCTGACATTCTAACAGCTCAATTAGAGCATTTCAGTGATGAACTGTCTTCTTTGTCAAAACTGACATTCTCATCATCCACTGATTCACTTTGTCACAAAATGCAGTTCTCAGCTCAGAAAGCTTGTTTCTGACATTCTAACAGCTCAATTGGAGCATTTCAGCAATGAACAGTGTTCTTTGTCAAAACTGACATTCTCATCATCCACTGATGCACTTTGTCACACAAAATGTAGTTCTCAGCTCAGAAAGCTTGTTTCTGACATTCTAACAGCTCAATTATTGCATTTCAGTAATGAACAGTGTTCTTTGTCAAAACGGACATTCTCATCATCCACTGATGCACTTTGTCAAAAAATGCAGTTTTCAGCTCAGAAAGCTTGTTTCTGACATTCTAACAGCTCAATTAGAGCATTTTAGTAATGAACAGTGTTCTTTGTCAAAACTGACATTCTCATCATCCACTGATGAACATTGTCACAAAATGCAGTTTTCAGCTCAGAAAGCTTGTTTCTGACATTCTAACAGCTCAATTAGAGCATTTTAGTAATGAACTGTGTTCTTTGTCAAAACTGACATTCTCATCATCCACTGATGCACTTTGTCACAAAATGCAGTTTTCAGCTCAGAAAGCTTGTTTCTGACATTCTAACAGCTCAATCAGAGCATTTTAGTAATGAACAGTGTTCTTTATCAAAACTGACATTCTCATCATCCACTGATGAACTTTGTCACAAAATGCAGTTCTCAGCTCAGAAAGCTTGTTTCTGACATTCTAACAGCTCAATTAGAGCATTTTAGTAATGAACAGTGTTCTTTGTCAAAACTGACATTCTCATCATCCACTGATGCACTTTGTCACAAAATGCATTTCTCAGCTCAGAAAGCTTGTTTCTG